>NC_061514.1:287389601-287459333 GCF_022539505.1 Lolium rigidum
GGTACAGGTGTAAGGTGTATCGAGTACAGCAGTGATTGGTGCACGAGTACAGACTCTTCAAGGTAGGGAAGAGGGGTACAAGATTGTTTCCCTAGTGTTTTCGAGGATGATGTTTTGTCACTTGCGAATGGACATGTGCCAAGTTAGGTCAATTACAGCCGGTGAAGGGCGCACGAGTAACGTGTTAGCTGTAAAGAACAGTGAACACATGATCTGTTTTTTCTATATTTGTCCGCAAATTTCGGGTTATCTCAAGAAAGTACAGGTGTAAGGTGTGCCGAGTACAGAGAGGTGAATGGTTCTACAAGGCTGCGGCCTTCGTTGGGGCAAGAGTGAGAGCTATCAGAGGCGGTTTCCCTATGTTCTCCCGCATGTTTTATGGTTCTCCGGGAATGAACATGTGCCAGCAGGGTGGAGTACATCGGTGAAAGGTGCACGAGTACAGCTTTAGGCAAAGAAGAGCAAAACATGACTGTTTCTTTATATTTGTCTCCGCAAATTCTAGATTCTGATGGAAGGTACAATGTGTGTAAGGTGTGTACAAGACAGCGGTGATGGGTGCATGAAGGTACAGTGCGTAAGTACAACAACACAAAAGTCCTAGGTACATAATATACAAGAGTACAAATACAAACCTAAAATATAAGCTTGAATATAAACGCAAACACAAGTATTAACTACAGCAACAAACAAACAACAAAGTACAATTCGAATACGGAAAATAACATCTACATAACTTGAGGGAAACATAGCAAGGAATAGTAAGTGTCTCACAAATACAATAAAGAGGTAAGTACATCAGAAGCAAATATCAAGTACGTAAGACATAAGAGTACAAGTACGTACAAAAATATATGCCGAAAAAGGAAACCACAGATGTTCAACACAAGGTGACAAGACAAACAGGAGATTCTTGGGTTCACTTACAAATAGTAAAAGCACAAACTAAAATATAAATAGAACCATAACGTCTGAGAATCAATGATACTCGGCCGAATACAAACAAGAGAAACATGTTTCTTTCCGAAATGGTTTGTATCTCCTTATCGAGCAACATTCACCGTCTTGCATGCTTTCTCATTATATCAATGACGCAGGCATTTTCTTTGCATTACCTTGGAAAGTTAGCATATAGAACGCCAGCCTGCTCACGCAGCTTGATAACATCATTCTCGCAATTAACAAATGAAAATTATATGCAGACCAACAATTACATATGCAAAGAAAAATATAGACAAAGACTTACTTCTCTTATCTTATGCTGGAAACCACCGCAATGTTGAAGAATTACTTTCATAGCTTGAGGTCCAGAGTCGTTCCTAAAAACAGTTTTGAGTAAGATCAAGAAAATAAAACTATACGGATTACCACAGAACAAAACAAAGACACTAGAAACACACTGATAAATACAATCTCTTAAAATTTTACTTACTCATTGATGTTGTCGTAAACAATTCTGGGCAGGCATCACCTGAAAGTTATAAATATCATAACGCTCGAGTAATATGCTGTCAGATAAGCCTTCTTGAAGTTATCAATCAACAGTCCATTGCAATATTTTCGCTACAAAGAGTATCATAATAAGGACAATATGTCTCAAACCGCAGTGCGGGCTTGAAATTAGCTGACAACCACAATCCAAAAGTGATTATCTCTAACAGGAAGAATTACCTGAAAAACAACCAAATTTTTAAAATACCTAAAAAAATAAAATTAAAAGGACAAATTTAATTTTTAAAATACAAAAAATCAAACAGTTGCACAAGAGTTGAAATAGCAGTTGAAACCAAATTCAATTAGTGAAACATCAAAGGAAAACTTGTGGCATACTAGACAATGTATATATTCAAGATACAAATATCATAAAAACAAAATACTCACAACATCAAAGTGATATATCCTATGTGGTAAATCAGGGCTCCATAATGTAATTCTTCAGCGTATGTCCGGACGAGCACCCACTCCTCGAATGCCCTCTAGCAGAGTAGAGAGAGAAAAAAAACACATTTTACCATTCGCCAAAACAACTTATCCATAAAAAAGTAGAAAATATCCATATTTAATAAATAAAAAAAAGAGTAAAAACTTACTACACTCTCACTATACATTATGTACTTTAGGCACTCGGGGACGTCGTTGATTAAATAAGACACCGTTGTCATACTCGCTCTTCCATTACAGTTGGCAGCAAATACATTCATAACGTAGTCATGAACATAACCACCAAGTTGCATTGACAACCCAAAATTTCTGTGGAGTGGCCCATCTTCCCCTTGTCTCAACAATTCTTGGGCTGCACAACGAAAACAAAATCACAACATAGCAAAAAGATTATTTAAAATGATTAAATAAAATGGAAAACCAGATGGCATAAAATAGTAGGATACCTTCTTCCAAATTGCGCTGGTAAATACTTTCGCACCCACTCCATCATATCAATCTCAGCCTGCGTCGACCTCTAATTGAGAGGAAGGGGCGATGATTTCCATGATGCAAAGGTTGACTTTGTGAAAGCCCTGCTGTTGATCCTCTATTATATGTGCCTTGTGACAGACTCGTGTTAAATCGTACCTGCTGTTCACCATAATTCCTCCGTTGATGCTGCGGCGTAGCACAAACACGTGGGGACCGAATCATGAATTCCGGAAAGGGAGTAACCACATAACCAGAGTTCCCACCCACATCTTCATCGTCATGTTGGCTACTATTATACCTTCCTGCACTTTGAGAGCTCTGAAAATTTTGCTGCCCAAGCGTGTTGTAAGAGTTGTTATGACCAGTGTTGTAAGAGCTCTGAAGAGAAGACGCTTCATAAGGGAATATATCTCTCATGTCTATAACCAGCAAACCCAAAGTTGTTAAAACTAGCATTACGTATATTGTCCTTCCGTGTGTGTTTATCATTGCAGAAGAAGAATGATTTGACAGGTGCAAACCATCAATGTTAGAAATAATAGCTTGGGAGGCAGTGAGGGTCTCATGAAATTAACAGTCCTTCGCCCTCCATGGAATGTTCTTCCATTTTGATCACTGGAGAATGCCCCGATAACCAGATGACAATACAGTTGTGATGGCTGCGAGATACCAGTGGACTCCGTCTAGATACCGGTGTTGAGTACCGGATGGCATACAAACACTTCCAACAGCACACAAATGTTCATCCATCAAGACATCTCGAGGGTGATGAATATGAAAATTTCTTCATTGCAAGCGTTTTCGCCCTCTCAATCCTTTCTATTTCTTCCCTGTGCAGTAAGGTTCATCCAACGGGTCACATGGAACAATATAACTAGTTTGGTCTGCTCCACTTGCCATCTTTGAGCTACCCTCCTCCAAGACAGACATCTTTTGTTTCTTCGCAGATACGATTCATGCCGGAAACCGTGAGACTCCGATGAATTTCTCTTCGAAGACGGGGGTAGAAGAGAATCTTCAAGACCCGCAGCTGGATTTATTAGAAGTGGAAACCTTAGCACGCTCATCGGCAAAAGCAAATGGGGATTAATTGGAGGTTCTCGCACCCGTAGTGCAATAAGATTGAGTTTCAACTGCCAGCTTCTTGCCAATTTGTTTAACTTAAACTGTTGGATCGTTAGAATTACCGGATGAGCCATCTTTGCAATCTACTCTATCAGCGTTAACACAAGCCAAAGAGTCGGCCTTGCAGGTTTTCGTAGTAGCACCTCGAAGAACACGCTAACTCGAGCCACTCCCTTGCTAGTGGACTCAGGAAAACAAAGGACAACTTCATTTCCTACAGCTCTGCATCAACTTGTTTAACATTGTCAAGCACCTTCGTGGGGGTCACGAGGGCATGTTTAACCTCTCACCAACCGCGCTCTTACTCAAGATCTAAGGCAACCGAGCAATTGCAAGTTTCATAAGCAAGAGGACTATTCAAAAGTCCACAACAGCTTGCAAACAACTCCTTTCCTGGACAAGCAAATCCAAAGCTCCTTCGTGATGGGAGTATTGATGGAAGATCCTCCACAACGCTATCAAGATACGCTTCGAGATTCAAGAGATACTCCTTATACAATGCATTTGGCGTGTATTTGCAATTAATGGGAATGAGCTGTTGAAGCAACCTAATCTGTTTATAAACATTCTGACTAATCGGCATGATTTGCTCACGCCACATGTCATCGCACATCTCAGCATTAGTAGCAATACCCTTATTCCTGTTCTGGCTTTCTGGCAAGCTGTATGTTTGGTCATTCAATACGGAGACTTCTTGATTTGATTCAGTTCTAACGGCAGGCATGGATATCACGCGTTCCATTCGAGCGGTATATATGATCAAAATCATTGAGTATACCTGCATACTCCGCCATATTACTGAACCATGGCCTTGAACAAGAACCACCCTGTTTATCTTCGTATGCGCAAAATCTTCGTTCATTATAGTGGCTCGCAAGCCGCAAAACATTGGCAATCTTATTGTTGATGATTGGCTGAATTGCAGTAAAATATTTCAAAGTACAAGCCCTGCTGAATTTCTTTCAGGTCATCGATAGCCTCGTTGCAAAATCAAAAACAAAACAAAACAAAAAATTAGTAATTGCAGACAATTACTTCAAAATATAAAACATTACACTACAGATGTCAATTAAAACAGAACATCACAATAAACGTACCAACGGACGCATCGCAGGCTTCACAAAGGAGCAAAGAAACGTCTCGAGACCGGGATGCAGATCTCCAATACAGAAAGTGGAAGACCCACTCTGATGAAACGGAGTACGCCTCACATCCTTCAGCCTAATTATAACACACACAAAGAAAAATAAAAACACAGCTTCGGACAACACATAAACATAAAATTTTAAAACATGTATTGCTCATCATCGATAATAAAATACACTAACCGGTATTTCGCCATAGGTTCCATCCTCCGCAAAACCAAGTCAAGTTTTTCAAATTCACTAATCAGAATCGAATCCCATACGCTAATTCTTGGAACAACACTAGCAAGCTCTTTGACTTTTATATCAAGATATTCTAAGTAAGTCATCTACAAAGAACAACAAAGCAAAAAAAAATCAGGTACTCGTATAGAATTAATCAATAACATGACAACAGCAGACTGTTGAGAAACTAAAGAAGTTACTAACCGCAGGAACTACCAAACAACCACAGCAGGGCACCTCGTAGACCACAATCAACGAACGTTTTCATGGAAACTGAAAGTTTCTGAAACACTGTTGTAGACCAGTCATACGTGCGGATTTCCTCAGAAGGACCCTCAAGTGCTGAAAGGTAGTCAAGACTGACACACTCATACGTCATTGGACATAGAAATGCAGTAATACAGAACATCATCCAATATATCTTGAAATCTTCCTCTTCCAAGTCAGAAGACAGCATATTCATTAGCTCATTTATAGTTGGGGTTCTGCCTTCACAGCATGAACGATTCCTAACAACATCCCTGAATTGCTCACTGCACTTGATAGGGATGCGCCGTCCTCCAATTGGTGTGCCTAATACCTTATGGACACACAAAGGCATTGAAAGCAAAGTCAAAGCCATTCTTGAACACAAACATCCTTTTTGAAGCAACATAGTTGCTGACAATCCAAGCAACAAAAGCCCTTGGTATCTCTTCAAGACGAATATCAAGGAGAGATTCTTGACCTATATCAGCAACATAACCCCTTTGTTTGGGGCTAAGGGACTTGCAAACAGAAATGAACTTTGGAAGGCTAAGTTTTGTACTAAATTCTGATGAACCATTAGGCATAGATCCGAACTGGAAAACAGAAAACAATAACACATAAACACATGATCATGACATGAAAATAAACCACAAGCATGAACAAACATATTTAGGAATAACAAACAATCTAAACTAACCAAGATTTTCTCAATCTGTGCAGCTCTATTTTTTCAGTATTAGCGATACTTTCTTCTCCATCCCGATCCTATCCTCGCTCAAGCTGGTCACGCACCATGAATTCCCGAGTCACCATCTCAAGCACTCATCAACGGAAAAAGATCGCGGTATCGATAATCGAGGGGTGACCTCATCTTCACCATCACGAGGTACAAGCAGCTTCGTCATCCATTGAACAACGCAGCTACGAGAAAACAACGAGAACTCACAAAACCAGCCGAAAAATCCACGGGGCTCTTTATTGAGAACCCGCCGCCTACATTCAACAATCGAAGAAAGAAATCAAACGATAAATAGGGTTAGGAAGCATTCCGGACGAGAGGTTTCGAAAAACAGATCCGAGATGGGGGCGCAAACGTACGAAGAGGCCAAGAGGGAGGAAGAAGATGGCTCACGGGATCAATGAATGACGGCAAAAATTACGGGAACGCCTACGTAAGAAAAATTGGGAAAGAGAAATAGAACCAATCATCCCATCCACGAGTCCCACATGTCATCCACGCAGAAAGGAATCATCGAAAAACGAGGACCCACATGTCATACCGAAACATCAACTCCCATTTTAATGACATGTGCTGGCCCACAAATACGGTGAAGAAATATATCGGAGATAGATATCTTAACAAATCCTCCACTTCGGTGGACAACAGGATCACGCTTTCCATCCCTTCTCTCTCATCAACAGATTCAAAATTCAAATCAAGATCCGGACGAGAGGAACGACGGAGCCACCAAGGAAGACGAAGGAAGACGAACGACCACGAACTCAAGGTAAACATCTAAATTCCAGATTCGAAGATTTGAAACGTTGTATACCGTACCCCGATTTTTCTCGTTCGACATCTGGAACCCCATCCACGACTAACATGTATTTCGGTCAATCGCAATTTTCCATCTAACTTTTTTTTCCAACGATTCAAAATTCGAACGTGCAGGACAACATCAACGCAAAGGAACAAACAAGGGATGAGAGAATTAGGCAACGTGCACGATACATCCGATAGGAATATCCACATAGGTAAAATTCACCGGGTTTCTTTTTCATTGGTTCTGGAATCTAAAGAGTCACAGACTAACCACTCAAACAGGTGGCACTAAATAAGTTCAAACACTGGGTACTCATCAAAAGTAATCGTAAATTCAAACTTGCACATTTGCTTCTGAATACTTTTCAAAAGTAGCAGTCTAACTTCTCAACCTTCCACGCTTGCTCTTCATACTCATGGACTTCAACACTTCATACTCGTAGGCAGAGTCGGAGAAGAAAAAGAGAGACATCAGAGAAGATGGATGAAACATGGGCACAAAAGAACAAGGATGAAGAACAACCAATATTGTGGTTGAACAAGCTGCCTCCTGGAGTCAAGATACCACTAACCGCAGTAACGTATGGCAAAAGTTGCAAAAATGGTAAAACTTACCGAAATCTACTCTACTTACAAGCACCTCCCCGTTATGATATAGTGCTAAACTTTGTGGTGTCTGGAAGTACTAAATCACCATACTAACAAATACTAGTAACACTGCATGGAGAAAACAGACTAACGAGTGTAGCAAGTACAGAACTACCAGTCTCGTGCCTACAATGATCAGGAAAACTAACTATTCATATCAAGAAGTACTAGTAACATTTGCAAGGAAAAACAATTTCCATGTCGTCAAACAAAAGCAACAGTATTAGGATGCCTATGTTGTTCAAAGAGTACTAACCCATAGTATTAAGAAGCATTAGAAACAGTTCCAGTGCAATAACAGACTTCCTCATGTCGACAGTACACAAGTACTAGTACTATGCCTATAATATAACTTTATTGTGGTTTATTTTGTAATGTTATCATATATCTTTATTTAAAATGTACACAACATAAACTATATTTCTTTTGTTTTTGACATGCATGTACAAAATAATTTATATTCAATTTTTTTTCAGGCAAGAATACACACGTGGAGGAATAAAAGGGAGAAAATGCAACAAAATAAACTTAAACAAGCTGAGTCACAGTACAGAGTGCAGTGTGCTCACCTTAAACGATCTCTAATAGAAGTAAAGAAGGAAGAAGCTTCCAGAGCCAGCTCGACAATGGAATTGGATAGAGAGACGAAGGAAAAAAAATTGCTAACCTCTGAGAAAATCAATCAGTATGCGCCCTCCTACGCTTGTTCAAGAGAGCATCCTTCCCTGCTTCCAAGCAACATCAAATCAAATCATTCGCAAAAGTTCACAACGAAGGTTGGTAAAATTAATTACTAGACATGGCACCAAAAATTCACTATTAGATTTTATTGAATCAATTTAACAAATATACTTAAAATTGATTATTTTCTGAGATGGTAATATTATTGACTCGTCAATCTTCTTACAGGATGCCAATGGCACCAATTTGAGACAAAAGCATCACGAAGAAACAAGAAAGCATAATTATGTGTCAAGAACAAGCAGCCAGAGCAGCTCAAACATGCACCAGAGAAAAATACATGCAAAGAAAATCATCAAGTTATGAGGTAAGTAACAAATCTTACACAAGCAAAGTACAAAATCAAAAACATTTTTAGGATAAATACCGACAATTATTTATCCATTTCTCAGTGGTTTATTCAAAGAAATCGAGGACGATGATATGTCCGACGACAACAACGACAACAACCACACACAGATCAAGCTAGTAGACAAGCACGACACCTCCCAACAACAATCTCAACAAAACAAAGAAGACATCAAGAAGGCATGTAGATTACAGTTAATCAACAATTCTCGCAATGACTAGAAAAGTATCTGTGATTAAAAAATAGCCTGACAAAAATAATTTATATCCAATTTACAGGAGGTCTACAAAGAACCGTGGCAAGAATGAAACAACATACAAGACCAAGCAGACAGCCTATGGTATACCAGACAAACGTAATGACAGAAAACACACAAGCAACCAATACCGTAAAAAATTATCAAGGTACAATTCAAGAATTTATACAAGATAAATGATGATTATGCATTATGGAGAAACATCAGTAAACGAGGAATCTAACACAAAGTTTACTTGGTTTACTTATTTGCAGGAAATGAAGTTTGCCACAGCCAACACCAACTCCAGTGATAGCACAACAAGCAATGCAAAGGTAGTAACTACATGTATGTATTTATAATTACAAATTACATTTAAAATAATGCATTAAAAAAAATTTGTATACCTTTAATTTACAGGAAACATATGAAGCATACACATGTACAGAAACATCGGGAAACAAAATCATCGATCAGCAGGTACGTACTTTTGATTTCAAAAACAGTACACACTTTGTTATATGTGGAAATAAACATTAAAATATCTAAACATCTGGAACACCATCTTACAAAAACTGATGCACAATATGAATGTTATGAATTCAGAAATACAGAGAAATGGGAAGTACAGACGAAGAAACAAGTGCCTCAAAGGAAACAAATCAGAAAGAAGCTTATTCATCATCGTAGAAACACAGCACAGGAGAATCAAACTCGCCCTCGGAGGAACAAGCTACCAAACAAGAAACAAAAGAAGAACTGAAGGATGATGATCCAGAAATAAATCCACATCCTCCAACAAAGATGGAAGAGGAAATGGACAAGATGTTCAACACAGATGACTACCCAACAGTTGAAGAGATTATCAGTGCAGCTATACCAAAGGAAGGTGCCCGTTTCAAAACAAGAGACGATGCATTCTATAGATACGCTATGTATGCAAGAAAGGAAGGATTTGCAGTGAAGAAGTTCAGCAGCAAGAGATCAGAAAAAAATGGAGAAATTTACATGCAAACGTTTGCATGTAACAAGGAAGGATGCACAAACACAGATGCCGAACCATCGTCGCACGGGAGAACAAACATACTACTGAAGACTGGCTGTAAAGCACAGATAATTGTAAGAGAATTTGATGGATACTGGTACATCAAGAAGGTTCACTTAGAACACAACCACCCGCTGGAACCAACAGACTATCTCATTAGGTTTGCACACTGTCACAAAAGGATGACTGATCTCGACAGAGATTAATTCATCTACTACGGATGGGACGTCCGCCACCAAGGAAGGTGATGTTAATCTTCCGGTCGATCGAGGGAAATTCCGTGGAATACCCTTCGATGTCGTTGATCTAAGCAACATAAAGAGTCAACAACAACAAATAGAGAAGGACCATGACATCCGTAGTGCTCGGAACGCTTCAAGACACTCCGAAAACAAGCACTGGCTTCTATCATGCCATGGAAATAGACAACAAAAAAGAGTTCGGAGCCTGTTTTGGATGGACGCAATGTGCGTAATGAACTAGAAGTTGTTCGGTGACTACATATCTTTCGACACAACTTTCAGCACAAATAAGTATGGCTTACCATTTGTTCCTATAGTTGGGGTGAAAAATCACGGCTCCACAGTACTGTTTGCCGTTGCTCTGCTAAAGGATCAAACAACGGATACATTTATATGGGTACTGGAAACATTTGTTCAGGCCATGGGTGGAAAAGAACCAAAGACAATAATAACGAGACCAGACAAGGCAATGAAGAAAGCAATAAAAACAGTTCTAAAGTCCACAACACACAGGAACTGCTACTACCACATCGTGACCAAGATGAGCCAGAAAGAGAGCACCTTCTTTGCAAAAACACAGATCTGTCTGAAATGCTAATGTACATTGCAAAGAACGCATTCACACCAGCTGAGTTCGAAATGGGATGGAATAAAGTGATAGAGGATTACAATGCTAGCGGAGAAGAACACCTAAGCAAGTTATTCGAGATAAGACACAGTGGGTACCAAAGATACTTCATGGATAAATTTTACCCATTCTCATCAAGCACGAGGAAGGAGCGAGAGCACAAATAACATGTGGAAATGCTATAGCCAGCACACGTGACACGATAACAATGTTCCTTGAACAATATGAGGTCATACAAGACAAGTGCTTATCTGCCCTGGACAAGAAGAAGCTCACATCAACACTGAAAACAGCAAAATTAGTAACAAGACATCCGTTTGAGAAGCAAGCTCTTGAACAATTCACAAATGACATATTCGAGAAGTTCCGCATTGAGATCACAAACAACACGGCATTCAAGGTAGATGGATCACTTGAACCTGGTCGCCACCTGCGGCTGAAAAGAATAGTGAAATTCTACAACCACATGGAATTCAAAAGGGAGTTGTTTGACGTCACATTTGACGATGAAAAAATAAACTTCATGTGTTCCTGCAAAAAGATGCAGAGGGATGGTATACATTGCTGCCATGTAATAAAAGCAATGGTTCACATCGAGATCAATGATTTGCCGTGAGAGTTTTGTGATTAAAAGATGGAGAAAAGACATAGACATGGAACTCGCAACATTAGGAAATGTCGCAGATGCTTCTTGCGGAGACGAAACACTAAAGTTTGCCGGTGTGATGAGCCATATGGCAGAACTTTGCAACAAAGCGTGCCCAAATGACAAAGCATACAATGTCATGATTCAAGTGTATGCGTGATATGGAAACAAAAGTGCCGGCAGCAATAAGAGAAGATGAAGGAGCTAAAAAACTTCACGACGAAGAAACAGTAGCAACGAAACATTGCGTGACCCACCAATGTCCGACAGAAGAGGAACAAAAAGAGGGGACAGAATGATGCCAGGTTCAGAAAAAAAGACAGAAAACTAGACAAATAAAATGCGGATACTGCAAGAAATCAGGTCACAACAAAACATGATGTGGAGAACTGAAAGCAAAAATTGCAGCAGAGCAAGACAGTACAGAAGACAAGCAAAGAAGCAGCAGTAAACAAAGCAGCATCACAGGAAAGATATACAAGCAATACAGACACAGAATCAATCAAGCAACGTGACACACAAATAACGATAGTAACACAACAAGAGAGAACAACACAACCAGGAAACACTTACGCGTATGTACTACCACAACGGAAGAATAAGATGCGACATGGAATATCTAGTATTTGGTACAAAAAACACATTAACAAGGTAAGTGTGCCCATGAAGTTTCTTTGTCAGTGATGAAAACCTACTGATGCAAATAATCTGTTTTTTCCTACAAATTAACATAAATTTAAAATATATTTATTTGCAGACGTCGACGATGAACAAAGGATATCAAAAGGAGAGCAACAAAAGTAGGAATCACTCAAGGAGGAAGCCACAGGAATTTTTAGAATATATGATACAGACAATGGAATGAATATGTAATGTTGTTATCTACTTATTTAGTACAATCAAGTTAGCTCCATTGACTTCACTGGAGAAATAAGATTAACAATTACAAACCAGTACTTACTTTTGAATTCTTCGATCCGTTCACGTACGAAACTTGCCAAATATTCAGGAGAATCATAAGTGAGCATCATTCCGGTGAAGAACTGTCGAAAACTTTCGATGTCAGCCTGAAAAACACGAAACAACACAATGGTTAATCATCTTAAACGAAAAAAATGCACAAAAATTCAGAATGCACAAGCCCAGAATGAAAAAGTTCACAACTACCAAACAAAAAGATGTACAAGTACTAAAAAGAACAATTGGCATGTACTATTATACAGTGAACAAGTACTAAAAACCTGACTTAAATACCATTGAATAAAAGTATGTACACAACACATTACCTACCTTGAATACATCTGGGTAAAAATTAGCCTTGAATATCCAAATAAACCTCATTGCATAGATACCACAAATCACGCCGCGCTTGTCCTAATGGTCAAAAAGAAAGAAAAAACTAAATCCAAACACAGTAAACAAAATAAAATCATAGATCACATTAAGAAAAGATGATTACTCTGAACAAGAAGGGGTGCCGCAAACTTTTATCTTGAAAGATGAGATATTTAATCCCTCGACACCATGAAGATGACTGTAAAGTTTCTTGAATGATTTGCACTAAAAGAATAAAAAATAAAACCATACAATTCTTTCAGTAGAAGCCATCTGGGATTCTGTCAACTTCAGTGAGCTAGACACTCTAAATTTCCTGAAATGGAAGTCGACAAAGATAACCCACCAATGGCTGTAATCGCAACAAGTAATGTAGACCTGTTTGAAAATAAACAATCCCACGAGAAATAAGAAAGCATCCACGATACTTGTAGTAGAAAAAATATAATCGCCAAACAAAACATGAAAAACATGCCTCTTCCCTATTCAAACTATAGTACTTCAGATCATGTTCAAGCAAAACTTGCAAACTAGATGAATAGGGTCCGCCTCATCCACATCAAGAATATGCTGGAAAAAACAACAAGAAGATGTTTAAAAAACTAAATGCTAAAAACATTTAGTTAAAAAATAAATAAATCTAAAACATATACACATGACGTACCGCCAAAGAGCTTGGAATAAATAAGAAATCAAGACCATCATCAACGCACTTAAGAAAAACATCCATAACATAAGGATCCATGAACCCACCACCCTTCATAGCAAGGTAGAAACTATGCCAGCTGACAGACTTACCACCAACTTCAAGTATTTTCTCGGCACTGCAATTGTTAAAAACAACAAGAATAAACATCCGTATATACAAAAATAGATGAAAAATAGATGGAAAATTGAATTCCAACAGTTACCCTTCAATGTAATTCATAGGAGCCTCAAGTACATCAGCAAACAACATTCTATGCAAAGCAGTTACAAGGACTTCCTCTTCCCCAGATAGCTCCTTAAGCTCAAGACAATCATCAGAATCGCCGTCTGCATAGGAATCATACTCCTGAGCCACAGAACTACCTCCAACAACATTTTCAGTTTTAGGCTCCTTTCCCTTGCATGTACATGGCCCCGAACCCTCAAGACAACAATCCTCAATACAATAATCAGAATCGGTGTCTGCATTGCCATCATCCTTCTGTCCCACAGAACTACCTCCAACAACATTTCCAGTTTCAGGCTCCTTTCTCTTGCAAGCACATGGCTGCTTCTTCAACTCAATTGACAAAAGAGAAACCATATCACGCATCTGATCAACAAGAACATGTCCCTTTCTTATCATCGACGAAGTGAAGAAAGTCTTCCACATTTCTTTCAGCTTAGAACGTAACTGCAAATAAAAAACACAATTAAGAATGCAATTTACAATAACACAATATTTAAATATCAAAAGACATAATAAAAAACCTTACATCATTATGAATTTCACCAGGAAACATATCTGAGATGTGACGATCGACTGCTTCACGAAGATGGTCGTGAATATCCGCACGAGAGTGAAAACCTGGATCTGCCATCTTCTCCAACCTGAACAAGCAATGGAGAACACTAAAATTAGTTCAGCTACAATGTGTGCAGCTTATCACTTTCGAAACTACACATCTAAAACGATACGCGCCTTTGGCGCAAATACATCGACAACCAAACAAACCAAAAGAAAACAACATAATTTACAAGCATGCACTGGCGAAGACGTGTAACAGAGCAGCACCTTTGCTGCCGCTAAACTCTACAACAAATAGGTGCACAAGTACAAGAGATATACGTGCACAAGTACAAGAGATATAGGTGCACAAGTACAAGAGATATACGTGCACAAGTACAAGAGATATACGTGCACAAGTACAAGAGATATAGGTGCACAAGTACAAGAGATATACGTGCACAAGTACAAGAGATATACGTGCACAAGTACAAGAGATATACGTGCACAAGTACAAGAGATATAGGTGCACAAGTACAAGAGATATAGGTGCACAAGTACAAGAGATATACGTGCACAAGTACAAGAGATATACGTGCACAAGTACAAGAGATATACGTGCACAAGTACAAGAGATATACGTGCACAAGTACGATAGACTAAGCTACGCAAGTACAGAACAAATTGTCACACGAGTACCAAGGACAAACACGAACAAGTACAAGACACAAAGTACAGCAAGTACCAGACAGAAACGGGTGGACATACAGAAGTACAAAACCATCTTATGAACAACCACTGGACAAACCCTAGAAATAGTTCAGGTACGATGTGTGATAAAACTAGACCAAACAATACAACAAAATACACAGATAGAAACCACAAGAACCACCAGAGTCGTCGAATCTGCATGTCAACACGACACGGGAAACTCAGCGGCTCATCCAGAGCGGGTAAATCGACAAGAAAAAAGACCAAGAAACCCTAAATAGTGAAACTCAGCGGCTCATCCAGATGCATGTAACCACGAAATGTGGAATTATACGGCTACTCCGACAAAGGCAAACCCTAACTAGTGTTACTCGTAAAGTGTATAACCAAGAAGAGGCGGAAGAAATCGATGAAAAAAGAACGACTTTATCGAGAGAAAACGCATCCGCATCCGCCTTCCGCATATTTTCCATTTGAAAGTGCTACCTCCCTCCCATTAATTCCCCGGAAAACTCACAGCCCGGAAATACAAAGGGAAAATACTGATTCGATCTAATCGAATCAAAGGGAAAACCAAGATCTTAGAAACCCTAAGCAGGCAGTAAAAACGCGACAGCCGCTTACCACCGGAGCAGGAAAACGTCCGCCGACGATGAGTTGCGAGAGGTTCTCGACAGCAACGGAGGAGAAGGGAAAATAGCAGCGCCGCCGACGAGACGACCAGCCGAAGGAACCAGAACCCACGACCAGCCTAGACGACAGAAGAAGAATAAGGGAAAAAAACGGAGATAAAGGCAGACGCGAAACGGGTCCCTGTAAACCCGTTAAGTGAGAAGCGGACCCGTTACGAGAAGTGGACGGTTCGCAAAATCACCAGAAAGCAACACGTGTCGAGCGCGGAGAAAGTCCACCGGCAAATTCCGCGCCCCACGTTCAACCACGTGTCGCGCGCGGAGAAAGTCTCTTCCCTTCGCAGAGGTCGGCCTTTTTCTAGAGTTTTCGGTGAATGTACGTATACATGCGATTAATCCCTGGAGAAAAGCACATGATTAAGCAGCCCACGTTTAGATTATTCAGATGTAGTGCAACGAACGAAGCCCATAGCCCATGTCCTTATCGTGGCCTTATTTTCCTACATCGAAAGCCGCTATGCAATCCTCTCGCTCCATGGGAATTAGTAGATAGATCTGAAGTGTACGTCCCGTTGTTACCTGCTAGGGCGCTGCGCGCCGCCGCCTCCCCCGCCGGCGGCTCACCGCCTCCACACACCGCAACGCCAGGAGGAGATTAGACCGAGCAGGACACAGCCTGGCGCTAGCTGATCCGGCGCTGCAGCACGACCCATATGCAATATGTGATTCTGTATGTTTATACGTAAGGTATGTAAGGTATGCAGTGGATTAATTAATGTTACAATTCAATTTATACATGCTACTAGTAGTTTCTTTCTGGTTAGATTGAATAGTATTTATATACCAATTTTTACACTACTGAAAGGCAAAAGCAAGTGAAAAATTAGAAGTACAATTTAGTTTTTCGGAAAAAAAATTGCTTCAGAAATGAAGAAAAAGACACCCTGAAAACGATTTGTCACATTGTCAATTTTTACTGCTGCTATATCAAAAAATATATCCCCTGTCGGATTTTTTTCTCCATATCATTCCATGGTCGTGATCCTGCCGCCCCCCCCCCCCTATAGTCAAATCCTGGCTCCGCCCCTGTGTATCGTCAAGCTATATATGTTGCTACCGTTAATTCTGAACGTGCCCCTTTGTCGCCACTTAAGGTGGATCGAAGGTGTGCGATTTAAGCTAGAAAGGGAGCGCCAAAAAATCTGCGGAAAGACTTCGACACGATTACCATTTTGGTACATTGGAGGCTACGGAAGGAACACAATGCTCGTATTTTCCAACAAATGCTCAGCGAGCTGGACACGGTGTTTGAGCTGATCGTCGAGGACCTTCGTGGAGAGCGACTGGTTGCATTGTAAACTTCTAAGGGGTGCCTGACGTTGTACTGAACCCTTCCTTGGGGCTTTAGAGTGCCAGTGGTCTTTTTGTTTGTTTTCCCCTTTTTCGGCTACCTCAGCCGATGTTGTATCAAGAACATTATCCTACCGCCACGTCTTTCAATCCTAGACATGTGTTCCACAATATAAAGCACGCTATATTTAAGATCACTGCTGTATTTTCTTTTTTAACAAGGGAAGGGACGCAAAGGTCCGACGTGTTAGATTAATTAAGAGAGATGAGGATACTACCAAGTCCTCACAGTTTACACTCATGATCCTAAAACAAAGATTAGAAACACAATCATGTCCTTCACCACCGATCTCGCGTCGAATCTTCTGGTCGTGGCTGCCAAATCTGTCGACGGGGATCACACAACTACGAAACTGCCAAAGAGCTACATGCTGGAGTTGAAGAGCATTCCGTTGGATTGCCGGTTGAGAGGTTGAAGATGGGATGGCGCTAGCCAAGAAACAAAAGATCAGCCACATAAGTGAGAGCTCGGAGTGGCCACCATTCGACCATAAAAGCCTGTCGTTTGTCGCATAACAACAGGAGGCCGTTGGAGCACCGTCAAGGATCCTATACAAATAATATGTACATATATTTTGCTGCCGGTCAATGAAAGATTGCAACACAGATCTACCAGTTCCCAACCGCCATCTATAGTGACAGAATCATACTTGTGAAAACTGATTTGGTGTGAGACCAACTAGAACAATACAATCATCACTTTCTTATTTGTTTGGATCTCACTTATTATAGTGCCTCAAAAATGTGTGATGAATAACTAACTAAATGACAAAGTGCATGATCTTCACCACCATATAAGAGCTTGTAGAGTTCTTCCAGGAGGCGTGATAGTATGCCTCATTGCGTTAAATCTAAGATTTTAATACTCGAGACATTGGAGAGAGCCAAACACTTCAATCACAGCCTGCGAATCATGAGGTGTCGGTCTCCATGCACGCCATGGCACAGTCAGCCGCTTCCCTAGCGGCTTTTTGGTTCAAGACAGTGCCATAGTTGGCGTCGTCTGTCACTCAACAGTGGAAAATAGGGCGATGATATGTGCGTGTGTCGGTGTCTGGTGCAGACACGGTCGACGCATTCATGCAGCACTCGCTATGTGCATGTAACATCCTTCATGGTTCCTTCGGAAGTGGCTACTAACGCGATGACAAAGAGGTCGAGCCAAGCTTGGTGCAGATGGTTCACTGCAGGAGCTGCCATCGACGTTTGCGATGGAACAAATGACCTACGAATAGATCAGCCGTGAACCTTCGATGGGTTGCATGGATAATGGTTTATATACCGGCGCTACAAAAGTGCATGTAGCGTTCTGAATTCAATTAACGGGAGCGCGCCCCCAGCCCCCCATGCCTGACGAAGTACCAGTTGTGTGATTGTATAATCTCATCATGCTTCTTGAGATGTTGTCGTCACGATCTCTCTCCGTTGCTTCCATACTAAAAGACAATGTAAATCTGCACTTGCTTGGTGTTCTGGATTTAGCAGCAGCAGTATGCAAGTGGAGACGGCAGCACACATGTGAAGTTCAAAGTCTTACCTTTCAGAGTGAAAATCCAAGGTCTAGTCTTAATTGGTTGTGTCTGGCAATTACCTTGTTGAAAGCATTGTTTTGAGAGCAGAGACTATCTTGAGGGTGAAACCTAAGATATTCGGATTGGGCAGTGGAGGTGTCGCTTTTGGAGATCATGGAGTTCAGGTTTTGTCTTGCTAGTGGATGTATTGTTGCTACTAGGGATGAAATACCGTAGCGGGGCTTTTTGTTTCTTAGTTTTATTTTTTTATTTTTTGGCTGTGCGCATCTGTACTACCATTAGTATATTGCGTTGTTGCAGAGGCTGGATGTCATTGATATCTCTTGATATTAATATATTTTCTTTATTGAAAAAAGTGTTCACTGCGGTGTTTGATCATCGAGAATGTTCATGTACATGGATGTATGAGATACATTTTGAAGTGAATCGTCATGTAACTAGTTTCTTGTGTGTAAGAATTGCTGCAAATATGTGCGAGCCCGAGGTTTGGCCAACTCTTGGGCAACGGCTTGCACTTTCTTCTCTTGCGACACCTTAGCTTTGGTAGATTTAGAAAGAATGGGCTGCACATATGCAATAAAGACTATGATAAATCATGCATTGATTTCTAAAAGGGGAAGATGAAGACAGAATACAAACAATGTGTACCTTGGAAACTCAATTCGGCTCCCGGGTGCGTATGATCCCTCTACCATAAAATCATATTTTCAAGTGTTAAAAAATTTTGACAAAAAAATTAACATGTACTCTCCGTAATATACGTGTGTTCGTCAAGTTTCACGAAAAAATAATATTTTTGTAGTCTACGTGAAAAAGATAAAATTTATCTTGTGACAAGTCTTTGTTTTACCACCGAACTTTGTCTTTTTTACACACGTCACACGACAATTCATTTTTTCATGAAACCACTGTGTGAGCGCGTAGCACATGAAGATGTACGTGCGAAATTTTTGTTTCAAATTTGTTGTCATTTTAAAATGTGTCTAACATGCATTTCAAAATAAAGAGAGCATATGTTCCCATGTGCCAAAACATTACTCCGTGTGTACCTCTACTACATTTCTCGAGTCCCAGAACATTATTTCTGTGACCAAATAAGCAACATGGATTTTTTATATATATCCATGGAGAAAATTTTCACGTACTATAATGAAAAGGGTCATTTTCAGTCTGATTGCCCGGATCCAAAGCGAGAGAAGATAAATCTTGCCGGAAAGGAACAGGGAGAGCCCGCCTTTTTTCCGATGGAAACTTGTGAGTTAACACTGTCAAGATGCAGCACCAGAAGGGGCAATTTTTTCTCAATGTAGAGAAAGTGGTGCCAAATCTTACAAATGACCCCGAGACATCATGGTACTTGGATACATGAGATTGATCGAGCTATCAAGGTCAGAGTCCGTTTTGGAGATGGATCAGCAGTAGAGATTTGTGGGCGTGGCTCAGTGCTATGTCAAAGCCACACCGGAGAGCACCGACTGCTGTAGGATGTTCATTCCAGTCCGAGGCTAATTAAGAGTAACTCATTAGAGCATCTTCACCGGCGCGCCCCACATAGTCGTCGGCAGGAACGCCGGTACTGTCGTATGGGGTCACCGGCAGAGCATCCTCTATTTGGGGATGATGCTTCCACACCGGCGCCCTCATACGCCAGTCCTGATAGAATTTGACTGTTGGAATGACATTTAAAACCGAAATTTATACGAAATTAATACGAAATTTATACAAAAGTAACTCGAAATTTAAACGTAAACTTAATCCTAATCTACTGGCCATCGGTTGGATGGGCCTGCCTCGTTTTTGTTCTTCGTCTTTGTCGCCTACATCCCTGCCCGCCTCTCGTCCCTTGCTTCGCGCATCTGGCGGTGGAGCATGGCGGCCAGCGTCGCAGGAGCTTGTTGACGGCGCTGTCCCCACGCTGCCAGCCTTTGCCGAGAAGCCTCGTTCTCGACGCGCCTCGCTTGCTCGCGGGCGAACGTCTCGTAGTGGCGATGAGTGTTGAGCTCGATGAGCTTCTGCCGCTCCACCTCCATGAGGAGGCGTCCCGCCTCCTCCGTGGCCGCTCACTGGCGCGAGATCTCGAGGGCGTGCTCGAGGTTCGCGTTGTTGACGAACTCCCGCTGCTCCTCATTCAACCTCCGGAAGCGCTGCGCGTTCAACGACGCCAGGATCGCCGCCTGCTCCGGGTCGGCGGGGGCCTGTGGCTGCTCGCCCCACTGCGCCGCCTCAACTTCCGCATCTGCAACGTAGGCATCGTGCCACACCGTGAACCGTGGGTCCACGGCATCGTCGGAGCTGTAGTCCGCGTCGGGCTGCGGCTCCGGCTCCGGCTGCGATGGTGGTGGAGGCACCGCAGGAAGCGCGCGGCCGTTGAGGCCAAGCATAGAGTACGTCATCATGACGGTGCGACATTTTTGAGGTAGAGAGGAGAGACTGGCGCGGCGGTGGTGGTGGAGACGAGAGGACAGCACTGCGGCGGTGGACGGCGTACGTACTAAATAGTGGTGCCAACTATCTGCATTTACGGCAGCATAGGCGATTGGACGGCACGTGGCCAGTCGCTGCCCTCGTCTCCGCCTCGGTTTCCATTAAACATCGATGACCAACTTTCCCGCGTCGCGACCGATGCAAACCGTCGCGTCCTGTCGCTGACAAGACGCCCCCACCCGTGAAAACCATTGTGCCGCGAGGTGCCGGCGTGCCCGATTCACGTCCTATGCTAAGGGGCCGGCACGGGGATCCCGGCGATTCTATTGGGCTCGAAAACCTGCCGACGCCTTTTCGAGCGCACCGGTACGAACCCATTTTACCTACCGGCCCCCAAAACGCTATCGGGGCCGCTATCGGGGCTGCCGGTGAAGATGCTCTTAGTTTTGGCAAACTGGATGTAATCTGTTGCAAATACTCGGCAGAAGATGGAGTCATGACTGTGCTGGATCAGCATCTGAAGTTGCTAGTTAAAGTGAACAAAACAAGAAATAGGATGTACATTCTGAACATAAGCCATGTTGAAGCAGTGCCTACTACGCACGCAAAGGAGACCTCTTAGCTTTGGCATATGAGGTATGAACATGTAAATTTTCGTTCACTCCGTTCACTAGCAGCCAAGGCTTGTTCAAGGGGATGCCACTACTGGCGCAGGTGGATCAAACATGTGATGGTTGCATGTTCGCAAAGCAGCGTCGATTACCATTCCCAGCTGAATCAATGTTCGTCATGGTGTTGTTTGTTTGTCATGGTTTCACCTTAATGACACTATAAAAATAAGAGGTGAGCTAGGGGAGTGGATGTACAACCCAGTCACAAAGGTTCAAGTCTTCAATGACGCATACTTTGGGTTTTTATTATTTAAAAGTAAAAAAAAAACGCTATAGGAGCTTTCCCTATTGTATTTCTTTCAAAAAATGGCACTATAAAATTTATAGTTTACAAAAAGATTATATATAAAAATAATGATGGTAGTTTTAACAACATCAATGGAAATATAAGGGTCACACTTAAGTTTGTTAGATAAAAAGTATTAAATTGTTAATTACTGTCCATTAACCGGGAAATATGAGTGAAGGGCATACTTGGAGAACACTTATTTGATGTGATCCGACTAGAACAACAAAATCATCACTTTCTTATTTGTTTTACATCTCACTTCTATAGTACCGTAAAAAAAATGTGTGATGAAAACCTAATTAAGTGACAAAGTGTATGACTGTGACACTATTTATAGCTTGCATGTGTAGTTCTTTGAGGAAAAAAGAAGTATGATAGAACGCCTCACTATTCTAGGACTTGAGACATTGGAGGTTGCCAAAGAACTCAACCATAGCCCACGGCTCAGGAGGCATTTGTTGCCTCCATGCACGCCACGGCACAGTGAGCCGTTTCCCTAGTGGCTCGCCGGTGCAAGCCATGCCACTATTGGTGGCCTACGGCCTAGGTCACTCAACCCATAAAGTCATCCACGAACGAGTAGATGCTGACCCCGGTGGCGGGAGTGGTGCAGACGACCGGCGCTCTCATGTGCCCCGTGCACGTACCAGTATTACTGGTTCCACAAGTGGCTACAAATTAGGATGGACTTGCAATGCCGTTGTTTGGGACCTGCCACTCACGTTTTGCCTGGAACAAGTGAGACAGATCGATCGGTTGTAAGCTTTTCATAGGTTGTGAATTGAGAACATCTCCGAATGCCGTCGTGATTATCTTTGTTGCTACCGTACGGCTCAGGAGAAAGAGGAAGAGTAAGAATCATGCGTTGGGCGTTACCAGAAAATATAACGTTATTTGTATATAAACGTTCAGTTCAGTCTTGATCATTGAGAATGTGCATGCACGAGGAATGGATGTATGAGATTACATTGAGGATACTGTACTGATACTTATTTGAATAACCCACACATTTGTCTGATAAACTTGTCTCGCTACTTTGTACCACGTTCCTGCATTTCCAGTGGCAGGTATGTGAAATCAATTACAGAAGCCTCATAGTCCACAAACTGATTTTTTTCTGTGAGAACTGAATTTTCCGGTGAGAACAACCAAAAGGGTCGTAAAGGTTTCCCGGGGAGGAAGAAGCCCGAGGTAAATTAGTCTAATGGAGCAGCGAGCACTTGAGAATATTCTGCGCGATGTTGGGGGGGGGGGGGGGGGGAGACCACGAAAGTATTGGTAGGAGGGACTCTCGATGTGGGAGGAAGCGCTTTTCATGGCGATTGAGTTGGGGCACTATACCAGATCCCTGATTTTTGGGCCCGTCGCCCAGCACCCCTGGCTGTCATCATTTGTGACGATTTAGTTTAAATAAAAGAGGGAAAAGAACGAATGAAGTTCCATGCTTTTGGATCGTCATCCACGAAGGTTGGTGCTTTTGGTCTTCATTTATCCCACAAGAAAAATCATACAAACAACGTGATAAACCTAGCAAAAGAATTATACCATGAGTTTTTCTGTATTTGACTACATATATTTTTGGCGACGCATGAAAGTTTCTTTTTTGCGGGAAGTATGAAAGTTGACATAGTAGCAAAGTAAATTGAATGATAGTTAGTAGCAGCGATGTATAAGTGTGATTAGTCATGCAACTAGCATTTTCTTGGTTAAATGGAAATAGAAGACATCCAAAAATATGTGCAATTAACCTTTTCGCGGTGTATAAATAATTTTAGGTTGGTAAAAGTAAAGATGGTGTTGTTTCATTCGTCAAGGTTTCTTCAGCATGGTATTATGAAATATATAAATATATGAAAATAATCGTAGTGCGTATAACAACATCAAGTGAATCTTGCTTGTGAAGTAAATATGTGGGTCATAATCCAGTTTGTTAGATGAGAAAAGCGTAAAATTTTAATCTGTGTTACTGTTATCTAAACATCAATATCTCAAATGTGAAAGAATCATACTTCCGGAACATTGATTTGGTGTGACCAACTAGAACAATAAAATCATCACTTTCTTATTTGTTAGGATCTCACTTCTTATGGTGCCTCAAACTTGTGTGATGAATAACTAATCACGTGATAAAGTGCATGATCGTCACACTATATAAGAGCTTATAGTGTTCTTCCAGGAGGTATGATAGGATGCCTCAAAATCGTTTAAATATAAGATGTTAGTACTTGAGACATTGGAGATAGCCAAATAATTCAATCACAGACTGAGGATGATGAGGCGTTGGCCTCCATGCATGCCATGGGACGATCACCCCACTTGCCGAGCGGCCTTTTGGTGCAAGACATGCCATAGTTGGTGGCCTACGTCACTCAATAATGGAAAGATCGAAAGTGAATATGTGCACATGTCGGTGTTTGGTGTGGCACTCACTACCTACTTCTGCAGACACAGTCAACGCATCCACGCGGTACTCGCTATGTGCGTGTACCATGCTTCATCGTTCCTTCGTAAGCGGCTGCTATAGAGATGAAAAGGAGGATGGGCAAACCCTTGGCGTAGATGGCGACACTGCCAACGCGGCTCACTACAAGAGCTGACATCGATTCTTGGAATGGGATCCATAACCTACACAATCGATCAGCCCTGAACCTTCGGTGGGTTGTGGGCGAAGTAGAACAGCAAACCGTTGGTGTCACCTTCACAATTTAGTGCTACTTTTCCAATAGCGCAACATGATAATGGACTATCTACTGAAAGATTTCACAAATTTTATCATGGTCAGTAATGGAAGCTCCGCCTTGCAAGGACAATGGTATATGTGCGAACTCTACAAAAGTGCATGTAGCGTCCTGAATTTGATCCCCAAAAGTGTCCATGCCAGAGAGCTGATTGGCAATTGGTGCAACAAGTTGCCAGTTGTTTTCTTTTTCGAAGACGGAAAGCCTAACCTCTGAATCAATCGATACATACGCATTTTACTACTTTATTCAAGATCTTATTATAAAAGGATTACAGTTTCATAGATCACATATATGGTGTCTCCACCCGAATAACACATCGAAAAACCACTAGAAGCATGTAGGGACTTGGCCCTATGTTATCACCAGATTTTGGCTAAATCGGGAGGTGGGCCGCGATCAAGATGGGCTTGGAAGATTACACATGGAAGATCTCTGAAGCGGCCTTGCACGGAGAATTTGGGCTAGGTTGCCCGTGTATCTTTAATTACAGTAGATTGTATCTAGATTAAAAGTTAGAGTTTTACCCGTACACGGTTTGGTGCATGCCCACATTAGAAAGTCCCCTGGACTATAAATATGTATCTAGGGTTTATGGAATAAACAACAACCAACGTTCAACCACAAACAAATCTCGGCGCATCGCCAACTCCTTCGTCTCGAGGGTTTCTACCGGTAAGCACCATGCTGCCTAGATCGCATCTTGCGATCTAGGCAGCACAAGCCTGCCTACGTTGTTCATGCGTTGCTCGTACTGAAGCCTTTTTGATGGCGAGCAACGTAGTTATCTTAGATGTGTTAGGGTTAGCATAGTTCTTCGAATTACATGCTTTCGTTATGCAACCCTTGCACGTCTAGCCGCCCTTACACCTATCTTAGGTGTAGGGGCGGCACCCCGCTTGATCATAGTTTAGTAGATCTGATCCGTTACGGTTGCTCCTTGTTTCATCAAGGATTAGTTTAATATCCGCAATAGTTAGGCCTTACAAAGGGTTGGAGGATCCAGCGGCGTGTAGGGTGGCGTTTGCTAGCCCTAGAAAGGATGTTCCGGGGATCAACCTCGTGTTGGTTTTTAGGCCCTGTCTAGGATCGGCTTACGGTCACCGTGCGCGAGCGCGAGGCCCAATCGTGAGTAGGATGATCCGATTATGCGGTGAAAACCCTAAATCGTCGTAGATCTAATCAGCTTTATCTTGATCAAGCAGGACCACCATATATTCGGACACCTCGTCCGAATCATGGGTGGATCGGCTCTTTGAGCCGATTCACAGGATAACCTGAGAGCCGATCGAGGCTCGTATTTAACGTTTACGTGTGTGCCCTGCAGGAAACTAAGCGAGGCATCATCCACACCTTCCCGACCAGGTATAGGTCGGTGGCACGCCCTTGCAGTTGGCATCGGCGCGTGCGACCAGGAGGCTTTGCGGGCCGTCGCTCTGAGGGACTGGGGCCAGCCGCAGCCCTAGTTGTTCCCGGCTCTACCGTGTTGCCCGTCTCTGCCCGCCAGGGGGTTTCTGACGTCAACACATTCTGGCACGCCCGGTGGGACAACCTTCGACATCCACCACGTCGCCGTCTGCATCCGAGATGGCGGAAGGCACTCCGGTCAAGTACGAGGATCTGCCTGATGAGCTCAAGAAGAAGCATGACGAAATCAAGGCGGTCCTCGAAGCCGAACTCATCGGCTCTTTCCACCGAACCCGCTCCCATGGCGTCCGGTGAAAGGGTTTCACACCTGAAGGCGCACTCGATGGAGTGGATCTGTCCGCCCCGTCAGAAGAACGCACCAGGTCGCTGAAGTACGAGGATCTGCCCGAGGAGCTCAAAAGGAAACATGACGAGATCAAGGCAACCCTCGAAGCCGAACTCATCGGCTCCTCTGAGAAGACCCGGCCGCACGATATCAAGCTCGGTAGAGACTCAAGTCCGTCGCCTGGCGTCAACATGGTGGATCTCAGCCACTCCATAGGCCAGCCAAAGTTCTCCTTTGGTGTCAACATGGCAGGGCTTGCAAGCCGCCATGGCAAAGATGAAGCAGAAGCAGCCACTCCCGTGGCAAGGATGAAGAGGAGGCCGATCCACGCGACCGGCCCCAAGATGATGACAGGCGGTACTCGACAGGGAGGGAATAAGAAGCGTGCGGTATCAACGTCCACTCTCCGAGCACCTCCTCAACAAATATGAGCAGCAGTACGACCGACGTCGGCACTACGACGTAGATGATGAAAGGAATTGTCGGTCTGGGGCAGAGGTCAGGAGGTACCGTCAACATGATAGAGGCAACGACGGGTACAATCGTCGTGCTGAAGGAAGGTCAAGGGGGCAGGATGACATGGATAGGCACTGGGACTGTCCATTCTTCAAACATTGCTGGGACTCAGGAATGAGCCGATTGCCAACAATCGAGAACTGCCCAGAATGCAAGCAAAGGAAGAAGGATGCCTCTAACATGTCCGTGTTCAGGCGTCTAGGGCCTCTCCCGCCTCGGAACAAGCACGCTGAGTCCGCTCGGGTGGAAGATCTCGAGGAATTAGAGGACGATGATGAAGAAGATAAATATCATCGGCCCAGGTGGTGCCCTGATGGGCTCAGCCGTTCCCAAAAGCGAAGGGTTCAGCGTCTGCGTGGGTTGGAAGAAGCTGAAAGATTGTACCTACAAACGCTAAGGAAGGCACGGCCTGATCTGGCCGCCAAAATTCGGCGAACCCTGGACGAAGAAGGTCGGCCACAAAGAAAAGAGTGGCGCCCCAAGCAGAGGAAAGCCGATGATGATACATCGGCTGGCACAAACATGGTCTTCATTCTTCCAACGGAGTTTAGCGCTCCAAGATTATATGAAGCCCCTGTGGCGCAATTAGACTGCGGCCCACGGCCGGTCATCTTTGAGAGGCCAAAAGAAAGAAGTTACAGGCATCTGAAGGCCCTGTACTTGCGAGGCTACATCAATGGGCAGCCTGTCAACAAGATGTTGGTGGACACCGGAGCGGCAGTCAACATTATGCCATACTCCATGCTACGTCGGTTGGGACGCTCCAGCTCGGATCTGATCAAGACCAACGTAACACTGAGCGATTTCAACGGCCAAGCATCTGACGCGCAAGGTGTTCGAATGTGGATCCGACCGTAGGAAGAAAAACTGTCCCTACGACGTTCTTTATCGTCGACAAGCAAGAGTACCTACGCTGTCCTACTAGGGAGAGATTGGATCCACGCCAATCTGTTGCATTCCATCCACGATGCAACAATGCCCGATACAGTGGGATGGAGATGAAGTAGAAGTCGTCCATGCAGATGATTCAGCCGAGGTTTCAACAGCCGGCATGGACATTTGGGAGACATCAGGCCAAGAGCCGCTCTCAGGTATCAATTTGGACGACTGTGAGCGCATCGACGTGACAAAGAACGGGGTTAGGCTGGTTTTATCCACCGGCCTCGACCGTGTAACAAAAGCAAATGTCGATGGATAAACGTGGCGAGACCGATCCTTGTGATCGGCCCCAAAAGATTTGTGAAGGGACATCACAAAACCTTCACCGAGAAAGCAACGGGAGGCCGATTCCAACAATCGGCCAAAATTATCCTCACCATCCATTCTGCCTGGGTTCAACATGTTATCCAACAGAGCCGATACCATCAATTCTCTTGACAGAATCGGCTCCGGGGGCACCCAGGTGGATAAAACACGAGGATATGCAGTGGAAGCGTCTCATCCTTCGATGATGGGTATTGGAGTATGGGGGCCGATACACAAATCGGCCGAAAATTCAAAAAATTTCGGGCATAGCCGATGTGCAGACATCGACTTAAGGATCAATGGAGCAGGGAGTGGGTCCTCCCTTCAAGATCGGCGGCGTTAGCAGCGGGGGATGAGCCTAACGAAGGGAGCATATCTCTCCGAAGACCAGGCCGTAGCAATCGGTTGTAACGTTTTGACCAAGGTGGTGACTTGGTAGCTGTCACTTCCAGGGGGTGTTACGTCCAGAGTTTTGGTGGGCATCGGAGATTCAAAGACATCCCCACCGGGAGTTGTCTCAGCCTCGCTAAAGATGATGAGCCGATCCGATCGGCAAGGCGCAAGGATTGAACCGAAGAAGCTCGGGGGGGGGGGGCTCGCCCTGAAATTTCTTCGCTCTGAAGAACCGATTTTTGTTGGAATCGGTTGATGCTGCATTACAAGTTGGAAACCGAGGATGACCGACGTGGTCGGCTCACTGCTATTCTCGCCCCGACTGAGGCTCGGGGGGGCAGTTCACCTTGAAGGTTCTCTGCTCTGGGGAGCCGATTTCGTTGGAATCGGCTAACTCTGCATCACAACTTGTCTGAAGATTGGTGCTGATGTTGCAAAATTATCAGTTTCAGTATGCAAAGACGATTCAGCGACAAGCCCAGGACTATGTTGAGGACACCTACTCAACACCAAATTACTAGCCTGCTGGATCGACTGTATTGACTGTCAACGGGTAATAGGTGATCTATTGGTTGGCCCCGCACGATAGCACTCTCAGACATGGTCAAGCCCAGGCCTGTTTGCCTGAATTACGGGTCCTCATCACTGTTTCCACCCCGGCTGAGGCTCGGGGGGCAGCTTGCCATGAGAGGTCTTTTGCTATGAGAAAGCCGATTTTGCTAAAATCGGTTGGCTCTGCATTTCAGTTTAATTTTGAGCGATGGTTCTGAAAGAAAACAAAGCAGGATTATAAAACGTCACTGCATACCATCGCGAGGGAATTTGTGGGCAAGCGATGCTTGTCCTGCCGAAGTGGCAGCTTCGGCGTTTGAATTGATCCAGCGACAGTCCTAGGGCTCCTCTGAAGGCAAAGAGGATCTGGAAGGGAAGGATGCGGCAGAAGAATGTCTGAAAGGCCTAGGGTTTGCGCGATTATGGCTTGGCCTGGTTTGACCGGGAGTTTGGGTCCGGATGGATCTATCTCGAAATTTATCGTGAGAGACCGATGCGATGCCATCGGTTTATTGGGCATTGACCAGATTGACAATCGGCAGAATCAGTACGAAGGATAATCGGCTAAATTATCATAAAGGGAATCGGCAAAATCAAATTGGGGAATTTCTTCGTTGATAAACCAGATTTCTTACATAGAAGAGCTGATTGCTCTCAAAAGGAAGTACTAGGGGATACATTGCCCCGTCTACTACTGCTGGCCCTATGCTAAGATCCTATCTAGGGGCCGTCGCTGCCCTCGTCGTCGTCGTCGCCGTCATCGCCACTGTCGGCGCTACTCCCTACCGGCTCGTCATCGCTGCTCCAGCGGCCGCCGACGGGACCCTCGTTGTCCTCGTCCTCCTCGTCAGCGTCGTCGTCGTCGCTGTCGACGTCGCTGAGGTTCCCGGGCCAGAGGCGGCGGCGTTTGGCCGGCGGCTCGTCGGAGGAGCTGTCTTCGTCCTCCTCCTCCTCCTCCTCCTCCTTCGCCTCCTCGGAGGAGGTGAAGTCATCCCAGGAGAAGCGATCGTCATCGCTCTCCTCCTCCGATTCCCCGTCGGCGAGGAAGCGGAGGTCGCTCTCCCCACTGGTCAAGGATTTGTCTTCCTCGGACTAGATGGAGGAGGCGTGGTCTTCCAGGTCCCATTCTTCTGGTGCGCGAATGTCCGGCGGCGTCTCACGGGAGGAGGAGGACCCGAGGGAAAGTTCCGATGAGGTGGAGGAAGAGGAAGACATGGTGCGCAGAAGGGCTTTTGGGAGTGCTAATGTGAAGAGGACAAAGAGGAGAACTGTTCGGTGCAGTTAAACAAAGGAGATGGAGATTTAATTTTCGAACAGTTTTCGAGGACATGGTGCCAAAACTGTCAAATCGTGCAGAGAAGTTGGGAAGGCAAGTCGTAATGATGAAACATACTGCGACGGTTCTGCTCTGCCACGACATGACCCTTCGAAGGAAAACACGAGTGGTTTTGAAATTATCATTACCAAAACCAGGGGGGCATGTGTTATCACCAGATTTTGGCTAAATCAGGAGGTGGACCGCGATCAAGATGGGCTTGGAAGATTACACATGGAAGATCTCTGAAGCGGCCTTGCACGGAGAATTTGGGCTAGATTGCCCGTGTATCTTTAATTACAGTAGATTGTATCTAGATTAAAAGTTAGAGTTTTACCCGTACACGGTTTGGTGCACGCCCACATTAGAAAGTCCCCTGGACTATAAATATGTATCTAGGGTTTATGGAATAAACAACAACCAACGTTCAACCACAAACAAATCTCGGCGCATCGCCAACTCCTTCGTCTCGAGGGTTTCTACCGGTAAGCACCATGCTGCCTAGATCGCATCTAGCGATCTAGGCAGCACAAGCCTGCCTACGTTGTTCATGCGTTGCTCGCATCGAAGCCTTTTTGATGGCGAGCAACGTAGTTATCTTAGATGTGTTAGGGTTAGCATAGTTCTTCGAATTACATGCTTTCGTTATGCAACCCTTGCACGTCTAGCCGCCCTTACACCTATCTTAGGTGTAGGGGCGGCACCCCGCTTGATCATAGTTTAGTAGATCTGATCCGTTACGGTTGCTCCTTGTTTCATCAAGGATTAGTTTAATATCCGCAATAGTTAGGCCTTACAAAGGGTTGGAGGATCCAGCGGCGTGTAGGGTGGCGTTTGCTAGCCCTAGAAAGGATGTTCCGGGATCAACCTCGTGTTGGTTTTTAGGCCCTGTCTAGGATCGGCTTACGGTCACCGTGCGCGAGCGCGAGGCCCAATCGTGAGTAGGATGATCCGATTATGCGGTGAAAACCCTAAATCGTCGTAGATCTAATCAGCTTTATCTTGATCAAGCAGGACCACCATATATTCGGACACCTCGTCCGAATCATGGGTGGATCGGCTCTTTGAGCCGATTTACAGGATAACCTGAGAGCCGATCGAGGCTCGTATTTAACGTTTACGTGTGTGCCCTGCAGGAAACTAAGCGAGGCATCATCCACACCTTCCTGACCAGGTATAGGTCAGGTGGCACGCCCTTGCAGTTGGCATCGGCGCGTGCGACCAGGAGGCTTTGCGTGCCGTCGCTCTGAGGGACTGGGGCCAGCCGCAGCCCTAGTTGTTCCCGGCTCTACCGTGTTGCCCGTCTCTGCCCGCCAGGGGGTTTCTGACGTCAACACCCTATCATGTCAATTGTCGCTCATCATGTTAGCCGTGCCGACTATAGAAATTCCGTTCTACCATCGCTAAACGGTTTCACCAAAAATTTATGGTTTGGCATTCCTCCACCGGCTGGAGAAAGGACAACATATGGATCCAATGCGTAGCTAAATATATAACCTGAAAACATGAAGAGAAACTTTCTTTTTAAAGATAAAATAATTGCAAACTTTTCATATAGCCCAAAATAAATCACACACACAAACTTGATTGTGTCCTTTATCTTTTTTAGCTACCCCATTTAACCAATTCCAATACAAATATGTAATATTAGCAGGAGGTGGAATATTGAAATTCATATAAACAATTATGCATAATTTGTTAGCAAATGGACAAAAGATAAGAGATGTTATATTGTTTCATCTTAATCACAAAGACAACATTTAGTGCATCCATGCCAATTACGTCCAATCAAGTTTTCCTCTGTGAGAATAGCCTTTCTACGAAGGAACCACATAAAGATCTTGATCTTCAGTGGTACCTTCATCTTTTAAATATATTTCTAAGATAGATTGTGGGACCATTAACTAAATTTAGGTACATTGACTTAACAGTGAATAGCTCAAAGGTGTTCAGATTCCACTTGAAAGTATCAACATTATCGGTTAGCTGAACCAATATTAGGCGATGAAGCAAGTTGATCCATATGTCCCATTTATTTCCATATAAAGTTTTCCTAAAACCCAAGGATTCGAACTCAATACATTTGTAAACGTATATTTTTATGGTAGACAATATTATAGAGACATCGGTACTCCTCGGCTATTGGTTAATCCCCTAGCCAAGTATCTTCCTAACATCTTGTGTACGCAAGCGAATCTTGCTAGAGAATTATATATGTGGGTCATATGTAATCCAGTTTATTTGATGAGAAAATCTTAAAATGTCACAGAACCGTACTTCGGGAACTGTGATTTGGTGAGACCAAATTGAACAATAATATCATCACTTTATTATTTGTTTGGATCTCACTTCTTATAGCTAGCTAGTGCATCAAAAATGTGTGATGAATAACTAACTAAGTGATAAAGTGCATGATTATCGCACTATATAAAAGCTTGTAGACTTCTTCCAGGAGGTATGGTAGGATGTCTCAATATTGTTTAAATATATGATGTTAGTACTTGAGACATTGGAGATAGCCAAACATTTCAGTCACAGCCTGCGAATCATGAGGCGTCGGCCTCCATGCACGCCATGGCATTGCCATCCGATTCCTGAGAGGCTGTTTGGTGCAAGACAGTGCCATATTTGGTGGCCTACGTCTCTCAACAATGGAACAATGGGGGATGGTATGTGAGCATGTCGGTGCCTGGTGCTGTACTAGCTACGTGCTGCAGACACAGTCGACGCATGCTCGCGGCACTCGCTACTTGTGTGTACCATCCTTCATAGTTCCTTCGGAAGGGGCTACGGCGGCGATGACAAGGAGGACGAGCCGAAGCTTGGAGCAGACGGTGACAGTGACACTACCAACGCCGTTCACTACAGGAGCTGCCATCGATTCTTGGATCGAAACACGTGACATACAAATTGATCAGCCGTGAACCTTTAATTCTTGCCATCTCTACGAAAGTGACTGTAGGGTCCTGAATTTGAGCCCCGGAAGCGCGTGCCCATGCGAAAGAGCTGACTGACAATTGAGATTTGGGAGGTACCAGTTGTGTGATTGTATAAGAACAAGGTGCTACGGCATCGTGGCCGGCCTCCGTTCCTTCCATATTACTCTGGATGATAAGAACAAGGAGGAAGAATAGGCAGCATAGGCCCTACCCGCAGATTATGCTTATGAAATGGGCGCGGTTGATATCATAGCCGTTGTTTATAGTTGTGTTCCTCGAGATTCGGTCCAACATGACCCCACGTGAAAAAGGAATCTACAGCTGTCATGTGTGTAAAAACAATAGTACTTTTGACATTACTGCATGTACCATATGAAAAATTGAAAAGGACTTTATAAATCCAGTAGTACTTTTCACAGGACTAGACGAACATTGCATACCGACTACATGCGCAAACAATAGAGGACTCTATAGATACAGTTCACGAAATCCACTTTAAAAGTTTAAATATTAGACTCATATTGAAGAGTTCGTCGGGAGGAAGTCAAATATGCAAACAAAATCTCATTTACATTTACTAAGTGAAAGTTATACTCATTTTAGAATTAGTAGTGTATTTCAAGAAGAGAATCTTTTGCAATGAGTGGGTGAGCTGGCGAACCCCACAAATGAGTATCCCTATGGGTGTGAACGGCTGGGATTTCGGCCGCGCCGCAATTCATAAGCGCGCATTTTCGACATAGGCCGGGCTATACTACAAAATTAAACGACAATATGTATAAGTACTCGCTACAGTCTTGAACTGTTGATCACTGAGAATGTGCATGCACATGGATGTATGAGATACATTTTAAGTGAACCGCTGTGTACTTGTGTCTTGTATGTAAGAATTGCTGCAAAAATGTGACAACCCGCTCGACAACTTTTGGACAACGAACTGCACTTTTTTCACACGTGCGACACATTAGCTTGGTATATTTAGAAAGAATGGATTAAACGTATGCAATAAACAATCTCATAATCATGCATTAATTTCCAAACGGAGAAGAGGAAGACATAATACAAACAATGTGTTGTCATATGACAGTCAAAACCGGTTTAGTACATCTTCAAAAAAAACATCCCTAATGATAGATCCTAAGGCCATTTATATGTGCAAACAAAGGATTCATTAAGACATAAAAGTCCAACCATTGCTTAAAGTTCTAATGTTCCCGATCAAAAACCCTGTAATGCAACTCAAAGTCTCAGGACGCGGTTTCTGTCGTTCCGTTCCTCCCTACTGTCTTCATTACTCTAAGGTGCAGCCCTATGATCCCATATAGTTCAAGTAACATGCAGCCGATGTTTGCATATTATCATCATAGAACCACCAAAATAGATTAAAACTTGATCAAATACTCTTGCATACTATACAAAAATCATAGCCAATTCATCCTATGCTCTCAGGAACATGGGAAACTGCTCACAATGGTGAAACATATCATGGATCAATGCCATATGAATGAAAACATAATCTAAAAGTATAACTTCACTATAAAATAATGACAATTCACCAAGCACAAGCATGCACACAACACTTAAACAATATTTCAGAGTTCAATCTACCACAAACTATGAGGAGGGTAAAGATGATCTCCAAATGGAGATGGTGTTGATGGTGGTGTTGGTGAAGATGGTATTGTAGACACTGCCCCCTATGCCAACAGGAGGAGTTGGTAACGATGATGGCGGTGATTTCCCCTTGGCGGCGGTTGCGGGGCTGCATGATCTGCCCTCTCTCGGGGTGGAAGAAGACTTTTGCCTCTGCCACCACCTCAGAAAATTATCAGAAAAATATGGCGTAGATTTTCTCGTGATACTGAGCTTCCCATATAAAGAGAGAGGTGGAGGGAAGCTAGCACGAGGGCCAAATGGTCCTATGTGGCACGAGGGCCAAATGGTCCTATGTGGTATCAGGCCGTGCCACATGGTCTATCTCGGCCTCGTGGCCCCCCTCGTAGGTCCAAAGTGCTCAGAGTCTTAGTTTTGATGAAAAACTTCCGTGGTATTTTCTCCCGAACTAATTGAGGTCCTAAATGTCCCTAAAGTATCAAAATACGAAAAAGCAGGTTTTCTGCCTCCCAAATATTGAATATGAAAACAAGGGACTTTGTAGGAAAGTCCCATTAATCATCTAAATAAGTTAAAATAATGAAAGATCAATGCAAATAGCAATATAAACTAGTCCTATATGCTGCTACTATGATGATACAAAATGCATGTATCACTTCCGGTGAAAACCGAGCTTCGACGAATGACGGAGGCGTCTTTATGTTGTACCCTGCTAAAGGCACTGTCATTGTAGCCATTGTCTAACCTCTCGTGTTGCTCCAGAGAAACACTAGATCTAGGTCTCCTGGATCAAACCTCTCATTCATTGTGGTATCTTTTTATTGGAGTAGTTGCTGGATGGAGGAGACTAGAGTGGAGCGGTACTGCATCTACCGTGTAAATGACGGCAGGTGACGGCCACGTGGCCAGCGGGTCTCGGTAACAGGCTTGACATGGTGGACTCGCATAGGGTGGGGCATTGTCTAGCACCGTGGCAAGTCGATGATAAGGCTAGTGAGGACTATGCAGATCTCTGCCCTGAACATGACTTGACACTTAAGGTCTATTGGTCTAGGTCTCTAGGAGTTTGTATGATTTACTATCTTTGTACCTAAAGTCAGATGTACTATAGAATATGTCCCTTGGCCACCTGGTAACACAAGTTGATGGTTTTCTAACATGATATGAGAGCCCGGTTAGGTCTTTCTACATGTTGCAACTCTTGTTGTCGTTAAATTTTCTTGTTTTACCAACGATTTTCCTTTAGTTATGATTTTTTGCACAATGCTTGATTCTCTTGATGTGCCATATTTTGACAACTCATCTCCTCTTTTATGCGATGTTTGTACTTCTGTGATGCGCCATTTGTTGCATTTTTATTGATCTATTGACTTTCTTTTGCCGTTGAGCTTCTATTGTTGTTGGCTTATTGTGCTATGATCTTTTGACTGTCTCTTGGTTTCTATTTAGCTCTTATTTGATTGATTGTGGCTTGACTAAACGGGTTTTAAAGACTCTCCATGCATCGAGGACACTCTTAAGGTGCGGATTCTAAATTATTATTTTTTAGTTTCGTCTTTCTTTAAATACAATGCTATTGCATACACTTTGCATTTGAGGAGGCAGTGTTAACAAGTATTATTATTGGTCTAGTCTCTAGGAGTTTGTATTTGTCAAGATTTATTATCCTTGTATCTCAAGTCAGATGTACTCTATATTGTGACCTTTAACCATCTGGTAATACAAGTTGTTGTTTGTGTAACGGTGACAGCTTCTGGAGCATGTGCGTCGCTGCGGGAACTGCACCGTCGTTGCGTCGCTACGGAAACTGCACCGTCATAAGCCCCGCGTCTGGCTTCGCCAGCCAGCCGGTGAAGATTTCCGCCCACACTTCCCTTGCGATGGCTTGTCAGACGTAGTCGGAGGTGGCATTGGTGAAGACCGCGTCCTCGGCAGCGGTCCGGTTCAGGATGTCTTCCACGGTGGCGTGAGCGCCGAGGTAGATGTAGGCTACACCGCTACAGATTGTAGCCACGTCATCTCGTTGCAGTGCGTCCGGTTCACGCCGAGCACCCGGAAGCGGCTGCGCATCACCGGCAGGAGCGCGTCACAGGTGCCCAGGTAGAGGGACTGGAAGCTGACTACCTGTCCATGAACGACCGCCCTCACAAGCAGGCACTAGTAGGAAAAGCCTCATCAGTGGCGTACGAAAAATGGATTCTGTGGCGCATGGGAGGTGCGCCACAGAAACGTCGCCACAAAAATAAGGTTTCTGTGGCGCACCTGCCCATGCGCCACAGAATTAAGGTTTCCGTGGCGCACTTGTTCTTAGGTGCGCCACGGAAAAGCGTGCGCCACGGAATTGGTTTTTAGTGCGCCACAGAATTTGCTTGTATTATACACGATTTTGTGCTGCTCGCTATACACATGCGGTTTATAGACAGCAATACGGATACACGGATACACGGGTTATATACAGCAACATTCAGATATAATATAAATATCATGTACATTGCACGAGATATAACATAGACATCATCATCACATTACTTAGAGCCCGATCGAGATACATATATAGTGGCAAGTGTCAAATGTTTTGCATACAACTCTTAATTCATACAAAATTCACAATTTTGAGATACAAAGTAGTCTTCATCCGGTTCCTCATTTGCTCCGTCATCTCTACCCACCAGGCTCGCTTGCATCGGGGTCCTTCATCCAGTTCCTACTATGATGAAAATGGAAGAAAGTGAGACCAACAAGTCCGATGCACAAGAGAAATGGAATAAATGCCTCATACATTGTTGGTCAACACAAATATTAACATTCAGGGACGGTGTAAGTGAGACCAAGTCCGATGCACAAGAGATTGATATTTGTGCTATCTTACCAGGATCACTTACGCCCCCCCCCCCCCCCCGAGTGTACGGTGACCAAACATTTTAATCATCGGCATTTTGAAAATGTCAAAGCAAATGGAATGACAAAATGGAATAAGTGCCTCATACATTGTTGGTCAACACAAATATTAACATTCGGGGATGGCGTAAGTGAGACCAAGTCCGATGCACAAGAGATTGATATTTGTGCTATCTTACCGGGCTCACTTACGCCACCCCCAAGTGTACGGTGACCAACATTTTAATCATCGGCATTTTGAAAATACCAAAGCAAATGGAATGACAAGGGCCTCATACTTTGTTGGTCGAAACAAATATTAACATTCCGGGACGGAGTTAGCGAGCCAGGTAGGATGCACAAGAGATTGATATTTGTGCAATCACACGAGGCTCACTAACACCGCCCCGAGTGTACGGTGACCAAGCATTTTAATCATCGGCATTTTGAAAATCTCAAAGCAAATGGAATGACAAAATGGAATAAGTGCCTCATACATTGTTGGTCAACACAAATATTAACATTTAGGGATGGTGTAAGCGAGGCCAGGTAAGATGCACAAGAGATTGATATTTGTGCTATCTTACCAGGCTCACTTACGCCACCCCCGAGTGTACGGTGACCAAACATTTTAATCATCGGCATTTTGAAAATCTCAAAGCAAATGGAATGACAAAATAGAATATGTGCCTCATACATTGTTGGTCAACACAAATACTTTGCGAAGGGCCCCCTTTCCCCGGTCGGCGTTCCGTCAACGGGTGCTTGACGACACAACAACGCCGATCTGCATCTCCGGCGCAGAACCACGCCGGTCCCTCGCTGTCCAGGTGAACGAGTCCTTGATGCAAAGACCGTGCCGGCCTGCCCAGCATTATGCTCGGGCCGTGTTGCCGCGCTTCAAGCCGTGTGTCCCGCGCCTGCCTTGTTCGCCTTCTTGCCCGGTGAACCAATAGGCTGATCGTTAGAATAAGGAAACCGATGACAGCCGGTCGCAAGATTAAATTGCGATCGGCCGTCATCGGCTTCCTTATTCCAACGATTAGTCTATTCGTTCATCGGGCAAGAAGGCGAAGAGTGCAGGGCGCGTGATCGACACGGCCTGAAGCGCGACAACAGGGGTCGGCATGATGCTAGGGAGGCTGGCACCGTCTTGGCATTAAGGACTCGTTCACGTACTGGACGGCGAGAGAAGAAAAGTGGTGCTGCGCCGGAGAGGCATGTCGGCGTTGTTGTCTCATCAAGGACTCGTTCACGGAACGGCGGCCGGGGAAAGGGGGCCTCGTCTACAAAGTATATTGCGGCGTATAGGTGACCAAACATTCTAATCATCGGCACTAAAATGGAAGAAAGGCCAATGCAATTAAGAAGTAGCTAGTATGAACTAAATGGAATGCCTCATACTTTGTTGGTCGAAACAAATATGAACATCCCGGGATGACGTTAGTGAGGCCAGGTAGGATGCACAAGAGATTGATATTTGTGCCGTCACACCAGGCTCACTAGCGACACCCCGGAGTGTACGAGTGATCAACCAACCATCTAATCATCGACAAGTACAAAAACACCACCAAACCAGCAACCATGGTGACATAAGTCAAGATGCTCAAACACACATAGCATGCATGGAGCAGATGCTCCAAAGGGATTATTCATCACTTGGTAGTAACCAAGTGATGTTGGCAAGAGAGAGGCCAAGCCTGAGCTAGTCAATCCAGTAGAGATGGATATGCATAAGTAAGCAAGAACACATAGCCTATCCAAGTTAACCGAGATAAAACCAACCTTGACAACCAACTGAATCACCTAGCACCACCTAGCATTTTAAAACCATCAGAAACAGTCCTTTTTCTTCAAAGGATACCACAGTGGCATTCATTTACATGATCCCCTACAGTGGATATCTCTAATTTCATCAAAGCCAACAAGAAATAAAAATTTATCATTACTCAGTTGAGTTCAAAACAAAGCTGGGGTACCATAAGGTATTACTCATCACTTGGTAGTAACCAAGTGATGCTAGCAAGAGAGAGGCCAAGCCTGAGCTAGTCAATCCAGTAAAGATGGATATGCATAAGTAAGCAAGAACACATAGCCTATCCAAGTTAACCAGATAAAACCAACCTTGACGACTAACTGAATCACCTAGCACCACCTAGCATTTTAAAACCATCAGAAACAGTCCTTTTTCTTCAAAGGATACCACAGTGGCATTCATTTACATGATCCCCTACAGTGGATATCTCTAATTTCATCAAAGCCAACAAGAAATAAAAATTTATCATTACTCAGTTGAGTTCAAAACAAAGCTCGGGGTACCATAAGGTATTACTCATCACTTGGTAGTAACCAAGTGATGCTAGCAAGAGAGAGGCCAAGCACTGAGCTAGTCAATCCGAGTAAAGATGGATATGCATAAGTAAGCAAGAACACATAGCCTATCCAAGTTAACCGAGATAAAACCAACCTTGACAGACCAACTTAATAACCTAGCATCACCTAGTCTTTTAAACCATCGAAACTTCCCATTTTCTTCAAAGGATAACACAGTGGCATTCATTTACATGATCCCCTACTGTGTATATCTCTATTTTCATCAAAGCCAACAAGAAAAAGAAATATATCATTACTCAGTTGAGTTCAAAACAAAGTTGGGGTACCATAAGGGATTATTCATCACTTGGTAGTAACCAAGTGATGCTGGCAAGAGAGAGGCCAAGCCTGAGCTAGTCAATCCAGTAGAGATGGATATGCATAAGTAAGCAAGAACACATAGCCTATCCAAGTTAACCAGATAAAACCAACCTTGACAGCCAACTTAATAACCTAGCATCACCTAGTATTTTAAACCATCAGAAAGATCCCATTTTCTTCAAAGGATACTGATACGTCTCCAACGTATCGATAATTTCTTGTGTTCCATGCCACATTATTGATGTTATCTACATGTTATATGCACACTTTATGTCATATTCGTGCATTTTCTGGAACTAACCTATTAACAAGATGCCGAAGTGCCGGTTCCGTTTTACTGCTGTTTTTGGTTTCGAAATCCTAGTAACGAAATATTCTCGGAATCGGACGAAATCAACGCCCGGGTTCCTATTTTACCCGGAAGCATCCGGAACACACGAGAACCGCCGGAGAAGGGGGCGGGGCCACCACACCACACCCGGCGCGGCCAAGGGGGGGCGCCCCCTAGGGTGTGGGCCCCCGGAAGCCCTCCTGCGCCGCCTCTCCACCTATATAAAGCCCCCGACCTAAAAACCTCGGCGCGTTCGACGAAAACCACGAAACCTTCCGGAGCCGCCGCCATCGCGAAGCCAAGATCCGGGGACAGGAGTCTCGTTCCGGCACCCTGCCGGAGCGGGGAAGTGCCCCCGGAAGGCTTCTCCATCGACACCGCTGCCATCTCCACCGCCATCTTCATCACCGCTGCTGCTCCCATGAGGAGGGAGTAGTTCTCCATCGAGGCTCGGGGCTGTACCGGTAGCTATGTGGTTCATCTCTCTCCTATGTGCTTCAATACAATAATCTCATGAGCTGCCTTACATGATTGAGATTCATATGATGATGCTTGTAATCTAGATGTCATTATGCTAGTCAAGTGAGTTTTACTTATGTGATCTCCGGAGACTCCTTGTCCCACGTGTGTAAAGGTGACGAAGTGTGTGCACCGTGTGGGTCTCTTAGGCCATATTTCACGAGAATACTTATTCACTGTTGAATGGCATAGTGAGGTGCTTATTTATATCTCTTTATGATTGCAATGTGTTTGTATCACAATTTATCTATGTGCTACTCTAGCAATGTTATTAAAGTAGTTTTATTCCTCCTGCACGTGTGCAAAGGTGACAGTGTGTGCACCGTGTTAGTACTTGGTTTATGCTATGATCATGATCTCTTGTAGATTGCGAAGTTAACTATTGCTATGATAATATTGATGTGATCTATTCCTCCTACATATGCATGAAGGTGACGAGTGTGCATGCTATGCTAGTACTTGGTTTAGTCTTTTGATCTATCTTACACTAAAGGTTACTAAAATATGAGCATTATTGTGGAGCTTGTTAACTCCGGCATTGAGGGTTCGTGTAATCCTACGCAATGTGTTCATCATCCAACAAAAGAGTGTAGAGTATGCATTTATCTATTCTGTTATGTGATCAATGTTGAGAGTGTCCACTAGTGAAAGTCTATTCCCTAGGCCTTGTTCCTAAATATCGCTATCGCTGCTTGTTTACTCGTTTCTATCGCGTTACTACTCTTGCGTTACTACTCGTTGTGTTACTACCGCTTGTTTACTCGTCCTGGGCAAAGCACTTTTCCGGTGCGAGTTGCTACTACTTATTCATACCACCTGTATTTCACTATCTCTTCGCCGAACTAGTGCACCTCTTAGGTGTGTTGGGGACACAAGAGACTTCTTGCTTTGTGGTTGCGGGGTTGCATGAGAGGGATATCTTTGACCTCTTCCTCCCCGAGATCGATAAACCTTGGGTAATCCACTTAAGGGAAACTTGCTCGCTGTTCTACAAACCTCTGCTCTTGGAGGCCCAACACTGTCTACAAGAATAGAAGCTCCCGTAGACATCAAGCACTTTTCCGGCGCCGTTGCCGGGGAGGAAAGGTAAAAGGCTCTCATACTACGGTCCCGGGTAAAGTATTTTTCCGGCGCCGTCGTGTGTGTGCTCGAAGCTATTTCCTTTAGATCCTGCAATTGCATCTTTTTGTTTCTTGTTTACACTAGTTTGGCATAATGGACAACAATGAGCTTCTTATTCTATTTCCTGATTTAAAACATGGATTGTTTGATGCGAAAATTAAAAAACCTATGAAATCTTATTTGCATGCTTGGTAGTAATATTAGTATGAACGCTTTGAACACCATTGTTGATAATGATATAGAAAGTTCTAAGCTTGGCGAAGTCTGGTTTTCATGATATTTTTAGTCCCCCAAGAATTGAGGAGAAAATTTTCTTTGATGATACTTTGCCTCCTATTTGTGATGATTATAATAGTGGTCTTTTGGCGCCACCTACTATGGAGAGTAAATTTTGTTGTGATTATACTATGCCTCCTACACTTGATGAGAATAATAATGATAGCTACTTTGTTGAATTTGCTCCCACTACAACTAATAAAATTGATTATGCTTATGTGGAGAGTAATAATTTTATGCATGAGACTCATGATAAGAATGCTTTATGTGATAGTTATATTGTTGAGTTTGCTCATGTTGCTACTGAAAGTTATTATGAAAGAGGAAAATATGGTTGTAGAAATTTTCATGTTACTAAAATGCCTCTCTATGTGCTGAAATTTTTGAAGCTACACTTGTTTTATCTTCCTATGCTTGTTACTTTGCTCTTCATGAACTTGTTTATTTACAAGATTCCTATGCATAGGAAGCATGTTAGACTTAAATGTGTTTTGAATTTGCCTCTTGATGCTCTCTTTTGCTTCAAATACTATTTCTTGCGAGTGCATCATTAAAACTGCTGAGCCCATCTTAATGGCTAAAAAGAAAGAACTTCTTGGGAGATAACCCATGTGTTATTTTGCTACAGTACTTTGTTTTATATTTGTGTCTTGGAAGTTGTTTACTACTGTAGAAACCTCTCCTTATCTTAGTTTTGTGTTTTGTTGTGCCAATTAAAGTCTTTGATAGTAAAGTAAGTACTAGATTTGGATTACTGCGCAGTTCCAGATTTCTTTGCTGTCACGAATCTGGGTCTAATTCTCTGTAGGTAACTCAGAAAATTATGCCAATTTACGTGAGTGATCTTCAGATATGTACGCAACTTTCATTCAATTTGAGCATTTTCATTTGAGCAAGTCTGGTGGCCTAATAAAATCCATCTTTACGGACTGTTCTGTTTTGACAGATTCTGCCTTTTATTTCGCATTGCCTCTTTTGCTATGTTGGATGAATTTCTTTGATCCATTAATGTCCAGTAGCTTTATGCAATGTCCAGAAGTGTTAAGAATGATTGTGTCACCTCTGAACATGTTAATTTTTATTGTCCACTAACCCTCTAATGAGTTGTTTCGAGTTTGGTGTGGAGGAAGTTTTCAAGGGTCAAGAGAGGAGGATGATATACTACGATCAAGAAGAGTGAAAAGTCTAAGCTTGGGGATGCCCCGATGGTTCATCCCTGCATATATCAAGAAGACTCAAGCGTCTAAGCTTGGGGATGCCTTGGGCATCCCCTTCTTCATCGATAAATTATCAGGTTCCTTCTCTTGAAACTATATTTTTATTCCATCACATCTTATGTGCTTTACTTGGAGCGTCTGTGTGCTTTTGTTTTTTGTTTTTGTTTTAATAAATTGGATTACATCATGCTTGTGTGGGAGAGAGACACGCTCCGCTGGTTCATATGAACACATGTGTTCTTAGCTCATAATATTCATGGCGAAGTTTCCTCTTCGTTAAATTGTTATATGGTTGGAATTGGAAAATGATACATGTAGTAATTGCTATAATGTCTTGGGTAATGTGATACTTGGCAATTGTTGTGCTCATGTTTAAGCTCTTGCATCATATACTTTGCACCTATTAGTGAAGAATACATAGAGCATGCTAAAATTTGGTTTGCATAATTGGTCTCTCTAAAGTCTAGATAATTTCTAGTATTGAGTTTTGAACAACAAGGAAGACAGTGTAGAGTCTTATAATGTTTTCAATATGTCTTTTATGTGAGTTTTGCTGCACCGGTTCATCCTTGTGTTTGTTTCAAATAAGCCTTGCTAGCCTAAACCTTGTATCGAGAGGGAATACTTCTCATGCATCCAAAATACTTGAGCCAATCACTATGCCATTTGTGTCCACCATATCTACCTATACTACATGGTATTTTCCCGCCATTCCAAAGTAAATTGCTTGAGTGCTACCTTTAAAATTCCATCATTCACCTTTGCAATATATAGCTCATGGGACAAATAGCTTAAAAACTATTGTGGTATTGAATATGTAATTATGCACTTTATCTCTTATTAAGTTGCTTGTTGTGCGATAACCATGTTTATCGGGGAACGCCATCAACTCATTGTTGAATTTCATGTGAGTTGCTATGCATGTTCGTCTTGTCCGAAGTAAGGGCGATCTACACTCGAGTTGAATGGTTTGAGCATGCATATTGTGAGAGAAGAACATTGGGCCGCTAACTAAAGCCATGATTCATGGTGGAAGTTTCAGTTTTGGACAAATATCCTCAAGTCTCTAATGAGAAAAGAATTAATTGTTGTCAAATGCTTAAAGCATTAAAAGAGGAGTCCATTATCCGTTGTCTATGTTGTCCCGGTATGGATGTCTAAGTTGAGAATAATCAAAAGCGAGAAATCCAAATGCGAGCTTTCTCCTTAGACCTTTGTACAGGTGGCATAGAGGTACCCCTTTGTGAAACTTGGTTAAAGCATATGTATTGCGGTGATAATCCAGGTAGTCCAAGCTAATTAGGACAAGGTGCGGGCACTATTGGTACACTATGCATGAGGCTTGCAACTTATAAGATATAATTTACATGATGCATATGCTTTATTACTACCGTTGACAAAATTGTTTCATGTTTTCAAAATCAAAGCTCTAGCACAAATATAGCAATCGATGCTTTTCCTCTATGAGGACCATTCTTTTACTTTCAATGTTGAGTCAGTTCACCTATTTCTATCCACCTCAAGAAGCAAACACTTGTGTGAACTGTGCATTGATTCCTACATACTTGCTTATTGCACTTATTATATTACTCTATGTTGACAATATCCATGAGATATACATGTTACAAGTTGAAAGCAACCGCTGAAACTTAATCTTCTTTTGTGTTGCTTCAATACCTTTACTTTGAATTATTGCTTTATGAGTTAACTCTTATGCAAGACTTATTGATGCTTGTCTTGAAGTGCTATTCATGAAAAGTCTTTGCTTTATGATTCACTTGTTTACTCATGTCATACATATTATTTTGATCGCTGCATTCACTACATATGCTTTACAAATAGTATGATCAAGATTATGATGGCATGTCACTCCAGAAATTATCTTTGTTATCGTTTTACCTGCTCGGGACGAGCAGAACTAAGCTTGGGGATGCTGATACGTCTCCAACGTATCGATAATTTCTTGTGTTCCATGCCACATTATTGATGTTATCTACATGTTATATGCACACTTTATGTCATATTCGTGCATTTTCTGGAACTAACCTATTAACAAGATGCCTAAGTGCCCGTTCCTGTTTTCTGCTGTTTTTGGTTTCGAAATCCTAGTAACGAAATATTCTCGGAATCGGACGAAATCAACGCCCAGGTTCCTATTTTACCCGGAAGCATCCAGAACACACGAGAACCGCCAGAGAAGGGGGGCAGGGCCACCACACCACACCCCGGCGCGGCCAAGGGGGGGGCCTAGGGTGTGGGCCCCCCAGAAGCCCTCCTGCGCCGCCTCTCCGCCTATATAAAGCCCCTGACCTAAAAACCTCGGCGCGTTCGACGAAAACCACAGAAACCTTCCAGAGCCGCCGCCATCGCGAAGCCAAGATCCGGGGGACAGGAGTCTCCGTTCCGGCACCCTGCCGGAGCGGGGAAGTGCCCCGGAAGGCTTCTCCATCGACACCGCTGCCATCTCCACCGCCATCTTCATCACCGCTGCTGCTCCCATGAGGAGGGAGTAGTTCTCCATCGAGGCTCGGGGCTGTACCGGTAACTATGTGGTTCATCTCTCTCCTATGTGCTTCAATACAATAATCTCATGAGCTGCCTTACATGATTGAGATTCATATGATGATGCTTGTAATCTAGATGTCATTATGCTAGTCAAGTGAGTTTTACTTATGTGATCTCCGGAGACTCCTTGTCCCACGTGTGTAAAGGTGACGAGTGTGTGCACCGTGTGGGTCTCTTAGGCCATATTTCACAGAATACTTATTCACCTGTTGAATGGCATAGTGAGATGCTTATTTATATCTCTTTATGATTGCAATGTGTTTGTATCACAATTTATCTATGTGCTACTCTAGCAATGTTATTAAAGTAGTTTTATTCCTCCTGCACGTGTGCAAAGGTGACGAGTGTGTGCACCGTGTTAGTACTTGGTTTATGCTATGATCATGATCTCTTGTAGATTGCGAAGTTAACTATTGCTATGATAATATTGATGTGATCTATTCCTCCTACATATGCATGAAGGTGACAGTGTGCATGCTATGCTAGTACTTGGTTTAGTCTTTTGATCTATCTTACACTAAAGGTTACTAAAATATGAGCATTATTGTGGAGCTTGTTAACTCCGGCATTGAGAGTTCGTGTAATCCTACGCAATGTGTTCATCATCCAACAAAAGAGTGTAGAGTATGCATTTATCTATTATGTTATGTGATCAATGTTGAGAGTGTCCACTAGTGAAAGTCTATTCCCTAGGCCTTGTTCCTAAATACTGCTATCGCTGCTTGTTTACTGTTTTACTGCGTTACTACTGCTGCGTTACTACTGTTGTGTTACTACTGCTTGTTTACTGTCCTGGGCAAAGCACTTTTCTGGTGCAGTTGCTACTACTTATTCATACCACCTGTATTTCACTATCTCTTCGCCGAACTAGTGCACCTCTTAGGTGTGTTGGGGACACAAGAGACTTCTTGCTTTGTGGTTGCAGGGTTGCATGAGAGGGATATCTTTGACCTCTTCCTCCCTGAGATCGATAAACCTTGGGTAATCCACTTAAGGGAAACTTGCTGCTGTTCTACAAACCTCTCGCTCTTGGAGGCCCAACACCGTCTACAAGAATAGAAGCTCCCGTAGACATCGGATACCACGGTGGCATTCATTTACATGATTCCCTAATGTGAATATCTCTATTTTCACCAATTATCCAACTATGAGATGCAACCGAGTGGCAGTAGCAAGAGCTAATGAGGTCACAGCACAGCACAAGCAATCACACCAGTGAACCACTACTGAGTTGAGTTCAAAACAAAGCTAGGGTACCCAACTCTAGTTGGCTTCCATCCAAGCTTCAATAACACATCATAAGCAACAGCAACATCAGCACAATGAGCCAACAACAAGCACATCACAGCAGCAACAGCACAACATCAGCTGGAGCTTCATGCTGCAAGGGTTACAAGCACAGCAACAGCACAGCAACATCATTTCGTCGAGCACAGCAACAGCACAACAACAGCATTTCGTCGAGCACCTTGTGCTCACGCGGGAGAGGAATTAAGAGGGATGGGAGGGGAGGGGAGAGAGAGCACCGATGCCAGGGGTGGAGGACGAGCTTGAAGATGACGGCAGCTGGGGTGGAGGAGGAGGAGGAGGAGGCGGCGGATCCTCCACCTTGCCGCGACGGCGTCCCCTCCTCGCGGCGGCCCCTCCTCGCCGTAGGGGCAGCTTGTGCTGCAGGTGGCGGGGATGGGAGGACCGCGGCGGCATGCGCCCCTCGCGGAGGAAGGCGGCGGCGACGGCGGCGACGACGACCATGGAGGATCCAGGCGACCACGCGGAGGAAGGCGGCGGCGGCGGATCCAGGCGACCACGGAGGAGAGGGGAGAGGGGAGAGGGGGGTAATCCTCCAGGCGACCACGGAGGAAGGCGGCGGCGGCGGATCCAGGCGACCACGGAGGAGAGGGGAGAGGGGAGGGGCTCGGGAGGGGAGAGAGGTGAACAGGAGGGGGAGAGGCACGGGCGAGATGATATAAGTCCCTTAATTCTGTGGCGCACCGGAGAAGGTGCGCCACAGAATCAACTACTTCTGTGGCGCACCAAGCCCGGTGCGCCACGAAAGAGTTATTTCGTGGCGCAGCACGACATGTGCGCCACGAAATACCTACAGTAATAAATGGTGGTGGTAGGATGTGGGCCCCACACAGTTTCTGTGGCGCACTACCCAACCGTGCGCCACAAAATTAAGCTATTTCTGTGGCGCACCGTGCCTGGTGCGCCACAAAATAAGTTTCTGTGGCGCATTCAAAACGGTGCGCCACAGAACTAAGCTTCACCTATAAGGGTTTTCCTACTAGTGAGGTCGTCGGGAAGAGCCGAGGAGACCTCTTGCCACTTGGCCAGGATATCGACGGCGCCCTGCTGGACGGACCTTTCAACTGTGAACACCGTCACTGTGGGCGGCACGGCCACGAGCTTCACCTGCCACGACAGCACGATCCCGAAGCTCCCGCCAACGCCCCCGCCGCGGATGGCCCAGAAGAGACGTCCCGCCCCATGGCGTTCCTGTCCAGGATCCGCGCGCCCCTTGGCGTCTGTTAGCATTAAGCACGATCAACACGGATCTGGGACTCCACGGAGCTAGAAGGGATTTTTACTGTTGTCTATAACAGTAATTCTGAGCATGCAGATGATCGAGGTACAGGAACTTGTATGGAAGGAAACGTTACAGGTTCAGAAGCTTCGTCGACTCCTACGACCGCGCCAAGTTCAGGCGCCTGGTGGCCAGCGGCCAGTCCACGCGCGGACGGGAGCGCGTCCAACGCTTGGCCAGGAAGCGGCAGCAGTAGGAGGCCATCTCGGCCAGAAGGAGCTGGCACCTCTCAGCCTGGGAGCTTGACAGGGGCGCGGCCGAGAGACATCCCGCGCGGGAGCCCAGGTTAGGATTAGAAGTGTACATGGAGTAGAACTAGCTGATTACCTGCGTGTATAAAAGCTGAGGCCTACCTTGTACTCTGTAACCAACACCGTGAGTTGAATCAATACAAGAAAAAATACCAAGGTGCGATATGCACCTGTGGCTAATCGCTTTTGTGTTGTGCGCGTGAGTAGTACTAGCTAGCAGATCACAAGATCGATCAAGCAGGAGCTTGGCTAGCTGGGTCGTACCTCACGGCGGGAAGTACTGGCTATCGTACGTGCGTGACGTCTCATCGGAAATCACTTCGTCGTTAGTCGTCGGAAAGTACTCGACGGCAGGGGCTGTGTTTGGTATTAGATCGGCGAAAATACTGCCGGGTCTGGGCCAACAATTGGTATCAAAGCCTCGTGGAGGATCTCCTAGTAACGGGAGGTCATGACGAAAGAGGTGGGCGAGTATTCCGGCGTCGCGGCGCCGGTGTCGACGCAGTATCCGCAGTACATCCGTGACAACTACACGGTGTGGGCGACCACGATGATGTGGGCGCTCGAGTCCAACGAAATCTGGGAGGCTGTCGATCCAGGCGGCGACGAGTTCATGAAGGGCGCGCCGAAGTAGCGCAAGGACCGACAGGCACTCACGGCCATCTGCTCGGTGATGCCGATGGACGTGAAGCAGCACCTGATCTCGAAGAAATCTGCAAAGGAGGCGTGGGAGACGATCAAGACGCTAAATCTTGGTCACGAGCGCGTCCGCGAGGCGGCCCTACAAACCTTGCAGAAGAAGTATGAGAATCTGGAGATGGGAGAAGATGAGACGGTGGACGCCTTCGCTTCGAGGGTCGCTACATTGGTCAATGGGATTCGCGCGCTCGACGAGAAACTCGAGGAGATCTCGATTGTAAGGCGTTTCCTTCGCGCGGCGTCGCCGCGTTACTTGTCCGTTGTTTCGGCGATTGAGCAGTGCGTTGATCTCAAGACTCTCACGATGGATGATCTAGTTGGACGGTTCAAGGCTCATGATGAGCGGATGAAGATCACCTATGGTGATGTGGTACCGGATGAGCACGTTATGCTTACCCGTGCCCAGTGGCAGGCGGTGGCCGCCAAAGAGAAAGGCGATAAGGCATATGACAGCAGAAGTGATAAAGAAGCTTCTCGCCCAACGAAAAAGTACATCGTAGGGGAGGACGAGGACGATGCTTCACCGAGGAGGAAGTTTGACATCAAGAAGTAAGATGTCATAACTGCGGCAAGCTCGGTCACTTCAAGGTTGATTGCCGGAAACCACCAAAGCCGAAGGAAAGGGCTCTCATCGCCCAGGAAGGAGATGATGGACCGATGATGCTGATGCTCGAAGTATGCGAGCAGAAGGACGAGGAGGAGCTACCTCCTTCATCAACGGCTACGGAGATTGTGATGGATCACGGTCTACCGTATGTGGATCACGTGGAAAAGCTATGCGATGAAGGTGTCGTCGAGAAGCAACGGAGTGCCCCGTTTTCACGTGAAACCACGGATGAGGCAAGTGAAGCTTTGGAGCTCGTTAATGGCGATATATGCAGTCCAATTTCACCCGCAACCCCGTCCGGCAATGAGTACTTCATGCTTGTGGTGGATGATCTCAGCCAATACATGTGGATTGTGTTGCTGAAGAGTAAAGATCAAGGTCTAAAAGCATTCGAGAAGATCAAGAAAGCTGGAGGAGTCGAAGCAAGGGCGAAGAGAAAGTCCCTACGCACAGATCGGGGTGGTGAATTGAAGCATAAAGTGGTGGCCATGGCACGGAGCATGATGGAAAGCAAAGGCTTGCCAGGAAAGTTCTGGGGTGAGGCAGTCAACATGGCTGTCTACTTGCTGAACAGGACGCCAACTAGGAGTATGGTTGGTGGAGTCCGTACGAAGCATGGTACGGACGAAAGCCCTCGGTTGATCATCTTCGCACTTTCGGGTGTGTGGCGCATGTCAAGACGGTGTCCGGCCATAAAAGAAACTTGGCGGATCGGAGTACGCCAATGATCATGACTGGTTATGAAGAAGGTTCGAAAGCGTATCGTCTGTGCAATCCCTCGACCAACAAGGTGATTGTCGGGTGTGATGTAGTCTTCGAGGAAGACTTGTCATGGATCTGGGACTCCACGGAGCTAGAAGGGATTTTTACTGTTGTCTATAACAGTAATTCTGAGCATGCAGATGATCGAGGTACAGGAACTTGTATGGAAGGAAACGTTACAGGTTCAGAAGCTTCGTCGACTCCTACGACCGCGCCAAGTTCAGGCGCCTGGTGGCCAGCGGCCAGTCCACGCGCGGACGGGAGCGCGTCCAACGCTTGGCCAGGAAGCGGCAGCAGTAGGAGGCCATCTCGGCCAGAAGGAGCTGGCACCTCTCAGCCTGGGAGCTTGACAGGGGCGCGGCCGAGAGACATCCCGCGCGGGAGCCCAGGGAGCAGGACATCGTCCCGATGGCCAGCAGCAGAGTTGCACTGGAGCACAGCTCGGGCAAGTGCTAGGCGCGGCCTCGAGGCTTTCGGACCTGAAGGGAGCAGTATCCCAGCTCGGGCTGGAGCTATACCACGAGACCAAGATCCAGGAGGGGCGCTTGGTGACGGACCAGAAAGAAGTGGCATGTCAATAGGAGAGCCGCATGGAGTGACGGGAGCTTTACCTGAAGGCGAAGAAGAAGCTTCGTATGGAGATTGGGCACAAGTGTTGCCTGAAAAACCAGTACGTAGCTTAGGAGGAGCTTCATCAGAAGGTCCAGAAGAAGGAGGGCTCACCAGCTCAGAAAAAAGGCACGATTGGAACAGCCATGTTGCTGCTCTAACCGGGCCAGAAGAGAGAGCAATCCCAGCTCAGGTTGCACCAGAAGGGATGGAAGTTGACATCCCAGCGAGAAATAAGCAGCCACATTATGCATGTCTACAACTAATCGATCTAGCTACAGGTGAGTTTCCACGTACGTGGATGCATGATGGACAAAAGAATCAGCCGGATTTGCATCGTCCATCAGGCAAGTATCTAGCTAGTGTTGCTATGAGTTGCAGCATGTACGTCCGTGTGAATCTCGACGAGAAAGTACTTCGGGGAGATCACATTTGTGAGTCGCAAGGGAGCCACGTGGAACCTCAGCTAGGACTTGGAGGATCCGCAAGTGAAGAAACAAGTGCGACGTCGGGCGCAGAAGAGTATGTCGTGCTATCTTCGACTGCACTGAAGACGAGACGACTACGACCGATGAGAGCACGCATGCGACGCGTGTTAGACTACTATCCGAAGAAGGAACTTCGGACGGTAAATAATCCGGTGAAGATGAAGCACATAAAGCAATGTTTGTTCATCAAGGAACCGGTGAAGACGGAAGATGCGGACAAGGAAGATCGGCGTCAAGACATGGAGAAGCCGACAAAGGTAAAGTGGGTGACATGGGTTCCACGAGGAGCGGCAGAATCAATGCCAAAGATGACGCCTGCGAGAAGTAGCTGGCGAATGTGGGATCCAGGTCAAGGTGAAATACATGTCGTGCTTAGGGGGGTGATTGTTAGCATTAAGCACGATCAACACCGGCACGGAGTCGTGGACGTAACCTCCGTATAGGACTAGAATTCATATACGAGTAGGTTCGGACGTATGTCTCCGGTTAGGATTAGAAGTCTACATGAAGTAGGACTAGCTGATTACCTGCGTGTATAAAAGCTGAGGCCTACCTTGTACTCTGTAACCAACACCGTGAGTTGAATCAATACAAGAAAAAACACCAAGGTGCGATATGCACCTGTGGCTAATCGCTTTTGTGTTGTGCGCGTGAGTAGTACTAGCTAGCAGATCACAAGATCGATCAAGCAGGAGCTTGGCTAGCTGGGTCGTACCTCACGGCGGGAAGTACTGGCTATCGTACGTGCGTGACGTCTCGTCGGAAATCACTTCGTCGTCAGTCGTCGGAAAGTACTCGACGGCAGGGGCTGTGTTTGGTATTAGATCGGCGAAAATACTGCCGGGTCTGGGCCAACAGCGTCGACCAGCGTGGCGTCCATGACGTGGTCGGTGGCAAGGCCGTGCTTGCGCAGGAGCATGCCAAAGCCGCCACCGCTGAGGTGGCCGCCGACGCCCACCGTCGGGCACAGGCCCGCCGGGAATACGAGACGACCGCTCACCTTTGCGATGGCATAATAAAGCTCCCCGAGTGTTGCGCCGGAGTCCACCCACGCGGTGGCCGTTCGCCGCTTGACACGAACGGAGCGGAGGCCTGCGAGATCGACCACCGCGAACGGCTCCTCCGCGCGCGCCGACCTGTACGAAAGGCCCTCGTAGTCTAGATATACACTTTTTTTCTCATGATTTAACATGTTTCACAAATTAATAAATTAACAAAATAATTTAACATGAACACTACTTTGCTAGGTAGGTCCACGAGTTGCAGGCAGTAGGCTTGTACCGATGAATGCTCGTGATTCCTTGGGATTTGAGACCATGACGAGTGAACCTCTCAGATTCGCAAAAAAAAAAAGAGTGAACCTCTCACGGGTATTCAGGACTTGGTGTGTGTGATGAATCTGACCGATCCGATCGACATAAGGCAGGCTTCAACGACAAAGGGGAGAGGGGGCACACCGGCAAGGATCGGACACGTCGTCGCGAGTGCGCGACGGGAACCAGGCTGGGCGGAACGGAACAAGATCGTGGACGGAAGAATCGGGACATGAGTCGATCGGGAACTTTTGGGGAATTGGTCGTGGCATGCTAGACTTGGGCCGGACGAGCAAATAACATAGGAAACAAGTACGGGGCTCCAAGAATTTGGGGGCCCCTGTAAATCGGGGGCCTGGTTCGATCGATCACTTCGATCATGGCCATCGACGGGCCTGGGCGCACGCCGTGGCGGCGGCCGCAGACGACGGCGGCCTGGACGTGGGATGCGTTCATCGCCGTGACGATGCAGAGCGGCCTCACCATGGCCGGCGTGAGGAACCTCGGGTTTCGGACAGATGACGCCAGGACCGATGCGAACGACGGCGAGCTCCGGATGAAGATGAGCTGCTCGGGTATGGCCCTAGAGAGGCACAGGAGGAAGTCATCAGAGGAAGCATAGGCAGAGAACAAGAAGAAGCTCGAGATGGCGAGCATTGCTAGCGCCATGGTCCCCCACGAGGACGCCGAGCTCAATCTGCATGCTCTGTGAACATTGCTAGTGGTGCAACTCGTGTAGTTAATTAGAGTACTACGTAGAGCCCGACGACTAAAATTTGAGCCTCCGTGGCTAATTAACAGCACTGTATTATTTTTCGCAGGAAGTTTAAGTAGGAGTACTTAATTTGAAGCCGATCGGTATCGATCTGACATCTCGATCGTGATCCCATGTGACATGTATATAAATCGTTGAATACATGCATCTCGGTCGGATCGGAATAGTTCACTGTCAGTGCACAGTTAAACAATTTTCTAATGGGTTGTGGGCACAATCCATTTTCTCCTAAAAACCCCGATTACCGTATTTCAATTGTCCTACCGCCACGTCTTTCAATTCTAGACATGTGTTCCACAATATAAACACACTGTATTTAAGATCACTGGTGTATTTTCTTTTTTAACAAGGAAAGTGCCGCAAAGGTCCGACATGTTGCATTAACTGAGGGAGGTGTGGATACTACCAAATCCTCTCATTTTACACGCATGATCCTAAAACAAAGATTAGAAATACAATCATCATGTCCTTCGCCACCGATCTCGCGTCGAATCTTCTGGTCGTGGCTGCCAACTCTGTCGACGGGGATCACACAACTTCGAAACCGCCAGAGAGCTACATGCTGGATTTGAAGAGCATTCCGCTGGAATGCCGGTTGAGAGGTTGAAGATGGGATGACGCTAGCCAAGAATCAAAAGATCAGCCACATAAGTGAGAGCTCGGAGTGGCCACCATTCGACCATAAAAGCCTTCGCATAACGACAAGAGGTCATTGTAGAACATACAAATAATTTGTACATATATTTTACTTCCGGTCAATGAAAGAATGCAACACAGATCTAGTTCCCAACCGCCATCTGTAGTGACAGAATCATACTTGTGAAAACTGATTTGGTGTGACCAACTAGAACAATAAAATCATCACTTTCTTATTTGTTTGGATCTCGCTTCTTATAGTGCCTCAAAAATGTGTGATGAATAACTAACTAAGTGACAAAGTGCATGATCTTCGCCACCATATAAGAGCTTGTAGAGTTCTTCTAGGAGGTGTGATAGTATGCCTCATTGTGTTAAATCTAAGGTGTTAATACTTGAGACATTGGAGAGAGCCAAACACTTCAATCACAGCCTGCGAATCATGAGGCGTCGGCCTCCATGCACGCCATGGCATAGTCAACCGCTTCCCTAGCGGTTTTTTGGTGCGAGACAGTGCCATAGTTGGTGCCCTATGTCACTCAACAGTGGAAAATAGGGCGATGATCTGTGCGTGTGTCGGTGTCTGTTGATGTACTCACTACATGCTGCAGACACGGTCGACGCATCCACGCAGCACTCGCTATGTGCATGTAACATCCTTCATGGTTCCTTCGTAAGTGGCTACTAACGCGAAGACGAAGAGGTCGAGCACAAGCTTGGTGCAGATGGTTCACTGCAAGAGGTGCCATCGACGTTTGGGATGGAACAAATGACCTACGAATAGATCAGCCATGAAGCTTCGATGGGTTGCATGGATAATGGTTTATATACCGGCGCTACAAAAGTGCCTACAACGTTCTGAATTCACTCGCCGGGAGCGCCCCCCAGTCTTGACGAGGTACCGGTTGTGTGATTGTATAATCTCATCTTGCTTCTTGAGATGCTGCCGTCATGATCGGTATCCGTTGTTTCCATACTAAAAGTCAATGACTTGCTTGGTGTTCTAGGTTTAGTAGCAGCAATATGCACGTGGGGACGGCATCACATGTGAAGTTTAAAGCTTTACCTTTCATGGTGGTCTGGCCTTAATAGGTCGTGTCTGGCAATGACCTTGTTGAAACCATTGTTTTAAGAGCGGAGACTATTTTCAGGGTGATACCTAAGATCTTCGGATCGGGCAAGTGGAGGTGTCGCTTTTGAAGAGCATGGAGTTCAGGTGATGTCTTGGTAATGGATGTATTGTTGCTACTAGGATGGAATACCGTAGTGGGGCTTTTTGTTTCTTAGTTTTATTTTTTTATTTTTTAGTTGTGTGCATTTGTACTACTATTAGGGTATTGCGTTGTTGCTGAGGATGGATGTCATTGGTATCTCTCGATATTAATATATCTCCTTTATCAAAAAAAATGTTCATGTCTTTGATCATTGAGAATGTGCATGCACATGGATATATGAGATACATTTTGAAGTGAATCGTCATGTACTAGTTTCTTGTGTGTAAGAATTGCTGCAAAAATGTGCGAGCCTGAGGTTTGGCCAACTCTTGGCCAATGGCTTGCACTTTCTTCTCTTGCGACACATTAGCTTTAGTAGATTTAGAAAGAATGGGCTGAACATATGCAATAAAGAATATGATAAATCATGCATTGATTTCTAAAAGGGGAAGATGAAGACAGAATACAAACAATGTGTACCTCTACTGCATTTCTCCAATCTGAGAACACTATTTCTGTGACCAAATAAGCAACATGGGTTTTTCTATATATCCATGGAGAAAAATTTCACGTACTATAATGAAAAGTGTCATTTTCAGTCTGATTGCCCGGATCCAAAGCGAGAGAAGATAAATCTTGTCGAAAAGGAAGAGGGAGATCCAGCCCTTTTTCCGATGGAAACTTGTGAGTTAACACTGTCAAGATGCAGTACCAGAAGGGCAATTTTTCTCAATGTAGAGAAAGTGGTGCCAAATCTTACAACTGACCGTGAGACATCGTGGTACTTGGATACATGATATTGATCGAGCCATCAAGGTCAGAGTCACTTTCGGAGATGGATCAGCAGTAGAGATTTGTGGACGTGGCTCGGTGCTACTGTCGGATGTTCATTTCGTTCCGAGGCTAATTAAGAGTAACATCATTAGTTTTGGCGAACTGGATGAAATTGGTTGCAAATACTCGGCAGAAGATGGAGTCATGATTGCGTTGGATCAGCATCGGAAGTTGCTAGTTAAAGTGAACGAAACAAGAAATAGGATGTACATTCCACATAAGCCATGTTGAACCAGTGCCTACTACGCATGCAAAGGAGACCTCTTAGCTGTGGCATATGAGGCGGTATGATCATGTAAATTTTCGTTCACTCCATTCACTAGCAGCCCAAGGCTTGTTCAAGGGGATGCCACTAGTGGAGCAGGTGGATTAAATATGTGATGGTTGCATGTTGGCAAAGCAGCGTCGATTACCATTCCCAGCTGAATCAATGTTCGTCATGGTGTTGTTTGTTTGTCATGGTTTCACCTCAATGACACTACAAAAATAAGAAGTGAGCTAGAGGAGTGGATGTATAACCCAGCCACAAAGGTTCAAGTCTCCAATGACGCATACTTTGGATTTTTATTATTTAAAATTAAAAAATCGCTATAGGAGCTTTCCCTATTGTATTTCTTTCAAAAAAATAACACTATAAAATTTATAGTTTATAAAAGGATTATATATAATAATAATGGTAGTTTTAACAACATCAATGGAAATATAAGGGTCACACTTAAGTTTGTTAGATAAAAAGTAGTAAATTGTTAATTACTGTGCATCAACTGGTAAATATGAGTGAAGGGCATACTTGGAGAACACTTATTTAATGTGACCCGACTAGAACAATAAAATCATCACTTTCTTATTTCTTTTACCTCTCACTTCTATAGTACCGTAAAAAATGTGTGATGAAAACCAAATTAAGTGACAAAGTGTATGACTGTGACACTATTTATAGCTTGTGTAGTTCTTTGAGGAAAAATGAAGTATGATAGAACGCCTCACTATTCTAGGACTTGAGACATTGGAGGTAGCCAAAGAACTCAACCATAGCCCACGGCTCAGGAGGCATTTGTTGAATCCATGCACGCCACGACACAGTGAGCCGTAAAAGGCCATTTCCCCCCTCTCCCCTCTCTCTCCGCCCGTCCCACCTTGAGAGTCTTCTGCCACCTCCCGGCTCCTCCCTCCCTCTTCTCCGGCGGCTCCGCCGGCTGGAGGCGGCGGGAGGGAGGAGGCCGGCTTGTATATAGTAGATCTAGGTCTAGTAGTAGTGTTTGGGCTTTGTCCCGGTTTGGTGTTGTGCCGGTGGAGACTCGGTAGCCATGGCTTGTGGGCAGCTCATGGCGGCCGGAGGAGATTCTGGCCCAGTTCGTCAAGCTCCAGAGGAAGGAGCTGATGGCGAGCTGGTGCTGCTCTTCCCTCCACAAGAGTCAATAAAGCCCTGGGCTGCATCTTGTTTCTGATCTGTGCAACATCTCCCACTTCTCCGGCCGGCCATGGTGGAGAGGGGAGAGGGCGTGGGGGTGATGCATCAGTTTGGAAAGCTTGGGGGCAGCTGGGAGATGTGAAGCTTCTGCAGCGGAAGCTACCAAGCGTCGGCGAGCTGCGGCGCCGCTATTTTTGGCCGAGGGGGCCGCTCCGCGCTTCTGGAGTTCTTGCTCCAGATCTTCGAGTTGGAGTTCACCAGCGTCAGGCATGGCTTGCCGACGCTATCTTCGGTGATCTGAGCCACTCCAAGCCGGCTTCTTCGTCGGCTATCTATCCTCTGAGTGAGGATTTCCTTCGACCCTGCTCCAGGAAGCAGCGCCATCGACGCCCCAAGTGGCAAAGTCCCCGGCGGCGACGATGGTGCCTGAAGGTGGAGGTCTCTGACCGGTGGCGGCGACTGAGGACTCGATCACGTTTCTGTATTTTCTTTCAGGGTCCCGGTTGTAATATTCAAGGCCTGCTTTTCATGTTCTTTTTCTTAGAGGGCCTGCTTGAAAAATGTACCGACCGCTTTGACTAACTGAAACTTCCTGACCCTTCGGGGTCTCTCCTGTTCAAAAAAACACAGTGAGCCGTTTCCCTAGCGGCTCGCCGGTGCAAGCCATGCCACGATTGGTGGCCTACGGCCTAGGTCACTCAAGTCATAAAGCCATCCAGGATCGAGTAGATGCCGACCCCGGTGGCGGGAGTGGTGCAGACGACCGGCGCTCTCATGTGCCCCGTGCCCGTACCAGTATTACTGGTTCCACAAGTGGCTACAAATTAGGATGGACTTGCAATGCCGTCGTTTGGGACCTGCCAGTGACGTTTTGCCTGGAACAAGTGAGACAGATCGATCGGTTGTAAGCTTTTCATAGGTTGTGAATTGAGAACATCTCCGAATGCCGTCGTGATTCTCTATGTTGCTACCGTACGGCTCAGGAGAAAGAACAAGAAAGAGGAAGAATAAGAATCATGCGTCGGGCGTTACCACAAAATATAACGTTACTGTATATAAACGTTCAGTTCAGTCTTGATCATTGAGAATGTGCATGCACATGGAATGGATGTATGAGATTACATTGAGGATACTGTACTGATACTTATTTGAATAATCCACACATTTGTCTGATAAACTTGTCTCTCTACTTTGTACCACGTTCCTGCATTTCAGTGGCCAGAATGTGAAATCAGTAATAGCCTCATAGTCCACAAACTGAATTTTTCTGTGAGAACTGAATATTCCAGTGAGAACCGAACCAAAAGGGTCGCAAAACTTTCCCGGGGAGGAAGAAGCCCAAGGTGAATTATTCTGCTGGAGCAGCAAGCACTTGAGAAGATTCTACCCGATGTTGGGGGGAGACCACGACAAAATTGGTAGGAGGGACTCTCGATGTGGGAGGAAGCGCTTTTCATGGCGATTGAGCTGGGGCACTATACCGGATCCCTGATTTTTTAGGCCCGTCGCCCAGCACCCGTGGGAAGAAGAATTATACCAAGAGTTTCTCTCTATTTGGCTACATATATTTTGGGCGATGTATGATATTTTTTTTTTGGCCGGAAGTATGAAATTTGACATAGTAGCGAAGTAAATCGAATGATAGTTAGTGGCAGCAACGTAAAAGTGTGATTAGTTGTGCAACTAGCATTTTCTTGGTTAAATGGAACTAGACGACATCCAAAAATGTGCGCAATTCACCTTTTCGCGGTGTATAAAGAATTTTAGGTTGGTAAAATTAAAGATGGTGTTATTTTATTCGTCAAGGCTCCTCTCCATAATATTATGAAATGTATAAATATATGAAAATAATCGTAGTGTGTATAACAACATCAAGCGAACCTAGCTAGCTGAAGTAAATATGTGGGTCATAATCCAGTTTGTTAGATGAGAAAAGCTTAAAATTTTAATCCGGTGAGTTATCTGAACATCAATATCTAAAATGTGAAAGAATCATCTTCGAGAGCAGTGATTTTGTGTGACCAACTAGAACAATTAAATCATCACTTTCTTATTTGTTTAGACCTCACTTCTTATACCTCAAAAAATGTGTGATGAAAACTAGTTAAGTGACAAAGTGCATGATCATTGCACTATATAAAAGCTTGTAGAGTTCTTCCAGAAGGTATGATAATATGTCTTACTATATTGTTTATTTCAATATAAGATGTTAGAGCATCTCCAGTCGCGTCCCCAAAGCGTCCCCTAAAGCTATTTGGGGCGCGCCGGACAAAAAAACGCTTCCAGCCACGTCCCCCACCCGTATTTTGTCCGGCGTACCCCGATACAGTGTCCGGCGCCCCGAGCCCGTCCCCATCCCATAGGGGACGCACCGAGGACGCCGGACACACCGAAAAGCGAGGCGAAGCGACGCGGGCCCGACCCGTCAGCGGCACAATAAATTTTAACCTAACCGTCGCCTACCTCGTGACGGAAGTTATTGGCTCGCAGCGACGGTGCAGTTCCCGCAGAGGCGCAGCGATGGTGCAGTTCCCGCAGAGGCGCAGCGACGCGTCTCGTCGCGCCTAGCTCTGCGTGCCGATGTTAATGAGCTCCACCGCTCCCCCGCCTCCCTCTGGCCTATAAAAAGGGCCGCCTCTCATCGTCCCTCTCACACACAAACCCTAGCGCCTCTCTCCCCAACCCTAGCCGCCACCATCTCAACAAGAGTCGACGCCATGGCTGGGAGATGCAGAGGCTGAGCTCGCGGTCGTGGTTGTGGTCGTGGCCGCGGCTGAGTGGCACGCTCGCCGTCGCCTGCCACGCTGTCGTCTTCATCGTCGGAGATGGACGTGGAGGCGGGCGTGCTGTTCGAGTTCGTCCTCGTCCTCAAGGGCGACCAACGCGGCATCCAGAGGCTGCCGTACTCCTTCGCCGCCTACGTCACCGGCGACGACCGCCCGGGCAGGATGCATCTGCGGGAGGCTTCTTGCGGCTACTACCGGTGGATCGTCGACGTGATCTACGATGCGCGCGGCAAGATGTACCTCCACATCGGCTGGGAGAAGTTCGCGTGCCACCACAGCCTCGAAGCCGGCTTCGTCCTCCTATTCTCCTACTTTGGCGACAGGGACATGAGCGTCAAGGTCTTCGACGAGACGCGCTACCGCCAGGACTACCACGGCGACAGCACCGACGAGGAGGACGACTGATGAAGAGTGTTGTTTCTTCGCAGCGAATACGTGCACGGAGTGACATAGGCATCCCAAATGGGCCTGCCAAAGATAGTACCCGGGGTTTATCGAAGGCCCACTACCCGAAGAATAAGAAGGTTCGAGAGCCCAAGATATACTTAAGGAAAGTAGAATTGTAATAGGAAGTGTTGTTTGTAAATCTGGCGGGATGAGTTAGAAACCGTCCCGGACTACGTAACTTGTACAAAACGAAACCCTCGGCTCCACCTCTTATATAAAGGGGAGTCGAGGGACGAGGAGATCATCGAATCATTGTCCGCAAACCCTAGTTTTCATATTCGTCGAGTACTTTTCGGCTGAAACCTTCGAGATCTACTTGCCCTCTACTTCTAACTAAACCCTAGCCTACAATCCATAGGCATTGATAAGTTAATCCCTTGTCAATTGGCGCCGTCCGTGGGGATTAGAGGCGTAAGGATCTGATCTCGATGGCACGTTCAAGATCTTCGACATCGTCAACCGGGAGCAACACTATGGATCGAGGTAAACAGATCGCTGCTGGTCTTGTTGATTTTGTTCCTCACCCACCCTCCCGTTTGGATGCATATGCGTATCTGGCGGAGCCCTTGGAGATGACGTTCGGAAGGTTCCACTTTCGCGTCGAGAAGGAAGGATCGTATCGTGTCGAAATTTCGATTTCGTCGGGATCGTCGGCGGTCGATTCTGATTTTTCAAGCTATGCATCGTCAACTGAGTCAGAAGAAGAAACTTCGGCAACACGTTACGTCAGCATCAGAACAAAAGAGAAACTCGCCAAGATCTTCAGTGACACATCGTTTGAGTCATCTGCGGACTCATATATAAGCGATGGCTCAAGTGATGTCGACAGTTACGACTTCATCGACAAATCCATCACATTGGGCAAGGTCTTCATCAATCTCAACAATGATGTCACCAAACCCAACATAGATCTGAGTGCCAAATATCATCAGATTTATGCTATCGAAAATCAAGAGGAAACATCGGAGGCTTTCGACGAGTTGGGAAATCCTTTTGTCGATCCCTCAGATCTAAGGAGAGGTATGGGCACTAAATATGTCGGGCCCACACCACGCGTCAGAGTTCAACTTCCACGAGGCAGCTTGGGATAGAGCGGCAAAAGCCCTAGATGGTTCGGAGCCAATGACGACGACAGCCACAGCTCAAGAACTGCAAGCTTATCAATATAGGCTCGCACGAACTGCCCGAGAAATAGAAAAACATACGGCTGAGTTGAACAGGAGAAAGGAGGCAGCTTACGCATCCGGCGGGAGAAGGGCAGATCTAAGTGGACAATCTAGAGTTTCGGGAGATAGCCACAGGGAGGCTCGGAACGGAGGAAGATCAAGGTTACAACACATACCCGAAGGCAGAAAGAGAGCACTTGGTTCAAAACCTCGACATGTCTTTTATGTCGATAGATACAAGAGGAAATATTATCCCTAAGACACCAGAAGCTGGGTATATGGCGACACAAGCTTACATCCTTGCATCCAGGCCACCCCCAGGTGATCCAAGGGAAACATTATATAACATGGCGTTGGCAGGGGTTGGAGCTATGGGGACAGCGTTCGTAGCAACGCCTCCCGAAGGAGCGGCAAGGCAAAATAGTCCACGACCTGCGGCAGCAACGGCGGCAGCTCTGGAAGGACCAAGTGGAGCAAGAGATACAGGAGCACAAGCAAGGGTCGATAGAGCGAGGCAAAGCAGAAGAGATCATCGGTAGTCCCCGGAGCTTAATGACGAGGATATGTGCGGTCTACCGTGCTTCACGAGAAGAGTCCGAAAAACTCGAGTCCCCTCAGGATTCAAGTTACCCGATCACTTCAAAAAGTTCGACGGCCTGCAAGATCCGGAGGACCGGCTAATTGATTACCTCGAGACGGTGAAGCTAACTGGAGGAACTAGAGAAACAGCCATGCAAAGTATTCAGGTGCACTTAAGTGGAGCCGCACGATCCTTGATCAAAAAACTTCCGCCAGGATCCATCGACAGCTGGGAAAATTTCGAGGACGTATTCGTCAAGAACTTCAGGTCCACGTGCAAAAAACCTGCGTCGTTAGAAGAGCTGAGGGCATGTCGACAAAAGCCAGATGAGTCAATGAGAAAATATATCCAAAGGTGGAACATCATAAAAAACTCGGCAGAAAATATATCTGACGAAAGAGCAATAGATGCGTTTGTCGCAGGAATTAGGCGTGGAGATTTTGTCGAGGACTTGGGAAGGACCAATCCAAAAACAGTATCCGCGTTGATGGAGATAGCAAATAGATGGGCAGACGGAGAAGACGCTGTCCACAATAAACGACACAGGTCGCCGGAGGAGGACCGTGGTCGAAATTATCAGTCGAGGCGACGATTTCCTCGACAGTACCAGAACTACGACGCTCCAGGGCAAATTTCGGCTGGATTCCGAGCCAGCGCAGGAGGAAACAACAGAGATGATTATCAGAGAAGCAATGAGCAGCGAAACGATAATAGGGACGACTCCCGCAACAGGCAAAATAGTGGGCCGAGGTTTCCAAGACCTTTTGTGTCCCCCGAAGAAATGCTGAACGGACCGTGCCAGATGCACTTCTTCCTCGACAGCAACGGAAAAGACAGTCAGGGCACCTGCAGAAAGATTGTCGAAATTTTCGGGCAATGTTCGGATACGCGAGAAAATGCTCACGCTCGAGCAGCACGAGAGAAACCCTCGGGAGCCTAGGAGCGAAGTTCATCTACCGCCACCTCCCGCGATTACAGAGGACAATCGACACCGGCTCAGAATAGCGGCAGCACCTGCACCACCACCCTATGTTGATCCTAACTCCAACGGAGCGGTGTCGATGATTCAGAAGGGAAGGCCATCCAATAGAGCTCAAAAAGTAATCTCACGACAGGTGTTTATGGCAGAAAAAATGCCTCCACCAACAGTTGAGTACCTTAATTGGTCGAGGACAAGATATCGGCTTCACAATAGCGGATCATCCGCGAGCAAGTTCCTCGACCGGGGCAGTCAGCACTTATTCTGCCGGCAGTTATCGCAGGATTTGACGTTTCTCGAGTATTCATAGATGGTGGCAGCAGCTTAAACCTTATGTATGCGGATACATTGAGGAAGATGAACATATCCTTAGCAAACCTGAAGCCAACGGACACAAGGTTCCACGGCATCACACCAGAAAAACCAAGTTACCCATTGGGGAAGATCAACCTCGACGTTCAGTTTGGAACCCGAGAAAATTATAGAATCGAGAAACTGGAGTTTGAAGTCGTGGATTTTCCATCGCGAGTACCACGCTTTGTTGGGACGACCAGCATATGCTAGATTTATGGCAGTACCACACTATACATACCTGTTATGGAGATTGCCCGGACCCAAGGGACCAATCACGGTCAAAGGGAGTTTTGCCTTAGGCGATAAGTGCGACAAGGATTTCCATCGGTTATCGAAACCTTCGGGATGCAAGCGAGAATACTTGGCGTCGAAAAGCATGACCGACTACGACGTGCGCCGGACGTTGGAAGGCCAAACAAAGAATCAACTTTCAACACGAGAGAAAAATTCTAAGGAGGTGCAGATTCACCCGACGGATCCAAAAAGACGACATCCATTGCAAACAACATGGATATCGCATAGGAAAGCGCGCTCGTCGAGTTCCTCCGTGAGAACTGGAAAATCTTCGCATGGTGTCCAGCTGACATGCCGGGAGTACCCGGGGAACTTGCCGAGCACCACCTAAATTTGGATCCAACAGCGAAACCAATCGGACAACCTTTGCGGCGTTTTTCGGAACCAAACCGCGAGCCATGCTTTCGAAATAAATCGACTAGAGGAAGCTGGTTTTATCGTGAGAGATATCTACGAAGCCACATGGGTAGCTAACCGATACGTCTCCAACGTATCGATAATTTCTTGTGTTCCATGCCACATTATTGATGTTATCTACATGTTTTATGCACACTTTATATCATATTCGTGCATTTTACGGAACTAACCTATTAACAAGATGCCGAAGTGCCGATTCTTCGTTTTACTGCTGTTTTTGGTTTCAGAAATCCTAGTAAAGAAATATTCTCGGAATTGGACGAAATAAAAGCCCGGAGGCCTATTTTCTCACGAAGCTTCCGGAAGTCCGAAGGAGAGACGAAGAGGGGCCACGGGGTGGCCAAACCCTAGGGCGGCGCGGCCCACCCCCGGCCGCGCCGGCCCGTGGTTTGGGCCCCCGTGCCGCCTCTTGACTTGCCCTTCCGCCTACAAATAGCCTCCGTGACGAAACCCCCGGTACCGAGAGCCACGATACGGAAAACATTGCGAGACGCCGTCGCCGCCGATCCCATCTCGGGGGATCCTGGAGATCGCCTCCGGCACCTGCCGGAGAGGGGAATCATCTCCCGGAGGACTCTACGCCGCCATGGTCGCCTCCGGTGTGATGTGTGAGTAGTCTACCCCTGGACTATGGGTCCATAGCAGTAGCTAGATGGTTGTCTTCTCCCCATTGTGCTATCATTGTCGGATCTTGTGAGCTGCCTATCATGATCAAGATCATCTATATGTAATTCTATATGTTGCGTTTGTTGGGATCCGATGAATAGAGAATACTTGTTATGTTGATTATCAAAGTTATGCTTATGTGTTGTTTATGATCTTGCATGCTCTCCGTTATTAGTAGATGCTCTGGCCAAGTAGATGCTTTTAACTCCAAGAGGGAGTACTTATGCTCGATAGTGGGTTCATGCCGCATTGACACACAGGACGAGTGATGAGAAAGTTCTAAGGTTGTGTTGTCTTTGTTGCCACTAGGGATAAAACATTGATGCTATGTCTAAGGATGTAGTTGTTGATTACATTACGCACCATACTTAATGCAATTGTCCGTTGTTTGCAACTTAATGTCGGAGGGGTTCGGATGATAACTCGAAGGTGGACTTTTTAGGCATAGATGCGGTTGGATGGCGGTCTATGTACTTTGTCGTAATGCCCAATTAAATCTCACTATACTCATCATGATATGTATGTGCATGGTCATGCTCTCTTTATTTGTCAATTGCCCAAGCTGTAATTTGTTCACCCAACATGCTTGTTCGTCTTATGGGAGAGACACCTCTAGTGAGCTGTGGACCCCGGTCCAATTCTCTTTCTTGAAATACAATCTACTGCAATACTTGTTTTTACTGTTTTCTCGCAAACAATCATCTTCCACACAATACGGTTAATCCTTTGTTACGGCAAGCCGGTGAGATTGACAACCTCACTGTTTCGTTGGGGCAAAGTAGCTTGGTTGTGTTGTGCGGGTTCCACGTTGGCGCCGGAATCTCCGGTGTTGCGCCGCACTACATCCCGCCGCCATCAACCTTCAACGTGCTTCTTGGCTCCTCCTGGTTCGATAAACCTTGGTTTCTTTACGAGGGAAAACTTGCTGCTTGTGCTCATCATACCTTCCTCTTGGGGTTGCCCAACGAACGTGTGAAATACACGCCATCAAGCATATTTTACGGCGCCGTTGTCGGGGAGATCAAGACACGGCTGCAAGGGGAGTCTCCACTTCTCAATCTCTTTACTTTGTTTTTGTCTTGCTTTATTTTATTTACTACTTTGTTTGCTGCACTAAATCAAAACACAAAAAAATTAGTTGCTAGTTTTACTTTATTTGCTGTCTTGCATTCTATATCAAAAACACAAAAAAAAATTAGTTTACTTGCATTTACTTTATCTAGTTTGCTTTATTTACTGTTGCTAAAATGGCCAACGCTGAAAATACTAAGTTGTGTGACTTCACAACCACAAATAATAATGATTTCTTATGCACACCTATTGCTCCACCTGCTACTACGTGCAGAATTCTTTGAAATTAAACCTGCTTTACTAAATCTTGTCATGAAAGATCAATTTTACGGTGTTAGTTACGATGATGCTGCTGCCCATCTTAATAATTTTGTTGAACTATGTGAAATGCAAAAATATAAAGATGTAGATGGTGACATTATAAAACTAAAATTGTTCCCTTTCTCATTAAGAGGAAGAGCTAAAGATTGGTTGCTATCTCTGCCTAAGAATAGTATTGATTCATGGACTAAATGCAAGGATGCTTTTATTGGTAGATATTATCCCCCTGCTAAAATTATATCTTTGAGGAGTAGCATAATGAATTTTAAACAATTAGATACTGAACATGTTGCTCAAGCTTGGGAAAGAATGAAATCTACGGTTAAAAATTGCCCAACCCATGGATCGACTACTTGGATGATCATCCAAACCTTCTATGCAGGACTAAATTTTTCTTCGCGGAATTTATTGGATTCAGCTGCTGGAGGTACCTTTATGTCCATCACATTGAGGGCGGCTACAAAACTTCTTGATGATATGATGATAAATTACTCTGAATGGCACACGGAAAGAGCCCCACAAGGTAAGAAGGTAAATTCTGTCGAAGAATCCTCCTCCTTGAGTGATAAAATTGATGCTATTATGTCTATGCTTGCGAATGATAGGACTAATGTTGATCCTAATAATGTTCCATTAGCTTCATTGGTTGCACAAGAAGAACATGTTGATGTAAACTTCATTAAAAATAATAATTTCAACAACAATGCTTATCGGAACAATTCTAGTAATAACTATAGGCCATATCCTTATAATAATGGTAATGGTTATGCTAATTCTTATGGGAATTCTTACAACAATAATAGGAATTCACCCCCTGGACTTGAAGCCATGCTTAAAGAATTTATTAGTACACAAAGCTGCCTTTAACAAATGCTGTTGAGGAAAAGCTCAATAAAATTGATATTCTTGTTTCTAGAGTTGATAGTCTTGCCTCCGATGTTGATCTTTTGAAATCGAAGGTTATGCCCAATAGGGACATTGAAAATAAAATTGTTACTACAGCAAATGCCATTCAAGTTAGAATTAATGAGAATATAAGATTAATGGCTGAAGCTGCGTGCTAGGTGGGATAGAGAAGAAAATGAAAAACTAGCTAAAGAGAAGAATATAGCTAAAGTTTGGACTATTACCACCACTAGTAATGCTAATGCTACACATGTTGCTGCACCTCCTACTCATACTAATAAAAGAATTGGTGTTAGCAATGTTCCCACTTCTAATGCAAAGCGCGAAAAACTGCACGAAGCTTGCTAAAGCTGCTGAAGCTGCTTGTGATAAAGGCTGCTGAAATTTTTTCCAACATTGGGGATGATGATCCCATTGCTTTAGATTATAATGGTTTGAATTTTGATGATTGCCACATCTCTGAAGTTATAAAGTTCTTGCAAAAACTTGCTAAAAGTCCTAATGCTAGTGCTATAAATTTGGCTTTCACGCATCATATTACAAATGCTCTCATAAAAGCTAGAGAAGAGAAACTAGAGCGTGAAGCTTCTATTCCTAAAAAGCTAGAGGATGGTTGGGAGCCCATCATTAAGATGAAGGTTAAAGATTTTGATTGTAATGCTTTATGTGATCTTGGCGCAAGTATTTCTGTTATGCCTAAGAAAATTTATAATATGCTTGACTTGCCACCACTGAAAAATTGTTATTTGGATGTTAATCTTGCTGATCATTCTACAAAGAAACCTTTGGGTAAAGTTGATAATGTTCGCATTACCGTTAACAATAATCTTGTTCCCGTTGATTTTGTTGTCTTGGATATTGAATGCAATGCATCTTGTCCAATTATATTGGGAAGACCTTTTCTTGAACTCGTTGGTGCTATTATTGATATGAGGGAAGGTAATATAAAATATCAATTTCCTCTCAAGAAAGGTATGGAACACTTCCCTAGAAAGAGAATGAAGGTACCTTATGATTCCATCATTAGAACAAATTATGATGTTGATGCTTCATCTCTCGATGTTACTTGATACACACTTTACGCGCCTAGCTGAAAGGCGTTAAGAAAAGCGCTTATGGGAGACAACCCATGTTTTTACCTACAGTACTTTGTTTTTATTTTGTGTCTTGGAAGTTGTT
>NC_061514.1:287459433-287473642 GCF_022539505.1 Lolium rigidum
TAACATCTACGGATACTAGGCACTATGCCCTAACAATCTTATGACTATTACATGACCAATCTCATCCAATCCCTACCATCCCCTTCAGCCTACGAGCGGGGGAATTACTCACACATGGATGGGGGAAACATGGCTGGTCGATGGAGAGGCGTCGGTGGTGATGATGGCGCTGATCTCCTCCAATTCCCCGTCCCGGCGGAGTGCCAGAACGGAGACTTCTGGTCCCTGAGACAGAGTTTCGCGATGTGGCGGCGTTCTGGAGGGTTTCTGGCGGCTTCGACTTCCTCCCGTGCGTTTTTAGGTCGAGGCCGATAAGTAGTCCGAAGGAGGGCGTCGGAGGCCGGCCGAGGGGGCCACACGCTAGGGTCGCGCGGGCCCCTCCTGGGCCGCGCCGGCCTAGTGTGTGGGGCCCTCGTGCCCCCACCTGGCTTGCCCTTCTGGCTCCGTAAGTATTCTGGGAAAATAGGGCCTTCTGTCAAAATCCCGAGGTTTTTCCTGAAAGTTGGATTTCTGCACAAAAACGAGACACTGAGATCAGTTCTCGCCGAAAACAGCGTTAGTCCGTGTTAGTTGCATCCAAAGTACACAAATTAGAGACAAAACAATAGCAAAAGTGTTCGGGAAAGTAGATACGTTTTGGACGTATCAGAGCTCCCGCGCGTCCAGAGAGGAAGACGAAGACAAAGATGTTGTCTTCGGTCTTATCTACGCGAAGGGGTACGTGGGCTGCTCCTGGGTGGTGGTTTGGATCGCGTTGGTGGGCTCCTGCTTGGCTTCTGCGGCCAGGTGAGGTCCAGGTAAACTCCTTTTCCTCTCATTTTTTTTCTATTTTTATTTCTTGTTGTTAATTCTATTTTGGATTCAGATTTGAATTCTTTTCTATTTTCCAAGTCTTGCTTATTTAAATCATACAAGGATTAGTCCAAGATTCTTCAAATACTTTAGTCGTGTAATAGAAGATTTTTAAATAGGTAGTTCCCTATTTACTTATTAAACACTATTGGAATTTGAGTTGAATATTTCAAGTATGTAATGTTGTTTGAGTACTAACAATTAATTATTCAAAAAATATTTCAAAAGATCTTCTGATTATATACCTAATGGTAAGTAAGATTTTATTTGATATTACTTTGTAAGAAATAATTTATAAATCATAACTTATTACTTAGTTTCTTATTTAGGAATTTGATCTCAAGGGTGTTATTTCATGTGTCCTAAATATTTCTAAGGACTTGATCTCTTATTTGAGAATTTGGTCACTTGCATATGGTTTTATGTGAACACTTATTTATTAAGGTCTTGCAAGGTTTACTATAATCCTATTTCAAGGTTAGCACTAGTATTATATTTTAATAACACCTTGAAATACCTAGAGTAAATATTACTCTTATCATGGTTTGGTCCTGGTTATGATGATAAGTGTTTGATATAAGTGGTTAATCACCACATATGGGTTTAATTATGGGATTTAGCACTAGGTGTTTCTTATGTTCCATTATTATGCATAAGCTTTAACTAGTGAGCAATTCTAGGGCTCTAATTCTATTCACCTAATGGCACATGGTTTGAAACTCAAATGTGGACTAGGTTTTATTTGTGATTACCCAAGTGATACACAAACTAGTATTTAGGTATAGTTTAGGTTTTTATTTATGATCATCAAGTAATTCACAAGTTAGTTTGAGATATGTGTATAGGTTATGTATGTGATTTAACACCATATTACTTTGGCTAGGGTTGCTCTTCCTCACCACTCATAGGATGGTTCAATCAATTATCATTTAGGTTGATATAGGGGCTGAACTATACAAGGGTTGTTACTATTCAGTTGTCTCTCTAATTAACATATGGGAAATGGTTTAGGGTTGCTAGTAGCCCCCCTATGATTTTATGTATTGGATTATATCTGCTTAACCCACTAAGGTTTATCTGGTAATTATATATCTCCAAAGCATGGTCATGGATTAGACATGATCAACTTGTTCTTAATATCTTCTACCTCAAGTTCTTAGGGTTTATGATCATTACTCAATTTATAATGATCAAGATTTGGCTTCCTAAGGTATCTCTCATGAATTAGGTTTCTCACTTCTAAGATCAAGTATTGTCTTGATCAACTAGGGTATAGTACTTCTGTTTTACTTTCTTGGATGGACATAGCTATGGTTGCTTCAATAGTTTATATCCCAGGATAATGCCTGAGATATTCACTTAGAGTTCTTCTCAAGGAATGATGGTTCAATCATATGGATATATGAATAGTTCTCTCCCTCAAATTCAAGTGTTGCCTCAACTAACTTGAGTGTAACACCATAGCTTGAGCTCTCTTATATAGGAATGGATCATTCTAGGGTTTATGGTGTACTCAGAAGATCTCATTAGATATGAAAGGGTTAAGTCTCCACCTGGATAACTTAGTTGAATTAGTCTCTACTTTACTTCATCAATTCATGGATATAGTCTTATCCAATTTAATATTGGATTATCTCACCACTCCCAGATGAGATAGATTATACTCTAAGGCTTTAGTTCAAGAATTATCCTTGTTTCCTTAATAGGTATAGCTAGGATTGGTATGAAGGGTCTCTCTTATTTGGTAATGACTTAATAATATCTTAAGGTTATGCTCCAAAGATAATGATGTGGTCATCAATATCTATGGTTAACATAAGTGGGTTCTCTCTCTCTAGGAAATGTATTAAATAATATCCTAGGTTTCTTCTTAAAGATGATGATGTGATCATATGGATGTATATCCAAAGTTTAGCTCAAGGTTTGTCATTGCTTCTCTAATAAATATAGAACTCTCTCTCTTCTCTAGGTTTTATGTATAATAATTTGGAATAGAGAATAATATAGCAAATGGAAACTAGGGAATACTTCTAGAGTTGATCTCCTTGTCATGATTCCAAGATGGAAGTGGAATAATTACCATGGGTTTCATGGTAGGAACATGAATTAGTTTAAGACATGGAAAAGATAAGGCAATAATAGTTTCTCCATTTTATTGTTACTTGATTTGTAGTTGAATAGATGTTAATATGTTATGGTAGGGGATACCATACTATGATCTTTTAGAAGATCAAGCCATTGATCCTTGATTAATGTGTTGTTGTGTTGGTTTTAGTTCCATTTGATCTAAACTCTTAGATCAAATTATTACTACCCAAAACAAGGTTTTAGCAAAGGTCACATTGATGTTTATAGCACTTGGCTTGATGATACACTTCAATTCCATCAAAGTCAAGCGAAACTTCAGTTACTGTGACATGTTTTACTTAAAAGCGCGAAAATTCCCTGGATTTTCTATGCATGAATGCAATGCACACATCTGTTTCCTCTATTTTTGTAACCCCAAATCCTGGGATATTACAAAAGCGCTGCCCCTCTCTTTCGGTGGCCGCCTCGTCCTCATCAATGTTGTTCGGGATGCGCTCCCGGCCTTTCGATGGGAGCCCTCGCCCTGCCGCCGGGGGTGGTGACTGCTCTTGACTGTCTCCGCCGTGCCTTCCTCTGGCCGGCCACGGACCGTGTCTCCGGCGCTCAGTGCCTCATTGCCTGGGACCAGGTGTGACGGTCCAAGGTTGAAGGAGGGCTTGGGGTGCGAGCCCTGCCGATCAAAAAAAGTGCCTCCCCACCAAACTCCTGCATCGTCTTCACAACGCCTCGGATGAGTCCTGGCTAAGGTGGGTGTGGAGCAACTTGGGAGCTAGCGGCATCGACGCGGCAGGGAGTGTTGCACCCCTCGCCGGCTGCCATTGGGGAGCGTTGTTGAAGCTCCTGCCTCTCTACTGCTGCATCTCCCGCGTGGAGCTTCGCGACGGGCGCCACACTTCGTTTTGGCTCGACGCTTGGCTCCCCCGCTGTGCCCTTGATGCTGTCATGCCTGAGCTGTTCTCTCACTGCACGGACCGTGCCACGGTTGTGCGTGCTGTCGTCGACGCCAGGCTCGGCGCCCACCTGGTGCTGCGCCCGTCTGTCACCGTGGCCCAACAGCGTGACGTGCTCTGCCGCGCGATCGCGGGCTGCCAGCTCATCGACGGCCATGACTCCCGCGCGCTCGTTCTGTGCAAAGGCGCGCGCGGACGCTTCAGCTGCTCCGCCCTCTACAAGCTCTGTACCTTTGGAGGCGTTTCCTTCCCCGCCTTCTAGTTCGTCTGGAAGAACCGTGCCCCGCCCAAAGTGCAGGTTTTCGCTTGGTTGATGGTTCAAGATAGGCTACAAACCACATCCAACCTCCTCCACAAAACGATCCCGACTGCCGCTGAAAGTGGGTGCAAGCTTTGCGGTGCCTCCCTTGAGACGGCCGCGCACATCGTGTTTGGGTGCTCCTTCGTGCAACGGTTCTGGACCGCCCTAGGCATCTGATGTCATGCCGATCTTGCCGTTGAGGATACTGTCATCTGCCCTCTCCCTGCTGTCACCCCCCATAGCTCTGCTGATGTGCTCCGGCTGCTGTGCTTTTGGCACCTTTGGAAACATCGAAACAGGGTCGTCTTCGAAGATCTCTAGCCGTCCCTTGCCCTGGTGAGGAAGAACTATCGAGATGACACCTCCCTTTGGCGCGCTCATCTCAAGATGGAGCAGCGCGGTGATGTCGATGTTTCGCTCACTTACCTCCTCCCCGTTCGATACTGATATCTGGTGTTGTTCTTTGCTGGTGTTGTTCCCTCTGAAAACCCACCCCCTCTGCGTTGCGTGTGGTTTCCTCCCCACTTTGTATTTTTCTGTTTGAGTTTATGAAAATGAAAAAGTTCAGGTGAGGGCCTTTGGCCCTTCCCGGTGACCGCTCAAAAAGAAAATTCCCCGAGGCACATGCAAGAAAATTCTTAATAACCCATGATGGCAACAATTTCGTGTGTACTAACTCATCGGACTCAAAGTGTAGGGTGTTATAGCAAGCGTCTTTTCCCTACAAGTGTGATTTGAGGGTTTCTGGCAACAATAAAATGATGTTATTCTATTCGTCAAGGTTTCTTCTCCATGATATGATAAAATATATAAATATATAAAAATAATCGTAGTGCGTATAACAACATCAAGTAAATCTTGATAGTGAAGTAAATATGTGGTCATAATCCAGAAACTCAATTCGGCTCCCGGGTGCGTATGATCCCTCTACCATAAAAATATATTTCCAAATGTTAAAAAAATATGATAAAAAAATTTACATGTACATCTTCATAATATATGTGTATTCGTCAAGTTTCACAAAAAAATGATATTTTTTGTAGTCTAAGCAAAAAAGAGAAAATTTATCTTGTGACAAGTCTTTGTTTCAGCACCGAATTTTGTCTTTTTACACACGCCACATGACATGTCGATTTTTCATGAAACGACTTTGTGAGCGCGTAGCACATGAAGATATACGTGCAAAATTTTTGTTTCAAATTTTTTAATATTTTAAAATGTGTCTAACATGTATTTTAAAATAAAGGGAGCATACGCTCCCATGTGCCAAAACATCACTCCCGTCATAATCCAGCTTGTTAGATGAGAAAAGCTTAAAGTTTTAATCCGAGTGTCATCTGAACATCAATATAAAAAATGTGAAAGAATCATGCATCTTCGAGAACAGTGATTTGGTGTGACCAACTAGAACAATAAAATCATCACTTTCTTATTTGTTTGGACCTCACTTCTTATAGTGCCTCAAAAAATGTGTGATGAAACTAGCTAAGTGACAAAGTGCATGATTGTTGCACTATATAAAAGCGTGTAGAGTTCATCCAGGAGGTATGGTAGGATGCCTCACTATTGCTTAAATGTAAGATGTTAGTACTTGAGACATTGGAGATAGCCAAACATTTCAATCACAGCCTGCGAATCATGCGGCGTCGGCCTCCATGCACGCCATGGCACTGCCAGCCGATTCCCGAGAGGCTGTTTGGTGCAAGACAGTGCCATATTTGGTGGCCTACGTCTCTCAACAATGGAACAATGGTGGCTGGTATGTGCGCATGTCGGTGTCTGGTGCCGTACTCGCTACGTGCTGCAGACACAGTCGACGCATGCTCGCGGCACTTGCTACATGTGTGTACCATTCTTCATGGTTCCTTCGGAAGGGGCTACGGCAACGATGACAAGGAGGACGAGCAGAAGCTTGGAGCAGACGGTGACAGTGACACTACCAACGCCGTTCACTACAGGAGCTGCCATCGATTCTTGGATCGGAACATGTAACATAAGCCGTGAACCTTCAATTCTTGCCAGCTCTACAAAAATGACTGTAGCGTCCTGAATTTGATCCCCAGAAGAGTGTGCCCATGAGAAAGAGCTGACTGGCAATTGAGATTTGGGAGGTACCAGTTGTGTGATTGTATAAGAACAAGGTGCTACCACGTCGTGGTCGACCTCCGTTCCTTCCATGTTACTCTGGATGATAAGAACAAGGAGGAAGAATAGGCAGCATAGGCCGGGCTATACTACAAAATTAAACGACAATATGTATAAGTACTCACTACAGTCTTGAACTGTTGATCACTGAGAATGTGGATGTATGAGATACATTTTAAGTGAATCGTTGTGTACTTGTGTCTTGTATGTAAGAATTGCTGCAAAAATGTGACAACCCGAGGCTCGGCAACTCCTGGCCAACGAATTGCACTGTTTTCACACGTGCGACACATTAGCTTGGTAGATTTAGAAAGAATGGACTAAACAGTATGCAATAGAAAATCTCATAATCAAGCATTAACTTCCAAACGGAGAAGAGGAAGACATAATACAAACAATGTGTCGTCATATGATAGTCAAAACCGGTTTAGTACATCTTAAAAAAAACGGTTTAGTTATTCAAATTACAGACTAAACTGTCAAGGACAAAACCTCGTGGGTCCAAAGTGCTCAGAGTCTTTGTTTTGATAAAAAAAACTTCCGTGGTATTTTCACCCGAACTAATTAAGGTCATAAATGTCCCTAAAATATCAAAATACGAAAAAGTAGATTTTCTGCCTCCTAAATATTGAATACCAAAATAAGGGACTTTGTAGGAAAGTCCCATTAATCATCTAAATAAGTTAAAATAATGAAAGATCAATGCAAATAACAATGTAAACTAGTCCTATATGCTGCTACTATGATGATACAAAATGCATGTATCACTTCCGGTGAAACCGAGCTTCGACGAATGGCGAAGGCGTCTTTATGTTGTTACCCTGCTAAAGGCACTGTCATTGTAGCCATTATCTAATCGCTCGTGTTGCTCCAGAGAAACACTAGATCTGGGTTTCCTGGATCAAACCTCTCCTTCCCTGTGGTATTTTTTTATTGGAGTAGTTGCTGGATGGAGGAGACAAGAGGTGGAGCGGTACTGCATCTACCGTTTAAATGACGGCAGGTGACGGCCACGTGGCCAGTGGGTCTCGGTGACGGGCTTGAGATGGTGGACTCGCATAGGGCGGGGGCATTTTCTAGCACTGGCAAGTTGATGATAAGGCTAGTGAGGACTATGCAGATCTCTGCCTGAAGATGACTTGACACTTAAGGTCTATTGGTCTAGGAGTCTCTAGGAGATCTTTGTACCTAAAGTCAGATGTACTATAGAATATGTCCTTTGGCCACCTGGTAACACAAGTTGATGGTTTTCTAACATGATATGAGAGCCCGGTTAGGTCTTTCAGCATGTTGCAACTCTTGTTGTGATTAATTATTCTTGTTTTACCAACGATTTTCCTTTAGTTATAATTTTTTTGTACAATGCTTGATTCTCTTGATGTGCCATCTTTTGACAACTCATCTCCTCTTTTATGGGATGTATGTACTTCTGTAACGCGCCATTTGCTGCATTTTTATTGATATATTGACTTTCTTTTGCCGTTGAGCTTCTATTGTTGTTGGCTTATTGTGCTATGATCTTTTGACTGTCTCTCGGTTTCTGTTGAGCTCTTATTTTATTGATTGTGGCTTGACTAAACGGGTTTTGAAGACTCTTCATGCATCGACGACACTCTTAAGGTGCGGATTTTAAATTATTATTTTCTAGTTTCGCCTTTCTTTAAATACAATGCTATTGCATACACTTTGCATTTGAGGAGGCTGTGTTAACTAGTATTAGTATTGGTCTAGTCTCTAGGAGTCTGTATTTGTCTAGATTTATTATCCTTGTATCTCAAGTCAGATGTAGTCTATATTGTGACCTTTAACCATCTGGTAATACAAGTTGTTGTTTGTCTAACGGTGATAGCGCTTCTGGAGCATGTGCATGAGGTGCTTGTTAAGATTCTGCTCGAACGGATGTGTGCACCTGGTTTGTCATAGGGTGACTCGGTGATGTATGTTTCCCCCTTGTCGGGTTTATAGGTGCGCATGGTGGCTTAGGTTATTTTGATATATGTTCTTCGTTGGATAAAATATAAATAAAGGCGCATAGGGCAGACCTTTTTCCCCTTTTACTAGGATGCATTTTGTGCAAGTCATGTGTAACCTAGTAGCTTATATGTTTACACAAGATTATGCATCTTGGTTTTTTTACGTGCCTTGTTACCCTTTCATTTGGCCTTTTGACCGCACCAATAAATTATCCAGACCATCCCAGTACCACAAGTTGGGAACTCAGAGACATGCCCATGCAGGTAGCGCTCGACCTTGACCGACCAAGCCGGGCATTTGTCCATGGCTCCATGCTGTAAACAAAGTCGCTATGGCGTGTTACGGCCGAGTCCCCGCGTGAGCTCCACCAGCTAAGCTAGTGCAGAACGAATTGACCGCACCTATCTAATATCGATCGATCTTCTTCTCCAAAATCAACCTCCACGCCACACGCACGCACGTCAAAGACTTTGTACAGAGGAGAGCAAACTTGTGGCCGGCCGACCCGTCCCCAGATAGCAACACGTAAGTACGTCTGCCCAAGTGTCAAAGCCCACTACTGACCATTTCCCAAGTCGCCTCACACACGTACGTACGTTCAACAAACCGATTGCCAACACGCACCAGCAACGTGCCCTTTCCTTTCATCATCGCCCGACGAACCGACGCAAAAGTATCTCCATGTGGGTTGACTCTATAAATCGAGCTGTTTGATTTTTGGCTGTCACCTTAGTAGTTGTCAATGGTGTGTGATTAATTTGATTGTGTTTCTTGAACAAGTTTTCGTCCGTTTTATTATAAAGCAACTGAACCGATATAAGATGGTGAAAACTATAAAAAAAAATGCTCTTAGGGCATCTCTAACCGAAGTAAAAAACCGGTCAGGGGAGTAAAAATCGGCAAGAGACGCACCTAACCGAAGTACAAAACCGTTAGATGAGAAAAAAATTAGGAGTATTTTTAGGAGTCGGGCGCCACTTCACATAAAAACTCCACCCTCCACCTCGTCACTTCCCGCCCACATTTGTTCTTGCCCGCCCACCTCCTCGCCGGCGCGGATGTCGCCTACGCAAAAGTGACGCCAAGGGATCTTGTGGCGGCTGTTCATGCTTGGAAAGGATCGAGTATGGGAACAGGGGATAGAGAATGGAGACGGGGAGGCGCAGTAGGACCAGGTGGCGTGCTTCTTCCGGCAGGCACGAGGAGCTGGGTGGAGTTGGGCGAAGCCAACCCTAGCTTTGCTTCGGTGCCGCCATACGAGAGTGACCAACAGAAAAGATGGCATTAATCGGGATGGGAAGATAAAAAAAATATAAGAACCAACCGGTACGACTTGCTAGGGGTATTGGTGGGCATTTTTCTTGTACAGTTGTAATCCAAAGCAGCCGAGGCAGGGGTATTACCTGCTTTCAAAATAACACTACAAAAAGAGGCTGCTTTTGTGGAATCTACTACAAAAAAAATATCCCTTTGGTTAGTGTTTGGCTTTTTGACAGTAGAAATAGGTTGGAAAAGCATAACCAAACACACCCTAAAAGAAACAACAAACCATGCATGAAGATGGTGATGAACCACGGATTCCAAGTTAAGCAACAAAACTGAAGAAGCACACCAAGCACCGCACCAGACAACCTAGACTAGCAAGCATGAACGAAATCGCGGGTCCTGAAATTACGTTTGCCCCAACCCCAAGTGTCAAACTCCAATACGTACTGACTAGTATTTGCCAAGTCGCATCCACATGTTCCGTTCGAAAATACGGATGTTTTTAGCTGGACGTAGTTGAGTGTGTACATAAACCCGTATCACTATAGAAAAGAGTATTTTCAATTAAAGATTAATACGGTGTCTGGGTCCTCGGGGGGCCTTCCCATGTTCAAAAAGAAAAGTGGTTGACTCGATGCATAAATCGGTCGAGCTGTTCGATTTGGCCGTCAGCTCTGTACCAGCTACGAGTCGTGTACGATTTTCTGAGAAGAGGGAGAGAGTGATGGGTCGAGTATGACAGATGGAGGGTGGACGTCATGTGGCTTCTAGAAGGAATGCCGTGGGTCAACCCTTCTAGAACCACGCTGGGGCTGGTAGCCTCTCTATCTCTATCCGGGCAGACATGGCACGCACACGCCAAGGATTGAAAGCACATGGGATTTGTTGGAAATCGCGATGCCGATGCCGCTGCGGCTTGGCTTATCCGTCTACAACTTTTCAACCTGCCGTATACCAAGAAGATATACGTACACATTTTGATGTAGACGTCGTATACATATTATCCTTTTAAAAAGGTAATACACCTGTTAGCCGTATTTTGATTCTTCAAAATTCAACCGACTGCGTAGGAGAGCAGTAGCTAGTTTCTGGCCGCCCTGGAGAAAATTTATAACTGGTCAAAGTGCCCTACTATCATCCTTCCTTTTCTTATAAACAGACCGTCAAGGCAGATTCTAGAATAGGTTTTTTTTGTTTTGAGGTAAAAAACACAATATATTAAGCAAGCAAGCAAGCCGCCTCATTAAAAACCTTTCTGCCCCCTTCGGTACCCTGGTAAGAAAAATAGTGCGTAAGAAACTTGCTGCCGCACACCAATAGCGGTTACAAAGTAATATCGTCTAAGAGAGGTTGAAGAAGGAAGCTAGGGGGTTCATCGACCCACATACAATTCAGCTTAGAATTAAAACAGTCCCTAGCTACCTCATGAGCCGGTTTATTCAACTCTCTACCACAATGGGTGAACTCTGCCTTTCCAATCAAACCGACCGTGTTCATGATTTCTGCATATATAGCTATGGCCTCGTTCCAAATGCGTTCCTCCCCCGAACAATATTTGATCACCTCCTTTGAGTCTGACTCAGCTTCCACTATACTGTATCCCATCGAGTTGACCAGAGCCAGGCCGTCTAACATTGCAAACGCCTCCGCCATGGATGCCGATGTACGTGTGGTATAAACCTTGACGAAGCAGCAATGAAAACCCCTTGGCTGTTACGGATGACAGCTCCCGTTGCACCAGCTCCCTCCTCACCTGAGAACGCTGCATCCACATTGAGTTTAATTTGGTTTCTTCTCGGTTTAGACCAGACCTTCTTCTCTTGCAATCCTGGCCGATTGTTTGAGTTTACTGCATTTGCTGTAATAGCCCGGATAGACGTAGTAATTTTCTGTAAGGGTGGAATTTCTTGACCGTGAATTTGTCGTCTCCTGAGCCACCAAATATACCAAGACGAAACAGCAATAAGATCTTGCACTTTCAGTAATGAATAACCTGGGACTAGTGTAGCCGGGGATTTAAGCAACTCCTCCATAATTTCTGCCCCTGCCCTTTCTGTGGAGCACGCATTATTAACAATAGTGTCAATTCCAAGAGCCCTCCAGATATTTGCTGCTCCTTGACATTTAAAAAGCATATGACTTATATCTTCCGGCTGAGAATTGCAAAGAGGGCATAGACCATCAGTGCCAATATGCCTTTTGAACAAAATATCTTTTAGAGGAATTATCCCATGTAGGATTCTCCAGACGAATATTTTCACCTTCGATGGCACTTTGAGGCTCCATAAGATTTTCCAAGTAGGGTTATTCAAAGAGGTACCTCTTATAAGTGATCTGCATGTAACTCCATTGAATTGGTGTCTCCATTCCACATGATAGGCTGACCGAACAGAGAACACACCCGATCTCGTACCCCTCCATGCTAAGAAATCATCAAAATCATTCACAATTAGGGGTATTTGTAGGATCCTTGCAGCATCGATTTGGGCTATTTGGTATCCATGGGTCCTTCCAGATCTGTACCGCCTCCCCATTTCCAATCCGCCAAATACATCCACGTTTGAAAGTCTGGATTCCCGCTGCAATGCTCTGCCATGTGAAGGAAGAGCCTCCTTTCGGTCCAGCCTTTAAGATATCCCCTGATGGATAGTACTTAGCCCGCAGAACTTGGGCACATAAGGAGTTAGGATCATCAATTAATCTCCAAACTTGCTTTGCTAACATAGCAAGATTAAAAGAGTGGAGGTCCCGGAAGCCCATACCACCCTCCTTCTTGGGAAAGCACATCTTCCACCATGCATACCAATGCATTTTCCTGCCTTGATCATCATCCCCCCACCAAAACTGAGAGATCACATCCGTTATTTTTTTGCAGATATTCTTTGGAAGGAGAAAAACTGGCATAGCATAGACCGGAATGGATTGTATCACCGCTTTTAAAAGAATTTCTTTTCCACCAATAGATAATAATTTCTCCTTCCAACCCTTGATTCTTTCTAGCACCCTCTCAACAAAATGCAAGAAACAGTCACTCCTGTCCGCCCCAACAATTGCAGGAAGACCTAAATATTTGTCAGAGAGAGCTTCAGTATTAATATTCAGAGTATTACATATCTCAACCTTTACCTCAACATTAGTATTCGGGTTGAAGAAAATGCTTGATTTCTCCACACTGACCATCTGTCCTGAATTTGCACAATAGGTGTCAAGGACTTGTTGCAACGAGATTGCATTATGTAAATCAGCTCTCAAGAGAATCAAAGAATCATCAGCAAATAATAAGTGTGAAACTGACGGTGCATTCCTGCACACTTTGACCCCTTCGATGCCACCAATCTCCTCGGTGTGCAACAAAAGGCTTGACAGACCTTCTGCACATAAAAGGAACAAATATGGGGATAGGGGTCCCCTTGTCTAATGCCTCTGGTAGGTATAAAGCTTTCAGTAACTTGGGAATTAAATCTGACAGAATATGAGACCGAAGTAACACAAGCCATCACCAGCTCAATCCAAGTCGGATGGAAACCAAGTTTTCCCATCATTTTTTTCCAGAAACTCCCACTCCACTCTATCATAAGCTTTGTGCATATCCAACTTCACAGCACATAGTCCAGATTTACCCTTTCTCTTATTCTTTATCTTATGCACACACTCATAAGCCACCAGCACATTATCAGTAATGAGTCTGCCCGGCACAAAAGCACTTTGTGTTGGAGAGATAATATCAGGAAGAATAACCTTGAGTCTAGCAGCTAACATTTTCGAAATAATTTTATACACTACGTTACACAGAGAAATGGGTCTAAATTTTGATACCTCTTCTGGATTATCAACCTTTGGAATCAACACCACAATAGTTTCATTCCAACCCTGGGGGATAGCCCTATTATTAATAGCTTGCAATACTACCTCTGTAATATCGTTGCCCACCAAATGCCAGAATTTTTTATAGAACAGAGCATGTAGACCATCTGGCCCTGGTGCTTTTAGATCACCAATGCTGAACACAGCCTTCTTAACAGCTTCAGCCGTATACTGAGCTATCAGTCTTGCATTCATGTCATCAGTCACCTTCGGAATTATTTTATCCAAGAACCCCTGATCAACCGCAATCCCATCAAAAGTAAATAAATTGGAGAAATATTGTAGAATAATAGGATTTAGATTATCAGTTCCTTCAACGAACTGTCCTGTTGAATCCTTCAGTTTTTTTATGAAGTTACGTTTCTGTCTGGAGGAAGCAAAATGGTGAAAATAGCTAGTATTTCTATCTCCATTTTGGAGCCAATTTGCCCGAGACCTCTGGCTCCATTTTATCTCTTCCTGTTCCAACAATTTTTCGATCAGACTAGCTAATTCTTGTTTCTTCTCCTGATTTTCAGCGTTCAGCGGGCCGCGCATTACCCGCTCCAAATCCCTCTGCGCTTTACACAATTGCAGATTCTAGAATAGGTTGATCCTCGGTACTCATGTGATCATTTCCTTGGTATAAGTTTCATCGCAATGTGACAGGCTGGGTCGTTGGCACCATTTTCTTCCGGGGAAAATCCTCTCAGTTGAGCCAATTATTTCCTTCCTTCTAGCCTACCCTTTTGAACAATCACCATATTCTTCTCTAATCTAATTTGCATAC
>NC_061514.1:287473742-287541006 GCF_022539505.1 Lolium rigidum
CAAGGGAGTCTCAGGAGAGTCCACATAAAGTAAAACTCACTTGACTAGCATAATGACATCTAGGTGACAAGCATCATCATATGAATCTCAATCATGTAAGGCATGACTCATTGGAGATTATTGTATTGAGGCTTTAGGAGAGGGATGAACCATAGCTGCGGTTCGGCCCGAGGCACCTCGATGGAGGGAACTACTCCCTCCTCCTTGGGAGCCGCAGCGGTGATGAGGGTGGCGGTGGAGATGGCAGCGGTGTCGATGGGAGGAAGCCTTCGGGGGCACTTCCGCGCTCCCGGCGGAAGTGCGGAGCAGGGACTCCGTCCCCCCGGATCTTGGCCTTCGCGATACGCGGCGGCTCTGGGAGGTTTCCGTATCGTGGTTTTGCACCTCGGGAGTTTTCGCAGCCCGGAGGCTTTATAGCAGGCGAAATGGACGGCGCGAGGGTGAGGGCCAGACAGGGAGTGGCCACACCGCCATAGTTTGGCAGCGGCCGGGGCCCGAGCCCGCGCCTCCCTACCACCACGGGGCCTGAAATTTAGCCCCAGCGGCTCGTCGGGTGTTCTGGATGCTTCCGGGGCTCCGTGGAAAATAGGGAACCTGGGTCTTGATTTACGTCCGATTCGAAAGTGTTCGATTACCAGGATTGCTGAAACCAAAAACAGCATGAAAACAGGACTGGCACTTCGGCATCTTGTTGACATAGGGTTCGTTCCGGAAAATGCACGAATATGACGCAAAGTGTGCATAATAGCAATGTAGGTATCATGCAGTAGTATGGCATAGAACATAAAGAAGTGCTCGATACGTCGGGCGTATCGAGCATCCCCAAAGCTTGGATTACTGCTTTCGTCCCGAGCCGGGTTAAAGCGAATAACAAAGATAATTTTGCCGGAAGTGATGGCGTGCCATCATAACCTATGATCATACTATTTGTAAACATATGTAGGTGAATTCGGCGATCAAGGCAAATGAGTAATGACATGAGTAAACAACTGAATCATAAAGCAAAGACTTTTCATGAATAGCACTTAAAGACAAGCATCAATAAGTCTTGCATAAGAGTTAACTCATAAAGCAATAAGTCAAAGTAAAGGTATTGAAGCAACACAAAGGAAGATTAAGTTTCAGCGGTTGCTTTCAACTTGTAACATGTATATCTCATGGATAGTTGTCAACATAGAGTAATATAACAAGTGCAATATGCAAGTATGTAGGAATCAATGCACAGTTCACACAAGTGTTTGCTTCTTGAGGTGGAGAGAAATAGGTGAACTGACTCAACATAAAAGTAAAAGAAAGGTCCTTCAAAGAGGAAAGCATCGATTGCTATATTTGTGCTAGAGCTTTGGTTTTGAAAACATGAAACAATTTTGTCAACGGTAGTAATAAACCATATGAGTTATGTAAATTATATCTTAGAAGTTGCAAGCCTCATGCATAGTATACTAATAGTGCCCGCACGTTGTCCTAATTAGCTTGGACTACCGGATCATCGCAATACACATGTTTTAACCAAGTGTCACAATGCGGTACCTCCATGCCGCCTGTACAAAGGTCTAAGGAGAAAGCTCGCATTTTGGATTTCCTGCTTTTGATTATTCTCAACTTAGACATCCATACCGGGACAACATGGACAACAGATAATGGACTCCTCTTTAATGCATAAGCATGTGGCAACAATTAGTGTTCTCATATGAGATTGAGGATATATGTCCAAAACTCGAAACTTCCACCATGATTCATGGCTTTAGTTAGCGGCCCAATGTTTTTCTCTAACAATATGCATGCTCTAACCATTAAAGTGGTAGATCTCTCTTACTTCAGACAAGACGGACATGCATAGCAACTCACATGATATTCAACAAAGAGTAGTTGATGGCGTCCCCAAAAGCATGGTTATCGCACAACAAGCAACTTAATAAGAGATAAAGTGCATAAGTACATATTCAATACCACAATAGTTTTTAAGCTATTTGTCCCATGAGCTATATATTGCAAAGGCGAATGATGGAATTTTAAAGGTAGCACTCAAGCAATTTACTTTGGAATGGCGGAGAAATACCATGTAGTAGGTAGGTATGGTGGACACAAATGGCATAGTGGTTGGCTCAAGGATTTTGGATGCATGAGAAGTATTCCCTCTCGATACAAGGTTTAGGCTAGCAAGGTTATTTGAAACAAACACAAGGATGAACGGTGCAGCAAAACTCACATAAAAGACATATTGTAAACATTATAAGACTCTACACCGTCTTCCTTGTTGTTCAAAACTCAATACTAGAAATTATCTAGACTTTAGAGAGACCAAATATGCAAACCAAATTTAGCAAGGTCTTGGTGTTTCTTCATTAATGGGTGCAAAGTATATGATGCAAGAGCTTAAACATGAGCACAACAATTGCCAAGTATCAAATTATTCAAGACATTTTAGAATTACTACATGTAGCATTTCCCAATTCCAACCATATAACAATTTAACGAAGAAGATTCAACCTTCGCCATGAATACTATGAGTAAAGCCTAAGGACATATTTGTCCATATGCAACAGCGAAGCGTGTCTCTCTCCCACACAATGAATGCTAGGATCCATTTTATTCAAACAAAAACAAAAACAAAAACAAACCGACGCTCCAAGCAAAGCACATAAGATGTGACTGAATGAAAATATAGTTTCAGGGGAGGAACCTGATAATGTTGTCGATGAAGAAGGGGATGCCTTGGGCATCCCCAAGCTTAGACGCTTGAGTCTTATTAAAATATGCAGGGGTGAACCACGGGGCATCCCCAAGCTTAGAGCTTTCACTCTCCTTGATCATATTGCATCATTCTCCTCTCTTGATCCTTGAAAACTTCCTCCACACCAAACTCGAAACAACTCATTAGAGGGTTAGTGTAAAATAAAAATTAACATGTTCAGAGGTGACACAATCATTCTTAACACTTCTGGACATTGCATAAAGCTACTGGACATTAATGGAACAAAAAAATTCATCCAACATAGCAAAAGAGGCAATGCGAAATAAAAGGCAGAATCTGTGAAAACAGAACAGTCCGTAAAAATGGATTTTATTGAGGCACCAGACTTGCTCAAATGAAAATGCCCAAATTGAATGAAAGTTGCGTACATATCTGAGGATCACTCACGTAAATTGGCATATTTTTCTGAGTTACCTACAGAGAATTAGGCCCAGATTCGTGACAGACAAAGAAATCAGTAACTCGCGCAAGTAATCCAAATCTAGTATGAACCTTACTATCAAAGACTTTACTTGGCACAACAAAACACAAAACTAAGATAAGGAGAGGTTGCTACAGTAGTAAACAACTTCCAAGACTCAAATATAAAACAAAAATACTGTAGTAAAAACATGGGTTGTCTCCCATAAGCGCTTTTCTTTAACGCCTTTCAGCTAGGCACAGAAAGTGTGAATCAAGTATTATCAAGAGATGAAGCATCAACATTGTTACCAGGGGTGTTAGGAGTTTTATCAATTTTATCAGTATTATCAAGTAATATTTCCAATTTAGTTTCAACACTTGGAAAATTTTTCTCTATTGCTTCCAATTTTCTCATGACGTCCTCAAGAGAGATTTCACTTTTAGTTTCATTAACAGGTGGTATTCCAATTAGACTCTCAATGATGCAACTAGCTTCAAAAGCAGGAGTACCTAGGAAATTACCCCCCGAAAGAGTATCAAGAACATACCTATTCCAACTAGATATACCAACATAAAAATTCCTAAGTAGGATAATAGTGGAGTGTTTCTTAATGCACCTATGATGAGCATCACTAATTCTGTACCAAGCATCTTTAAAACTTTCTCCACCTTGTTGCTTAAACGAACGGACTTCAACTTCAGGATTACTCATTTTAGCAATAGTAAATAAAGCAAACTAGATAAAGTAAATGCAAGTAACTAATTTTTTTGTGTTTTTGATATAGAAAGCAAGACAGTAAATAAAGTAAAGCTAGCAACTAATTTTTTTGTATTTTGATATAATGCAGCAAACAAAGTAGTAAATAAAATAAAGCAAGACAAAAACAAAGTAAAGAGATTGGGAAGTGGAGACTTCCCTTGCAGCGTGTCTTGATCTCCCCGGCAACGGCGCCGTGAAAATATGCTTGATGGCGTGTAACTCACACGTTCGTTGGGAACCCCAAGAGGAAGGTATGATGCGCACAGACAGCAAGTTTTCCCTCAGAAAGAAACCAAGGTTTATCGAACCAGGAGGAGCCAAGAAGCACGTTGAAGGTTGATGGCGGTGGGATGTAGTGCGGCGCAACACCAGGGATTCCGGCGCCAACGTGGAACCCGCACAACACAACCAAAGTACTTTGCCCCAACGAAACAGATGAGGTTGTCAATCTCACCGGCTTGCTGTAACAAAGGATTAACCGTATTGTGTGGAAGATGATTGTTTGCGAGAAAACAGTAAAGAACAATTGCGTAGATTGTATGCGATGTAAAGAATAGGACCGGGGTCCACGGTTCACTAGAGGTGTCTCTCCCATAAGATAAAAGCATGTTGGGTGAACAAATTACAGTCGGGCAATTGACAAATAGAGAGGGCATAACAATGCACATACATGATATGATAAATATAGTGAGATTTAGTTGGGCATTACGACAAAGTACATAGACCGCTATCCAAACATGCATCTATGCCTAAAAAGTCCACCTTCGAAGTTATCATCCGAACCCCTTCCAGTATTAAGTTGCAAAACAACGAGACAATTGCATTAAGTATGGTGCGTAATGTAATCAATAACTACATCCTTAGACATAGCATCAATGTTTTATCCCTAGTGGCAACAAGACATCCACAACCTTAGAACTTTCTCGTCACTGTCCCGCATTTAATGGAGGCATGAACCCACTATCGAGCATAAATACTCCCTCTTGGAGTTAAGAGCAAAAACTTGGCCAGAGCCTCTACTAATAACGGAGATCATGCAAGATCATAAACAACACATAGGTAATAGATTGATAATTAACATAACATAGTATTCTCTATCCATCGGATCCCGACAAACACAACATATAGTATTACAGATAGATGATCTTGATCATGTTAGGCAGCTCACAAGATCCAACAATGAAGCACAATGAGGAGAAGACAACCATCTAGCTACTGCTATGGACCCATAGTCCAGGGGTGAACTACTCACTCATCACTCCGGAGGCGATCATGGCGATGAAGAGTCCTCCGGGAGATGATTCCCCACTCCGGCAGGGTGCCGGAGGTGATCTCCAGAATCCCCCGAGATGGGATTGGCGGCGGCGGCGTCTCGCAAGGTTTTCCGTATCGTGGCCCTCGGTATCGGGGGTTTCGCGACGAAGGCTTTAAGTAGGCGGAAGGGCAACGCGGGGGCCACACGAGGGCCCCACACGCCGTGGCCGCGCGGCCGGGGCCCGAGCCGCGCCGCCCTGTTGTGGCGGCGCCTCGTGGCCCCACTTCCTTTCCCCTCGGTCTTCCGGAAGCTTCGTGCAAAAATAGGACCCCGGGCGTTGATTTCGTCCAATTCCGAGAATATTTCTTTACTAGGATTTCTGAAACCAAAAACAGCAGAAAACAAGAATCGGCTCTTCGGCATCTTGTTAATAGGTTAGTGCCGGAAAATGCATAAATACGACATATAATGTGTATAAAACATGTAGATATCATCAATAATGTGGCATGGAACATAAGAAATTATCGATACGTCAGAGACGTATCACTCACCGCCAGCGGGTACGCCTCCACTGACGGCCCCATCTCCGTCAGTGCTGCCATCACTAGGCGTGCAATCCGGCCACGACGTCGAACAACAACCCCGGGGCGCGGCGGTGGCGGTGCTCGACACTCCACCGCCCACCCCGGTCACAGGTCCGAACAAAAACTTGTCTATGGTTCCTTTTACCACTAGCTCTATTATCATTCCTGAGCCTGATAGCACCAAAACTATTCCACGTCCTGCCCACCCACCACCACAAGCCGATTTCCCAAAGTTTGATGGTGAAAATCCGCGTCTTTGGAGTAGAGCCTGTGAAAAATACTTTCGAGTTTATGCAGTAGGCGAAGAGTATTGGGTAGAATATGCCACTATGCATTTTACTGGCAACGCTGCACTTTGGTTCCAGAGTGCAGAGGATAGAATGGGCAAAATATCTTGGCAATCTCTCTGTGACACTATAAACAAACGTTTTGATCGTGGTCAATACCAACATTTGTACCGATTATCCTTTCGCATCAAACAGCATACTTCCGTCCTAGAGTATATTGAGAGATTTGACAACCTCATGCACCACATGCTCGCCTATAAGCCAGACCTTGATCCCACCTTCTTCACAACTCGTTTCATTGATGGTTTGCGTACAGACTTGCGTGCTACTGTTTTAATACAATGCCCAGAGGATCTAGATACTGCCGTATCTCTCGCCTTGTTGCAGGAAGAAATTGGGGAGGATGCCGACCTGGTTCAGTCGCCTTCCAAATCTGGTGTATTTCCACGCGTCAACTATAAAGCGCACAGTTTGAAAGCAAGTGAAAGAGCAAAGACAGTCGTGCAATCGGAAGACCGCAGAGGCACGGATTCTGCTAGAGCATCTACTGTAGCACAGAAGTTGGCTGCATTGAAGGCATATAGAAGAGCAATGCACCTATGTTTCAAGTGTGGAGAAAAGTTCAGTCAACAGCATCAGTGTGCTAAAACAGTCCAGTTACACATTGTAGAAGAACTGCTCGAGATGATTGAAGCACCAGATAGTCCAGATTCTTTCACAAGTGCAGTAGACACGTACGTAGTACCTGATCAAGAAATATTTGCTCTCTCTCCCCAAGCTATTTCTGGCACCGAAAATAATGCTTGTTTCAGATTACAAGGAGTAATTCAAGGCAGGGAAGTCCTAATCCTTATTGATTCTGGTTCATCTGGAAATTTTATCAGTGCTTTGCTTGCGGATACGCTGCCAGATAAAGCTTTGCTACCAAAGCCAGTGCGAGTGAAGGTGGCGAATGGGGAAGTCATAACTGGCACTCACTGTATACCGGCTTGCCAGTGGTCGTGTCAAGGGGCACCATTTACAACCCCTATGAAGATATTGCCTATTCAGTGCTACGATGTTATACTTGGGATTGAATGGCTTAAAACGCAGAGTCCCATGCAGGTTGACTGGGAAGCTAAATGGATGGAAGTAAACCAACCAGCAGGCAAGCATCAACTGTTTGGTATCCACTCTGACACTTCTTCCTGCCATGCTATTACCCCAGAGTTATTGATGAATTGGGATAATACAGATACTCTGTTATATTTGGTTCAGATTTGTTGGGTAGCACAACAAGTAACTCAACCTATGCATCCGGTTTTCCAATCATTGCTTCATGAGTTTGAGGAATTGTTTGAGGAACCTACAGGCCTGCCTCCTAAGCGAATGTGTGACCATAAAATTCCTCTGTTGGCGGGAGCTACACCAACTAAGCAGCGACCTTATCGGTACAATCCTATGCAAAAGAATGAAATCGAGAAGCAGGTTGTTGCATTGCTTAAACAGGGGGTGTTACAACTCAGTTCCAGCCCCTTTGCTTCTCCAGCTCTTCTTGTTAAGAAAAAGGACCTAACATGGAGATTGTGCCAAGACTTCCGTCGACTCAATGCGATGACGGTGAAGAACAAGTACCCTCTCCCTATAATTGATGAACTACTGGATGAATTGGCGGGATCACAATGGTTTACCACCTTGGATCTTCGAGCAGGTTATCATCAAATCAGGATGTCAGAGGAAGACGAACAGAAAATAGCTTTCCAAACCCATCACGGCCACTTCGAATATAAAGTAATGCCTTACGGCCTCACTGGTGCACCAGCGACGTTCCAAGGAGTTATGAATGAAGTTTTGGCTCCAGGTCTGCGCAAGTTTGTGTTGGTCTTTATTGATGACATTCTGATTTATAGCAAGACCTTCGAAGAGCGTGTCCAACATGTGAGACAGGTGTTCAAAATGTTAAGCGATAACCAACTGAAAGTTAAGAAGAATAAGTGTTTCTTCGCGCAGCAAAAACTCTCTTATCTAGGGCACATAATGAGCGGCAGAGGAGTGTCAGCTGATCCTAAGAAGATCGAGCCCATAGTGAAATGGCAAGCCCCAACTGATGCTAAGCAACTCCGCAGCTTTCCTAGGTATGGCGAGGTATTACGGAAGTTTGTGCAGAGTTATGGCATAATCAGCAAGGTACTCACAGAACTGCTTAGAAAACGAGTGCAGTTTATTTGGACTTCTGAACACGAGAGTGCTTTCCAAGCTTTGAAAACAGCTTTAACCTCAACTCCTGTTCTGGCCTTACCAGATTTTAACAAGAAGTTCACTATCGAAACAGATGCTTGTGACAGAGGAATTGGAGCTGTGCTTATGAACGATGGACACCCACTTGCTTTCCTTAGCAAGGCCTTGGGACCTAAACATAGTGCCTTATTGACCTATGAGAAAGAATGTTTAGCCATTCTCATGGCAGTGGACAAATGGCGCTCCTATCTTCAACACAGTGAGTTCTTGATCAAGACTGACCAGAGGAGTCTGGTTAACTTGACTGATCAAAGATTAACAACACCTTGGCAGCACAAAGCCATGACTAAACTATTAGGCCTGCAGCTCAAGATAGTTTACAATAAAGGCCTCGACAATCGAGTGGCGTATGCCTTATCACGAAACCCAGCTTTGGTCAGTGAGCAGTTGATGGCCATATCGCATAGCACTCCCATCTGGTTGGAAGAAGTTATTAAAGGATACAACAAGGATGAGAAAGCTCAGAAAATTTTGGGCAAATTGGCGATATGTTCCCCCTTTGAGAATGTCACCCTTGCTGATGGTATCATCCGTTTTAAAAGGCGCATTTGGCTGGGTAACAATGAACCGTTAGAAGCCAAAGTCACTCAAGCTCTACATGATGGAGCTGTTGGAGTGATACGTCTCCGACGTATCGATAATTTCTTATGTTCTATGCCATATTATTGATGATACCTACATGTTTTATGCACACTTTATGTCATATTCGTGCATTTTCTGGAACTAACCTATTAACAAGATGCTGAAGTGCCAGTTCCTGCTGTTTTTGGTTTCAGAAATCCTAGTAACGAAATATTCTCGGAATTGGACGAAACAAAGACCCCGGGGCCTATTTTTCCACGGAGCTTCCAGAAGACCGAAGAACATACGAAGTGGGGCCACGAGGTGGCGACACCACAAGGCGGCGCGGCCCGGGGGCCCGCGCCGCCCTATGGTGTGGCCCCTCGTCGGGCCCCGACTCGCCCTTCCGCCTACTTAAAGCCTCCGTCGCGAAACCCCCGATGCGAAAAAACCACGAAACGGAAAACCTTACCGAGACGCCGCCGCCGCCGATCCCATCTCGGGGATTCCGGAGATCTCCTCCGGCACCCTGCCGGAGAGGGGATTCATCTCCCGGAGGACTCTACACCGCCATGGTCGCCTCCGGAGTGATGAGTGAGTAGTTCACCCCTGGACTATGGGTCCATAGCGGTAGCTAGATGGTTGTCTTCTCCTCATTGTGCTTCATTGTTGGATCTTGTGAGCTGCCTAACATGATCAAGATCATCTATCCGTAATTCTATATGTTGTGTTTGTCGGGATCCGATGGATAGAGAATACCATGTCATGTTAATTATCAAGTTATTATACATGTGTTGTTTATGATCTTGCATGCTCTCCGTTACTAGTAGAGGCTCGGCCAAGTTTTTACTTTTAACTCCAAGAGGGAGTATTTATGCTCGATAGTGGGTTCATGCCCGCATTGACACCGGGACGATTCAGAAAGTTCTAAGGCTGTGTTGTGCTGTTGCCACTAGGGATAAAACATTGGCGCTATGTCCGAGGATGTAGTTGTTGATTACATTACGCACCATACTTAATGCAATTGTCTGTTGCTTTGCAACTTAATACTGGAGGGGGTTCGGATGATAACCTGAAGGTGGACTTTTTAGGCATAGATGCAGTTGGATGGCGGTCTATGTATGTCCGAGGATGTAGTTGTTGATTACATTACGCACCATACTTAATGCAATTGTCTGTTGCTTTGCAACTTAATACTGGAGGGGGTTCGGATGATAACCTGAAGGTGGACTTTTTAGGCATAGATGCGGTTGGATGGCGGTCTATGTACTTTGTCGTAATGCCCAATTAAATCTCACTATACTTATCATGTCATGTATGTGCATTGTTATGCCCTCTCTATTTGTCAATTGCCCGACTGTAATTTGTTCACCCAACATGCTTTTATCTTATGGGAGAGACACCTCTAGTGAACTGTGGACCCCGGTCCATTCTTTAATACTCGAAATACAAATCTGCTGCAATACTTGTTTTTACTATTTTCTCTCGCAAACAATCATCTTCCACACAATACGGTTAATCCTTTGTTACAGCAAGCCGGTGAGATTGACAACCTCACTGTTTCGTTGGGGCAAAGTACTTTGGTTGTGTTGTGCAGGTTCCACGTTGGCGCCGGAATCTCCGGTGTTGCGCCGCACTACATCCCGCCGCCATCAACCTTCAACGTGCTTCTTGGCTCCTCCTGGTTCGATAAACCTTGGTTTCTTTCTGAGGGAAAACTTGCTGCTGTGCGCATCATACCTTCCTCTTGGGGTTGCCCAACGAACGTGTGAAATACACGCCATCATGGAGGTCATTCTGGATTTTATGTGACTTATCATCGAGTTAAAGCCTTGTTTTCTTGGCCCGGCTTGAAGAAATTCGTGAAGAATTGGGTGGCCCAATGTTCCATTTGCCAGCGTGCTAAAATAGAACGAGTTGCTTACCCTGGCCTCTTGCAGCCACTGAAGGTTCCTACTGGTGCTTGGGAAGTGGTCACCATGGACTTTGTAGATGGTCTTCCACGTTCTGCCGGTTTTAATTGCATCATGGTAGTGGTGGATAAATTCCCCAGATATGCTCACTTCGTCCATTTAGCCCATCCTTACACAACTCTGTCAGTGGCAACTGCTTATATGAAAGAAATCTTCAAATTGCACAGCCTTCCCAAAGCCATCGTTTCCGACAGAGACCCAGTGTTTACTAGCAAAATTTGACAAGAGCTGTTCAAGCAATCAGACACTCAACTCAATATGAGTTCTGCTCACCATCCACAGTCCGATGGCTAGACAGAACGCGTTAACCAATGCATGGAAGGATATTTGCGATGTTATGTCCACTCCTGTCAGACGAAATGGGTGCAGTGGTTGCATTTAACTGAATTCTGGTATAACACCAGTTTTCATACAAGCTTACAGAAGTCCCCCTTTGAAGTCCTTTACGGGCACAGTCCTCGGGTGCTGGGTATTGATCGAGTTGAGGCTTGTGCTCTGCCGGATCTAGAGGAATGGCTACGTGAAAGAGCTCTCATGACCAAACTTTTGCAACACCACTTGGAGCGCGTACAACAACGAATGAAGTCACAGGCCGACAAAGGGCGCACAGAGAGAATATTCCAAACTGGAGATTGGGTTTTTCTTAAGTTGCAACCTTATTTGCAATCATCTGTAGAGCATAGAGGGAACCACAAGCTGTCCTTCCGTTTCTATGGGCCTTACCAGATAGAGGAGCGTGTGGGGGAAGTAGCCTACAAGCTGAAGTTGCCAGCAACTAGCATTATCCATCCTGTGATTCATGTGTCACAGCTGAAGAAATCTATCACTAAGAACGTCAAGGTGTTCACTGAATTGCCGGTGGAACCCCCAGCCTTGCAAGTACCAGAGAAGATCATCTCCAGGCGCACACGTCAGCTGGGAAACTCTACCAGGAAAGAGGTATTGGTTCGTTGGACTGGATTATCTGATGGTTTGGCTACATGGGAGAATGAGCAGGTTTTACTCCGGCGATTCCCGGACGCACCGGCTTGGGGACAAGCCGGCTCTCAAGAACGGGGGAATGTCATGGACCTTACCCGTAGGCTTGGCCGTCGTGCACGACGGCAGAAGGAAAGGGAGATGCTGTCAAAAGGGACCCAAGAGGAGGTGGCCCAGCTCCGACAGTCGAAGCGGGAGAAGCGCAGGACCGCACGATTCTCTGGACCGGAATGGACGGCGTGATCGTCAGCAGTGCCATCGACTCGGTGACGTTTACTTAAACAACTTCGCCTCCTGGAGATGGTTGCTTTTGGAAGCCACGAACAGAGGAAACACTCCTGTATCTCTCCCTCTTGTTTCTCTTCCTCCCCCGTTTCTTCTAATCCTTCCTCTTGCTGCTACTTTGAACTTGTATCCTGGATATTAAAATTACTGGTGGGGATCTGTTGAGGAGAATCTCGTGGTGTTAATCAAGGTTCCTATCATTTGGTATCAGATTGCCTGTGTTCCGCGTCCGATTTCCTTCGATTTTCCCTTGATTCGTTCCCAGATCTTCGGATCCTTAGCGATTTGGCGTTGATCTCTAGTAGATCAACACAAAGTCCCTCGTGGGCGCCTGCGCTAGGCGGAATTTCGAATTCGGGGCGAAGGCGGAGCCGACGCTCGTGATCTGTTCGGCAAATTGCCGCAGCCAAACTGGAGACGGAGAAGGCACAGACGAGGTGGGATACTTCGAAGAGGATCGACGCCATGGCGATGACGTTGGATTCGTTGGCCAAGCTCATCCCGGAAGGAGAGCAACGCCGTGCGAGCAAGATGCAAGAGCTTCGTTCAACCTTGGCCACCATCGCGCCGGAACTCGAATCCATCAAGGGCGCCTTCGACAACTTCAAGCCAGAACTCGACGAGATCAAGTTGAATCTGGAGTCATGGAAACCCGCCATGGAGAGTAAGGTGGGTGACCTCAGTACGGCAGTGCGGGATCTCCGCCGCCAAGTGGATCACATCGCGAAGGGAGTGGGAGTCGGCGCGCTTGGCTCACCGCCAGCGGGTACGCCTCCACTGACGGCCCCATCTCCGTCAGTGCTGCCATCACTAGGCGTGCACTCCGGGCAATCCGGCCACGGCGTCGAACAACAACCCCGGGGCGCGGCGGTGGCGGTGCTCGACACTCCACCGCCCACCCCGGTCACAGGTCCGAACAAAAACTTGTCTATGGTTCCTTTTACCGCTAGCTCTATTATCATTCCTGAGCCTGATAGCACCAAAACCATTCCACGTCCTGCCCACCCACCGCCACAAGCCGATTTCCCAAAGTTTGATGGTGATAATCCGCGTCTTTGGAGTAGAGCCTGTGAAAAATAATTTCGAGTTTATGCAGTAGGCGAAGAGTATTGGGTAGAATATGCCACTATGCATTTTACTGGCAACGCTGCACTTTGGTTCCAGAGTGCAGATGATAGAATGGGCAAAATATCTTGGCAATCTCTCTGTGACACTATAAACAAACGTTTTGATCGTGGTCAATACCAACATTTGTACCGATTATCCTTTCGCATCAAACAGCATACTTCCGTCCTAGAGTATATTGAGAGATTTGACAACCTCATGCACCACATGCTCGCCTATAAGCCAGACCTTGATCCCACCTTCTTCACAACTCGTTTCATTGATGGTTTGCGTACAGACTTGCGTGCTACTGTTTTAATACAATGCCCAGAGGATCTAGATACTGCCGTATCTCTCGCCTTGTTGCAGGAAGAAATTAGGGAGGATGCCGACCTGGTTCAGTCGCCTTCCAAATCTGGTGTGTTTCCACGCGTCAACTATAAAGCGCACAGTTTGAAAGCAAGTGAACCCTCTCATCAAAGAGCAAAGACAGTCGTGCAATCGGAAGACCGCAGAGGCACGGATTCTGCTAGAGCATCTACTGTAGCACATAAGTTGGCTGCATTGAAGGCATATAGAAGAGCAATGCACCTCTGTTTCAAGTGTGGAGAAGAGTTCAGTCAACAGCATCAGTGTGCTAAAACAGTCCAGTTACACATTGTAGAAGAACTGCTCGAGATGATTGAAGCACCAGATAGTCCAGATTCTTTCACAAGTGCAGTAGACACAGACGTAGTACCTGATCAAGAAATATTTGCTCTCTCTCCCCAAGCTGTTTCTGGCACCGAAAATAATGCTTGTTTCAGATTACAAGGAGTAATTCAAGGCAGGGAAGTCCTAATCCTTATTGATTCTGGTTCATCTGGAAATTTTATCAGTGCTTTGCTTGCGGATACGCTCGCCGTATAAAGCTTTGCTACCAAAGCCAGTGCGAGTGAAGGTGGCGAATGGGGAAGTCATAACTGGCACTCACTGTATACCGGCTTGCCAGTGGTCGTGTCAAGGGGCACAATTTACAACCCCTATGAAGATATTGCCTATTCAGTGCTACGATGTTATACTTGGGATTGAATGGCTTAAAACGCAGAGTCCCATGCAGGTTGACTGGGAAGCTAAATGGATGGAAGTAAACCAACCAGCAGGCAAGCATCAATTGTTTGGTATCCACTCTGACACTTCTTCCTGCCATGCTATTACCCCAGAGTTATTGATGAATTGGGATAATACAGATACTCTGTTATATTTGGTTCAGATTTGTTGGGTAGCACAACAAGTAACTCAACCTATGCATCCGGTTTTCCAATCATTGCTTCATGAGTTTGAGGAATTGTTTGAGGAACCTACAGGCCTGCCTCCTAAGAAAATGTGTGACCATAAAATTCCTCTGTTGGCGGGAGCTACACCAACTAAGCAGCGACCTTATCGGTACAATCCTATGCAAAAGAATGAAATCGAGAAGCAGGTTGCTGCATTGCTTAAACAGGGGGTGTTACAACTCAGTTCCAGCCCCTTTGCTTCTCCAGCTCTTCTTGTTAAGAAAAAGGACCTAACATGGAGATTGTGCCAAGACTTCCGTCGACTCAATGCGATGACGGTGAAGAACAAGTACCCTCTCCCTGTAATTGATGAACTACTAGATGAATTGGCGGGATCACAATGGTTTACCACCTTGGATCTTCGAGCAGGTTATCATCAAATCAGGATGTCAGAGGAAGACGAACAGAAAACAGATTTCCAAACCCATCACGGCCACTTCGAATATAAAGTAATGCCTTACGGCCTCACTGGTGCACCAGCGACGTTCCAAGGAGTTATGAATGAAGTTTTGGCTCCAGGTCTGCGCAAGTTTGTGTTGGTCTTTATTGATGACATTCTGATTTATAGCAAGACCTTCGAAGAGCATGTCCAACATGTGAGACAGGTGTTCAAAATGTTAAGCGATAACCAACTGAAAGTTAAGAAGAATAAGTGTTTCTTCGCGCAGCAAAAACTCTCTTATCTAGGGCACATAATCAGCGGCAGAGGAGTGTCAGCTGATCCTAAGAAGATCGAGCCCATAGTGAAATGGCAAGCCCCAACTGATGCTAAGCAACTCCGCAGCTTCCTAGGTATGGCAGGGTATTACAGGAAGTTTGTGCAGAGTTATGGCATAATCAGCAAGGTACTCACAGAACTGCTTAGAAAAGGAGTGCAGTTTATTTGGACTTCTGAACACGAGAGTGCTTTCCAAGCTTTGAAAACAGCTTTAACCTCAACTCCTGTTCTGGGCCTTACCAGATTTTAACAAGAAGTTCACTATCGAAACAGATGCTTGTGACAGAGGAATTGGAGCTGTGCTTATGCAAGATGGACACCCACTTGCTTTCCTTAGCAAGGCCTTGGGACCTAAACATAGTGCCTTATCGACCTATGAGAAAGAATGTATAGCCATTCTCATGGCAGTGGACAAATGGCGCTCCTATCTTCAACACAGTGAGTTCTTGATCAAGACTGACCAGAGGAGTCTGGTTAACTTGACTGATCAAAGATTAACAACACCTTGGCAGCACAAAGCCATGACTAAACTATTAGGCCTGCAGTTCAAGATAGTTTACAATAAAGGCCTCGACAATCGAGTGGCAGATGCCTTATCACGAAACCCAGCTTTGGTCAGTGAGCAGTTGATGGCCATATCGCATAGCACTCCCATCTGGTTGGAAGAAGTTATTAAAGGATACAACAAGGATGAGAAAGCTCAGAAAATTTTGGGCAAATTGGCGATATGTTCCCCCTTTGAGAATGTCACCCTTGCAGATGGTATCATCCGTTTTAAAAGGCACATTTGGCTGGGTAACAATGAACCGTTACAAGCCAAAGTCACTCAAGCTCTTCATGATGGAGCTGTTGGAGGTCATTCTGGATTTTATGTGACTTATCATCGAGTTAAGCCTTGTTTTCTTGGCCCGGCTTGAAGAAATTCGTGAAGAATTGGGTGGCCCAATGTTCCATTTGCCAGCGTGCTAAAATAGAACGAGTTGCTTACCCTGGCCTCTTGCAGCCACTGAAGGTTCCTACTGGTGCTTGGGAAGTGGTCACCATGGACTTTGTAGATGGTCTTCCACGTTCTGCCGGTTTTAATTGCATCATGGTAGTGGTGGATAAATTCTCCAGATATGCTCACTTCGTCCCTTTAGCCCATCCTTACACAGCTCTGTCGGTGGCAACTGCTTATATGAAAGAAATCTTCAAATTGCACAGCCTTCCCAAAGCCATCGTTTCCGACAGAGACCCAGTGTTTACTAGCAAAATTTGGCAAGAGCTGTTCAAGCAATCAGACACTCAACTCAATATGAGTTCTGCTCACCATCCACAGTCCGATGGCTAGACAGAACGCGTTAACCAATGCATGGAAGGATATTTGCGATGTTATGTGCACTCCTGTCAGACGAAATGGGTGCAGTGGTTGCATTTAGCTGAATTCTGGTATAACACCAGTTTTCATACAAGCTTACAGAAGTCCCCCTTTGAAGTCCTTTACGGGCACAGTCCTCGGGTGCTGGGTATTGATCGAGTTGAGGCTTGTGCTCTGTCGGATCTAGAGGAATGGCTACGTGAAATAGCTCTCATGACCAAACTTTTGCAACACCACTTGGAGCGCGTACAACAACGAATGAAGTCACAGGCCGACAAAGGGCGCACAGAGAGAATATTCCAAACTGGAGATTGGGTTTTTCTTAAGTTGCAACCTTATTTGCAATCATCTGTAGAGCATAGAGGGAACCACAAGCTGTCCTTCCATTTCTATGGGCCTTACCAGATAGAGGAGCGTGTGGGGGAAGTAGCCTACAAGCTGAAGTTGCCAGCAACTAGCATGATCCATCCTGTGATTCATGTGTCACAGCTGAAGAAATCTATCGCTAAGAACGTCAAGGTGTTCACTGAATTGCCGGTGGAACCCCCAGCCTGCAAGTACCAGAGAAGATCATCTCCAGGCGCACACGTCAGCTGGGAAACTCTACCAGGAAAGAGGTATTGGTTCGTTGGACTGGATTATCTGATGCTTTGGCTACATGGGAGAATGAGCAGGTTTTACTCCGGCGATTCCCGGACGCACCGGCTTGGGGACAAGCCGGCTCTCAAGAACGGGGGAATGTCATGGACCTTACCCGTAGGCTTGGCCGTCGTGCACGACGGCAGAAGGAAAGGGAGATGCTGTCAAAAGGGACCCAAGAGGAGGTGGCCTAGCTCCGACAGTCGAAGCGGGAGAAGCGCAGGACCGCACGATTCTCTGGACCGGAATGGACGACGTGATCGTCAGCAGTGCCATCGACTCGGTGACGTTTACTTAAACAACTTCGCCTCCTGGAGATGGTTGCTTTTGGAAGCCACGAACAGAGGAAACACTCCTGTATCTCTCCCTGTTGTTTCTCTTCCTCCCCCGTTGCTTCTAATCCTTCCTCTTGCTGCTACTTTGAACTTGTTTCCTGGATATTAAAATTACTGGTGGGGATCTGTTGAGGAGAATCTCGTGGTGTTAATCAAGGTTCCTATCAAAATGTACCGGCTGGAACATGCGCTCGGCCAAGATAAACCCCGTGGATCGAGGCTCTTCTTGGTCAGTAGTTTTCAAACTGAAATTCATGAACTCTGAATATTATTAACTGTATATTAATTGACGCATTGGACCTACGAAAGCACGCCAAATCCAAACTCTACGCCCTGGCCTGCCCTCGCCGGCCCCCGACCAGGCTGCCCCCATGCGTCGCTGCACTTCCGCATGGTCGTGTCCTTCACTGCGCCGGCGCCGGCATGTTGGGTGCCTTCCCCACGGTGAAGCCTCCGTCGACGACGAGGTTGTGGCCGTTGACGTACTTGGAGTCGTCGGACGCGAGGTAGAGCGCGGCCCTGGCGACGTCCTCCACCTCCAGCACCACCCCTTCCATCTCGTTGATGTCGCGCTCCACGATCCGGCGGTGCTCCTCCTTGCCCTCCTTGGGGTACCACGCCTCCGAGGATGCGCTCCACCGGCGGCGTGAGGATGTAGTTGGGCGAGATGGCGTTGACGCGCACGCCCGACCGCGCCACCTCCCCGGCCACGGACCGCACGATGCCCACCACCGCGAACTTGGACACGCTGTAGGGGTGCGGCGTGAGCTGGCCCAGCACGCCCGCGATGCTGGCCGTGCAGATGATGCTGCCTGCGCGTCGCGGCGCCATGACGCGCGCCGCGTGCTTGACCCCGGCCATGACGCCCCGGGCGTTGATCGCCATGACGGCGTCGAAGTCGGCGAGGTCGAGGGAGGCCAGCGGGGGCCGGGCTAGGGAGCCCAGGATGCCGGCGTTGTTGAACATGATGTCCAGCTTGCCGTGGCGGGACACGGCGAGGTCGACGGCCGCGGCGACCTGCGCCTCGTCGGTGACGTCGCAGCGGGTGTAGGATGCCGAGTCGGCGCCGAGCTCGGTTGCCAGGGCGTGGCCAAGGTCGTCCTGGACGTCGGCGAGGACGACCTTGGCGCCGTTTTTGACGAACTCCTCGGCCGTGGCCTTGCCGATGCCGCTGGCTCCACCGGTGATCACGGCCACCTTCCCGGCCAGCCGCTGGGAGCTCGGGGCCGTGGAGTAGCCACGGTTGCCGGCGAAGCCGCGCGGCATGGCCGGCCCAGCGCGGCTCTTTCCCCTTAGGACGATGTGCATCGCTCGCAACATCTCGCCGGTTGATTGGCCTCCTGAGAACGATCGGTGAAGTGTGAAGCGGGGGTATGACTCAATCAACTACAGAGTAGCCGTTATTTAGCAGTACGGCGACGCTGACTTAGCGCGGGCACCAAAGCAAGCTAGAGCAAAATATTCAGCTCGTGCGGCACGCGTTTGGGATCCCCCGCGTCACAAAACTGTCTCCATCTGCTTCATCGAACAAAAAAGAGTACGTAGAAAACATTATCTCGATCTGCGTCACAAAACATTTATTAGGCTGGTGCCAACGCGGGCGCCAGTGAGGGCGATAGCGCCCGTGGCGGGGCGGGAGGCGGGCGTTAGTGGGGCGGGACGGTAGCGGTAGACGGTGGCTGGGTCGCCCGGCGGTAGCGCCCGCTGCCGCCCGGCTACCGCCCGCGTTGGCGGCGTGAGTGAGGCGGGAGCGGGGCGTGAGGCGGGGCGGCGCGTTGGCGGGCCGGGGCGAGAGGGGGGTGGGCGAGAGGGCGGGCGAGAGCGGGCGGTAGGCGGGCGGGAGTGGGGCGAGAAGCGGGCGGTAGCGGGCGAGAGATGGGCGAGAGAGGGGCGGTAGTGGCTGAGGTGGCGCGATCTGATTCGTCCACCTCAGCTAGCCGTTGGGGTAGCCGTTGGTACTTCAAAAAAACCCTAAAATTTCAGCCCCCCTCTATAAATACCTCCATATGGTTTCACTCACTCCACACCCATTTCATCTCCTCCACTCTCCATTTCCACTCCTCTCAACGCCATGTCTTCGTCCAGCATTTCGAGCGACGGAATAGAGGGTGATCTGATCGCTGCATTCCAGGCGGAGTACGAGGAGGAGATGCTGAACGAGGAGGAGGAGCCAAGATGGCCGCGACGTCGCCGAGAGTTCATCAGACGTGATCGTCTTGGTGCCCACGATCGGCTGTTCGAGGACTACTTCGCCGACGACTGCAACTACCCTCCGAGCTTCTTTCGGCGAAGGTATCGGATGAGGCGATCCCTTTTCCTGCGCATTGTGGATAGATTGGGTGAATACTCTCCGTATTTCACCCAAAGGAATGATGCTCTCAACCGTGCTGGTTTTTCTCCCCTGCAAAAGTGTACTCGCGGCTTTGCGTCCGTTAGCTTATGGAGCCTCTGCAGATACAATAGATGAGTGGCTTAAGTTAGCTAGACAAACTTCATCGATTGTCTAGATAGATTCTGTGAAGGCATCATTGCCTGTTACGGGGAACACTTTTGCCGTCGACCAAATGTCGAGGATACTCAGCGTCTGTTAGCGAAAGCCGAGGAGCGTGGCTTTCCGGGCATGTTAGGGAGCATCGATTGCATGCATTGGCAGTGGAGGAACTGCCCAGCGGCTTTTGCTGGTCAATTCACAAGGGGAGACATCAAACACCCTACCATAATCTTAGAAGCCGTTGCGTCGTATGATCGCTGGATCTGGCATGCCTTTTTTGGAGTGGCCGGGTCCAACAACGACCTCAATGTACTCAACCAGTCGCCGTTGTTCACGGACGTGCTTAGGGGAGAAGCACCCGTAGTGAACTTCACGGTGAATGGACACGAGTACAACTATGGTTACTACCTTGCCGACGGCATCTACCCCTCCCGGCCGGTGTTCATGAAAGGTGTTACTCTTCCACAAAGTGAAAAGCAGCGAATGTTCACTGCTGCTCAATCAGCTTGGCGCAAAGATGTCGAGTGTGCCTTTGGAGTGCTGAAGGCTAGGTTCAACATTCTAGCAGTTCCGGGATGCTCGTACTCGAGGCGTACTCTTGGGTTGATCATGCGTGCATGTGTCATTCTGCACAACATGATCATCGACGATGAGCGTGGTACAAATTTGGAGCACACCTATGAGACCGTTGAGTCCAATGTCGGTCCTGCAATACACCACCATGCACCACCAAGCCTAGCAGCCAGGATTCAGATGGACAACGATATAAGGGACTCACCGGTGTATACACAGCTCCAGCAAGATTTGATAGAGCATGTGTGGGCTCATAATGCCTAGATTATGTAATTTTTTCAACTATTTATGTAATTTTTTCAAATTTTTATGTAATTTCTTTTTATGATGTAATCGGTAACAATTTTAGTTCCATAAAATAATTTCCTTGCATTATTATTAATGTTGTAATCTGAAAAAGAAAAGCTAATGTCGAGGAGAGAGAAAAGCTGATGTGGAGGAGAGAGAAGTGAGAGCTCTCACTATAGCCCATGCATTGGCAAGGTGGGGTGAGAGTGGGGTGAGAGTAGTGGGGTGAGAGTGAGGAAAAAGCTGACGTGGCGAGGCTAGAGCGGGGCGGTGCATTGGCACCAGCCTTATGACAGGATCCAACAATGCACACAGAAATTCAGACTCAAATTGGATCGATTTTACAGGTATGATAATCAAGTCTCGCGAGTCACGACAAGGGGAAGAAGAGCATACCCTAAGGGACAGAGCTGTGACATGCAATCATGTTCTGATTGTTGGATTGAAAATGGATGGCCAGATGAACATGAACAGTAGCCGCTACAGTGACAATCTACAGTGCATCGCTGGGATAAATCTACAGTGCATCGCTACAGTACTTGATCTTGTCTATCCATTTTCGATCCAACGGCCTGGAGCGCATGTTACGGCACTGTTCATCGGTGACATGCCTATAGCATGTCACCTGATCTGTCCTACCCTAAGCTACGCTATTCTAAAATAAAATAGCTTGTTCCTGGCTTATATGTAGTATCATTTTTGTAAAGAAATATAATAATATCAAAACGATACCAATTACATGTATCATCTGCACCAACAAGATGTTGAAAGACACCAGGATATGCACATAGCCAAGAAAAAAGCAAAAAAAAAAAAAAATTTAAAGGAAAACAAAGGCTTTGTCACGGTGATGAACCACTCGCAACAAGTAGCACTGTAATCACCACCGAAGACAACACTACAATTACAAACTAGATTCTCCACACAAAAACGTCCCAAGAAGGAAACAATACTCAAGCGTTCTCATAGCCCGATTGAAGATTTTGGGTTTTCACCCCGTAGAGAACCCAACTTTTCAAAACAATATCTTCAGCATGACTATTGCCAGGCACAATCAATGAAGACCAGTTCTTACGTTTTCACCATGAAAATAGTGTCTCGGGAATCGAGGAGCACCACAAAAAATACAATCCACATGTGCTTGCTAATGTTGTTGCTGCAAGTCGCCAATCACCCGACACGAAGGACGAACCTGTGCCGCATTGTCTTCATCTCAACTAGGACCCTCTCCGCCTACATATACCAGACATTACATAAACATATGCATACATATCTCAAAACATAACATGTCATCACCTCTGAATTGAGGAATTAATGAACAGTAAGGAATATCATTCAAGAAATGAATAAAGTTTTGTACTATCATCATTTGCAATGGATTACCTGCTGTAATCAAACTACCCGATGCAAGCAGATTATGTGCTTTAATCTTATTTTTTGTAGCTCAACCAGAGAACGGTTGGTAAATATTATAGAAGGCAATTACAACATTAGCCAAGGGACAAAGAAATGCAAAAAAAGGAAGGGCATGGCAATCGTGGCGTTTTTTTTAAATAATACATTTTTTTGTTATTTCTACAAATAATATACGATTTCAAGATTTTGCAGCAATAATACCCTCTCGGCGTTAAGTACCCCGAATTTAAAATTTCGGGGACAGAGAACCCGAGTAGCGGGGGAATCTGGCGTGGCCCACGCCTGCCGCACGTTATCGGCCTCATTTTCCGCGAGTGCGCCGTGTCGGGCTCAGGGAACCCGAGAAAGCATTGCGCGCCTGTCGGCCTGCCGAGCAGCAGGCTTGTCGGGACGCAGAATCCCGAGGCCCATGAATCAGGGTCGAGCACTCCTAGTAGAATGGGCCGGTTAAAACATCCTCGGTCGATGTTGCCGACACGCCTTCGCCTCTTCTCAGCTCAGCTCTCTCATTTTTGCTCTCATCTACACTTCTATTTTCCCTCATTTAACAACGATTTGCCCAACATTTTGTTGTTATTTCACCATCAAATGTTGTAGAATCACCTGATCTATAGGTGGGTTAGTTTTGGGAGCGTTTTGGTGGAGGTGCTGTTGGAGGAGGAGGTGGTGGTGGTGTTGGAACTGGTCGTGGTGGTGGTGCCATTGTAGGTGGTGTTGCTGCTGCTAGTGGTGGTTGTGATGCTGCGTAGTGGAGGAACTGGTGCAGTTCTGAGGTTAGGTTGCTAACAGAGTTGTTTCACACGCTTCAAGCGTAAACCCTAATCCTTGCTACTAGATGGTATAGTAATTCATGTTGTGTTTGTTAGCTTGTCGGATTAGGTACTGATTTAGATACCGGTAGAAAATATTTACGTAGTTGGTCGTCGTTTGTATTTTTATTTATTTAGGAGGGTAGATGCTTGTTTTTTTGACAAGTCTGTATTTTGTATAGGTGAGCAGATATGTCTGATAGATTAAAATTTGTTGTTTACTACGGTAATGGCACAGTCCGAACAAGTCCAATGGGAGCTGATTTGAGCGAGTTCCAGTACGAGGAGTTGCATTTGTCAAACCCAAACACATGGCTCGTTTGTCAGTTGAAGGAGTAGTTGATCGTAAATTTCAGGCTTAATCTCCACTGTGGGTGTCCATGCTTTGTCGAGCAGCTCCAGTACCAAATCTGGCAGTTGAAGCCGATTGAGCGGACCTCTCAGTGGGTGCACTGGTTAGAAATGTGCGAACGCAGAGGAACTCACCCGTGGCCTTAATGCTTCTCGTGGCGATGGAGATCAATTCCCACGAAGGCAGGGTGAGTTCCATCGAGGCCAGAGCAGTTAAACTTCTGATGCTGGAGGCATTAGTTTCCAATCTAGGCAGAGTAGTCATGCAGCAGGTGGTCATGATGGTAGTGGCGAGGTTGATAGTGACGAAGAAGAAGAGCAGATGCAGAACATGATGGACGAGGAAGACCGGGATGGAGTGGATGATGAGATTGATTTTGATAAATCTAGTGAATCCGATAATTCAGATAACTACGTGGAGGAGGATCCGATCCCCTCTTCGTGGAACCAAGATTTGTCGGAGGCAATGATCGTGGATGACCGCTATGATTCTACCTGGGAGTACAACATGAACATCATCTCAATTGGTGCGAGATATGCTGACAAGAAACATCTGCAGGAAACAATCACTAAGTGGACAAGGAACATGCAAAGGGTATTCAAAACCATCGTTTCAAATTAGGATAATCTGTAGTTGAAGGCCAAGGTCTAGAGATAGATATAATTAGGGATGGCACCCACAGGGTATACGTACGGGTAGAATCATCTCGTAATCTTACTCGTCACCCGTATCCATAGCCGTCAACATGTACAAGTTTTTCCCATACCTGTCACCCGACGGGGTAAATGGGTACCCGTGGGTAAAAATATCCGGGCTTACAACACATCAGATTGATCAAAAACTATGATAGAAGGTGAAGCGATCCTAAGTAGGGGTTTAAGCCCCACTAACCCACTAGCGATCGTGAGACCGGAAAACATGAGGTTCATCCTAGCAAGGTGAAAGCATGATTAAGGGCTCTACCTGATGATTATGATAATGTATTTATTTCTCATTTACAAACCCATGAATAATATTGTATCCCATACCTATAGTTCTATTAGTTTTTACCAGATGGATACGTAGGTCATGAGTACCATTATCATCCCTAGATACACTGAGATATGCCCGCACGGAATCGGTGCATGACATGAGGAAGAATGGTATTCCCGTCCCGTGGGAGTACATGCAAATCTACTGGAATGGATGCTCGATTTGCTCCCGTGCAGCGACACAACACAAAGAACCAGGTGAATAAACCAATTTATTCGTTGGGAGGCTCCTAAATCCTAATTACTCCGCTGGTACTGCCGGCATGTTGGGCACCTTCCCCACGGTGAAGCCGCCGTCGACGACGAGGTTGTGGCCGTTGACGTACCTGGCCTCGTCGGACGCCAGGTACAGCGCCGCCCTCGCGACGTCCTCCGGCGCCAGAACCGCGCCCTCCATCTCGTTGATGCCCGCCTCGACGGTCCGCCGGTGCCCCTCCGCGCTCTCCTTCGGGTACCACTCCGCCAGGAGCCGCATCACCAGCGGCGTCGCGATGTAGTTCGGCGAGATGGCGTTCACCCGCACCCCAGAGCGCGCCATCTCCCCGGCGACGGCGCGCACGAGCCCCACGACGGCCGCCTTGGACACGCTGTACGGGTGCGGCGCCACGCTGCCCAGCACGCCGGCGACGCTGGCCGTGCAGATGATGCTGCCGCTGCGGCGCCGTGCCATGACGCGCGCCGCGTGCTTGACCCCGGCCATGACGCCCCGGGTGTTGACCGCCATGACATGGTCGAAGTCGGCGACGTCCTGGTCGGCGAGCGGGGTACGCGCCAGGGCGCCCACAATGCCAGCGTTGTTGAACATGATGTTCAGCTTGCCGTGGCGGGACACGGCGAGGTCGACGGCCGCGGCGACCTGCGCCTCGTCGGTGACGTCGCAGCGGGTGTAGGACGCGGATTCGTGGCCGAGGTCGGCCGCCAGGGCGCGGCCCAGGTCGTCCTGGACGTCGGCGAGGACGACCTTGGCGCCGTTCCTGACGAACTCCTCAGCCGTCGCCTTGCCGATGCCGCTGGCCCCGCCGGTGATCACCGCGACCTTCCCGGCCAGCCTCTGGGAGGTCGACCCCGTGGAGTAGCTGCAGTGGTTAGCGATGCCGGGCAGGGGCAGCGCCGCGGCAGCTCCATTCCTTCCCCTGAGGACGATCTGCATCGCTCGGGACATGTTGCCGGTTGACTGATCTCCCGTGTCAGCTTGGCACCGAGCAACGCTACAGGCCTACAGCTAGCTGGAGTTGTGTTTGCTCCGTGAAGTGTGAAGCGGTTGTGCGCGTGCTGAGAGCAATTCCAATAGTGTAGCCAGCTGCTAGCTATAAGCCAAGTGCCATGTCATCTATAGCTAACTTAGAGCCAACATATACAATAGTGAGCTATAAAAGTGTAGTACTTTTACAATACATGGCCCACCTTTTAGTCTCACATAGTGCCTAGGAAGCACGTGCTTAGAGCCTGGCTACAAGATAAGAGCCCACTCCTCTTCTCTCTCCTAATCTCTCTCTTCCAACTAAGCAAATTTATAATATTTTATCTCTTATAGCCAGCTGACTGTACCTTATTGTACTTGCTCTGAAGCCGTTATTTAACATGACCAGAGGCGACGCCGCCCCGTGCCGGAACGTGGCACGAGCGCCAACTTGCCAGGCATTACCTTGAAAGTAGGAGAGAAAACAAGCTTTTTTCTAAGTAGCTCTCCCTATCATTTAGACAATGTAATATAGATATACGATGTATAATATAGAATTGAGATGCAATAGTTATGTCAACCTAAGGTGTTGAACTAGTAAAAGGTATTAGGTAAAATGTTTATTTCAACACTCTCCCCACCTCGTATAGGCTATTTTAGTCCTTAGAGGTGAGTTTGAACTAGTAAAAGGTCGCATTTTTCTTTTCTTTAATACTAGGTCAGCAGAGTCTTTTGGCTTTGATACCATATAAAATTGATGCATTAGGCAACTCAACCAAAACCAAAATTGTTAGAATAATCTAGGCAATCTAATTATTTCAACATAGAATGCACCATTTCTTACTGCTATTCTCGCAACTAATAAGAATTAATTAAATTCTAGAAAAAAGTAATGTTACTAAGGAAAGATATATGGTGCAATGGAGATAAATGTCTTCTCTTATCTTCTAAAGGGATCATCCCTTAGTTTAGTACAAGAAATATTTGCTTTCTATATTATCTCTTATTCAGCTAAATAAAAATTGTGCGTGGTGGTTCTAAGAAACCTGAAATCTAATTCGTGACGGGGCACCGTGGTGTCTTACGCGGTGCTCCTGTCTCTCGCCCGTTCGATCTGCATTGATCGGATGAGATTTTTTTTTTTTGAACAACAGGAGCGCCTGAGGCGCCATTTCATTGATTAGGTGCAAAGTACATAGCTGATTACAAATCCCTGGCATGAAAAGTTCTGCAACAGGGAAAGAACAGGGCAGGAGCGCTCTCTATGAGCTAAGTTGATACAGCTGAATTCAGGTTGACATTGAGACCGCATGAAAGCTTGTTGGGCACAATCATGTGCCACTGTATTGATGTCCCTGGAAATGTGGTAGATGGTTGCCTCTAGCCGAGTTGAAAGATGGAAGAACTCAGCTATAGAAGCTCTTATGTCCCAGTTGAGATGGTTTAGCTCTAATGATTCACCACTGTTGTTGCCCCTTGCAGATGGACCCGTGCGTGCTATTTTTGTTGGAGGATACATCCTCCTCGATGGAGCTGGAACCATCTGATCCACTGAACTTTGTAAAATCAGGGAGCCGATACTTGGGTGGTAGCGGGATCAATTCGTACTCATTGGGGTACGGCTTGGAATAGCCGATTGTCCTCCTTTTCGGCATCATGCCGAACCGGTCTTTCAGAATTGTACAAATCTGATCCGCGGTGATGGCTGCAGGCGTCGAACTCTGAAGGTTCGCCGGGGTGGCATACTTAGCCAGCCATGCTTGCTTTTTCAGATCTGAGCCAACTGCAGGAGCTGAGCTCTGGAGGTTTGTCGGAGTGGCGTACTTAGCTAGCCACGTCTGCTTCTCAAGATCTGTTCCCGACGTTCCTCCTGCTGTTCCAGAAGTCCCTGCTGTTGCAGCCTGGTTTGAGAGTGCCCAGTTACTGCAGTCTGGCACGTATGCGCACGTGTATCCGTGGGGGATCTCCTTGGGCGCCTCATGTAAGAATTGGTAGTCACTAGGGTCACCACCAATCTTGTAGACGACGTATGCCGATGAATTCGGCACTTCTGGTGCTGCCAACGCGAACGGCAGCGGCGGACGGGACTGGAGTGGCATCTCTCCTTGGTAAGTCCCCAGAGCTGGTCCCGACGGAGAATACTGATGGCTCATGATTTCCTGGATCACGCGCAGAGCGACACGCTCCAAAGTGTTCACCAGGCTCTCAGAGTGGCGGTGCAGCGAATGAGCCACCATGAAGTTGATCTCCTGACGCAGCGACCTGGTGCGTTCTTCTGACGGGGAGGACAGGTCCAATCCATCGAGCGCGCCTTCAGGTGAGAACCCTTTCCACCTGATGCCATGGGAGCGGGTTCTGTGGAAAGAGCCGATGAGGTCGGCTTCGAGGACTGCTTTGATCTCATCATGCTTCTTTTTGAGCTCTTCAGTCAGATCCTCGTACTTGACCGGAGTGCCTTCCGCCATCTCAGATGTAGATGGTGATGAAGTGGATGTCGAAGATCGTCCCACCGGGCGTGCCAGAATGTGTTGCGGTCAGAAACCCACCGGCGGGCAGCGACGGGCAACACCGTAGAGCCGGGAATCTCCCAGGACTGCGGCTGGCCCTGGTCCCTCCGAGCGACGGCCCGCAAAGCCTCCGGCACGCACGTCCGATGCTGGTGCAAGGGCGTGCCACCTGACCTATACCTGGTCAGGAAGGTGTTGGATGATGCCTCGCTTAGTTTCCTGCATGGCATACACGTAAACGTTAAATACGAGCATCGATCGGCTCTCAGGTTGTCCTGTGAATCGGCTCAAAGAGCCGATCCACCCATGATACGTACGAGGTGTACGATCAGATGGTGGTCCTGCTTGATCAAGATAAAGCTAAAACGACCTACTACGATCTGGGGTTTTCACCGCATAAATCGGAACATCCTACTCGTGATTGGGCCTCGCGCTCGCGTACGGTGATCTTAAGCCGATCCTAGACAGGGCCTAAAAACCAACATGAGGTTGATCCCCGGAACATCCTGTCTAGGGCTAGCAAACTACACCCTACACGCCGCTGGATCCTCCAACCCTTTGTAAGGCCTAACAATGCAGATATTAAACTAATCCTTGAAGAACAAGGAGCAATCATAACGGATCGGATCTACTAAACAATGATCAAGCGGGGTGCCGCCCTTACACCCGTGACAGGCGTAAGGGCGGCTAGATGCCTAAGGGTTGCACGACGATAGCATATGATACGAAGAACAATGCTAACCCTAAAACATCTATGATAACTACGTTGCTCGCCATCAAAAAGGCTTCGATACGAGCAACGCATGGAAGACGAATAAACGTGTGCTGCCTAGATCGCAAGATGCGATCTAGGCAGCATGGTGCTTACCCGGAAGAAACCCTCGAGACGGGGGAGTTGGCGATGCGCCGAGATTGGTTTGTGTTGAACGTTGGTTGTTGTTTATTTCATAAACCCTAGATACATATTTATAGTCCGGGGGACTTTCTAATTCAGGCGTGCACCTAACCGTGCACAGGTAAAACTCTAACTTCCAAATTAAGATGCGATCTACTATAATACAGATACACAGGCAATTTAGCCCAACTTCTTCGTGTCAGGCCGCTTCAGAGATCCTCCACGCGTATATCCTTCAAGCCCATCTCACTTACGGCCCATCTCCTGATTTGGCCAAAATCTGGTGATAACACATATACATAACAACATAGAGTCCACAACAAGTTGCATAACATCATAGAGTCCACAAGGTGCATGCCACATGTTTGCATGTCCATATTCTATCAAACATGATGGTCACGAAGACCATCAACACAAATTCCACATGTAGGGCACAACGACGAAGATCGACATTGTCCTTCATGTGCATCTTACAAGTTACAAAGCACAATTTAAAATTTTGACAATAGCAAGTTCAATTTTTTTACATGTCTAGTGACTCTAGTCTCACAAGTTCAAGTTTTCATAAGTTCAGGGTTTATAGTTCCAAACATGATGTATATGAGAAGCATGATATATATGAGTTTCAATTTTTTAAAGTTCAAACATGATGTATATGAGAACACCTAACATGCTTGAGTTCCAATTTTTTCACAAGTTATAAAATTGTACACGTGCTCACATGATTATTTGTGATGCTAGTTATTAAATTTTGCTATGTATGGAAAAGAGAAAGCTAACTATGATGTATATGTACAGAAACCTAGAATCATGAGAGGCACAAGGATAGAATAACTAGCCTGAAGTCAATGCTTCCGGGCGAGGCTCAGATTATCCAGGAGAAGGTGATCCGTTGTAGGAGTCATCATGTGGGTTTCATCCAGATTTCCGGACCCACAAAGCGATGCATTATTGGATCCATTGGTTCTTGCCGATGGTTGTCCCTACAACATGGAAAAATATGAACATTAGGGCAACACACATTATGCAGTAAGATGGAGAGGTTGAGAATTAATACGCAAGACAACTTACCCACGAGTGGCTAAAAGGAGGAAGATGAGGAAGACGAGGAAGAGGCACACAAGCCTGCTCATAGGCCTACAAATCAAGCATGCGCAGGTAAGGTTTACATGTTCTCACAAGATGAATGGAGTTAAGATTTTTCTTAGCCAAAATAAAACTACAACCCCTTTTTGCCTCGTAGAAAGATGCAAGATCATATGTTACATCGGATTAAACAACCCTGGTGGAAGGAGCATCTCTAGCTTGCAAAATAACTCAGGTGCATGTTCATGCATGTATCTTGTCTACAACTTTATGATCTAACTCCTTAGCACAAAGGTGACGGAAGAAAAGGCTCTACTCCGCTAGCACTCGCCAAGTCTCCTCGTCGACATTGCCTCAAATCATCATTGCCATTATCCGCTCAACCAGTACATGATAGTCATAACTCTTGAGCCCGCTCATACTCGCAAAGTTTCCATGTTCACTCTCATCATAGAATTAGTTGCGTATCCACCAGCAAAGAAAAGGCAGTCCACTGTGATACACTGGGATTCCCTCCTTTCGGGCCGTCTAGGGAAGAATGAGGCCTTTGTCTTATATCACTTGAGGCGTTTTGACTCCAAGAGGTTGCAAGTTCATCTTTGGCCTATGACACCATTGTTGTTGATTTATTCTAGTCCTAATGTTATCCTTCATCTTTCCAGTGTCCATGATTATCCTCCAAGGGGCCTCGTCAATATTATTTTTAGTGTGCATTAGATAAATGTAGTGTGGAAGCTCGAGATGCTCAAAGAAACTCGGAAGCATGGAATGTGGGTCCATTTGTGTGTCTCGCCATATCCGACAAAACCAATGCCATTGGATTTCGGCCAGAGAGCTACTAACTACCCCTTTATTTCGGGTTTAAACATCGGACGTGGTTTTGGAGCATGGACAAGAACACCTTTCTTGTATCCATTTGTCTCACTTTGAAATTATGATCCGGGGTAAGGAAGTGTTGATGTTCGTCAAAGCAGAAATTCTTGCCTCCCTATGTTAGCCAAAAGGAAGTCATAGCATGCCTCCACACGGAGAAATGCCACTATTCACGTGTAAGCCAACCGTAGAACAAAGAGCACGTTGGTAGGTCATGCAGGGATATGTGGTACCAGATATACATATCACAGTTCTTCTTTGTTATATCACCCCTTGATCGAAAGGTATTTTAAAAACCCGGCCCAAATGTATTCTAAAAACCGATTCATACACAACACAAAAGAGGCTAAAAATCTAGATAACCTAGCTGCGTGCCTCCAAATGTGAGCCAAGTGGGCTCCGAGCTACCAAACGCCATAGGAAATGTACAGTCCAGACTCCAGAGTGCGGTGGGAACTGACTGAGCAGCACACACTTGACGCATGGTGGCCGGTCTAGATAGGACGGAGACGTCAAATACTACGCGGCCTTTGTTCTTTTTGGTACAACCTCAGCACTACTTGTGCTGCCTAAACGAACCCGTTTCATGTTAGCTCCGTGATTATTTTTATGACTTTTTGTTGTGAATATTGCTTTCATTTTAAGTTGGCTACGCTACTATCGGTGCATTCCTTGAGCTCATCTCTCAGTGTAATAACGTGATTGACGAGTCCAGTTCCGGTATGAAGAAAGTTGTGAAAGTTGCAAATTATCTCTGCAAACATAAATCTATCCTACCATGTTCGATCAATTTCACTCCAAATGTACCGGCTGGAACATGTGCTCGGCCAAGATAAACCCCGTGGATCGAGGCTCTTCTTGGTCAGTAGTTTTCGAACTGAAATTCATGAACTCTGAATATTATTAACTGTATATTGACGCATTGGACCTACGAAAGCACGCCAAATCCAAACTCTAAGCCCTGGCCTGCCCTCGATCGACCAGGCTGCCCCCATGCGTCGCTGCACTTCCGCATGGTCGTGTCCTTCACTGAGCCGGCGCCGGCATGTTGGGCGCCTTCCCCACGGTGAAGCCTCCGTCGACGACGAGGTTGTGGCCGTTGACGTACTTGGAGTCGTCGGACGCGAGGTAGAGCGCGGCCCTGGCGACGTCCTCCACCTCCAGCACCACCCCTTCCATCTCGTTGATGTCGCTCTCCACGATCCGGCGGTACTCCTCCTTGCCCTCCTTGGGGTACCACGCCTCCAGGATGCGCTCCACCAGCGGCGTGAGGATGTAGTTGGGCGAGATGGCGTTGACGCGCACGCCCGAGCGCGCCACCTCCCCCGCCACGGACCGCACGATCCCGACCACCGCGAACTTGGAGACGCTGTAGGGGTGCGGCGTGAGCTGGCCCAGCACGCCGGCGATGCTGGCCGTGCAGATGATGCTGCCTGCGCGGCGCGGCGCCATGACGCGCGCCGCGTGCTTGACCCCGGCCATCACGCCCCGGGTGTTGATGGCCATGACGGCGTCGAAGTCGGCGAGGTCGAGGTAGGCCAGCGGGGGCCGCGCCAGGGAGCCCAGGATGCCGGCGTTGTTGAACATGATGTCCAGCTTGCCGTGGCGGGACACGGCGAGGTCGACGGCCGCGGCGACCTGCGCCTCGTCGGTGACGTCGCAGCGGGTGTAGGATGCCGAGTCGGCGCCGAGCTCGGTTGCCAGGGCGTGGCCAAGGTCGTCCTGGACGTCGGCGAGGACGACCTTGGCGCCGTTTTTGACGAACTCTTCGGCCGTGGCCTTGCCGATGCCGCTGGCACCGCCAGTGATCACGGCCACTTTACCGACCAGCCGCTGGGAGCTCGGGGCCGTGGAGTAGCTACGGTTGCCGGCGAAGCCACTGGGCACCGCCAGCCCAGCTCGGTTCTTTCCCCTGAGGACGATCTGCATGGCTCGGAACATCTCGCCGGTTGACTGACCTCCTGAGGACGGTCTGTGAAGTGTGAAGCGGGGGTGTGACTACAGAGCAGCCGTTATTTAACAAGCCGACGACGCCTCTCCGGCGATGCCGCAACCGGGACGCGCTGACTTGCATTCGCTGGCATCACGCTGTCTCGGCATGATCGGGCACCGAAGCAAGAGCAAAATATTCAGCTCGCGCGGCGCGCGTTTGGTTCCACCCACCCACCGGCCGTTCGCCTCCCTCGCGACAGAAAACTGTGTCCATCTGCTTCATCGAAAAAAAAAGAGAAGAAAACATTATCTCGATCTGCGTCAGAGAATATCTATACTCGTACTACTGTATTATCTTGTCCATATCTCGCGACCCGCCAAGAATAGCCTCGCGCGATGCGTACGTACGGTCAATATCGTGTGAATACTAAATTTACTTTGTTAGGCGCAGGAACGGCTACAATCTCAACAACTGCACAGCGATCAGAATCAGATAGATGAAGTACGCAGCCTCGCCCTGAAAATAATGCACAGCGATCAGAATCAGATAATATAAGTCACTCTTCATTTTACACCAGGCTTTCTCATTCCTTTCATATAACAAATATGATATATTGTGGAAGTGTACTCTTCTGGGACAATGGATTTGAACCAGAACGTTTGGATTTTGCAAACCGGATCAAGGTATTAAGAATTTAAGATAAATTGGATCTGTACTTTTTTTTCTATTTTTTGCTTGTTCTGTGGACACACATTATAGAGGAAACCAAGTAACCACAACATGGCGAAAATCCAAATTCATCAATAAATCTTCAAATGGATATAACTTTTTACAACATGGCGAAGCATCCTGTCCGTCCAATCAATCCCACGGTCTCCACTTCGTCTGATTTAATTTCACCATCTTCACGGGATTGCATAGTCCCAGGAGCAATCATAGCATTTCCACTCACGGAATTGCATAGTCAATATATATGGAAACCAATCAAGCGGTAAAGTAATCAGCAAGGTAAGTCAATCAGTCACATGCATAAATGAGGCCCTAAAATTAGCACGGGAGATCAGTCTATCAAATCAATCAGATCTTTCCTACTCAAAGTAATCCTTTTGCCGGGTCGCTTGATTAACTATCGAGAGAATCACGGCAGTACATGCCTCGTAGGTCCGATCCTCGACATAATTTCCTTCAGCCTATTTTTCAGCCAGATCCAATTTCCTCGCATACACCATCGTGCTTACCATCTCTACCAGCTCTCTTCCGCTATCAGCTCCTGCCCCAGCGGCACCCCGTTCCCCATGACACACCTCACCCTTCGCATCTTCATCTACCCGCGTCGCTGCTCCTTCGGCCTCCTGCCGCAGCCTACACGATGGAACTTGACGGGAGGTCTGACTCTTCCTCCGGCGCGACGCCCGTGCATGCAAAGCGGCGAAGGGTACCATCGAGCGACCGCGGTTCAAACTACGGATGTCGAGCGAGACGGGCAGCGGGAATCCCCAATTCAGACTCTGCATGTGTCTCATGGTCGAGACCATCGCAATTGACAATAATAGAATCGGTATGTGATCCTCATATATACGTAATGTCACTTTGATGATTGTTGAATCCACCCTAGCTTGCTATCCACCACTTCCGTCTCTCATACCTCCACCCACCATGCCGCCGTCGCCCCTCTACCCCCTCCTTCCTGGCGCGTATGATGCAAAGACGGGAAGGACACGGCAGCGGTGTGGCCTGCAGGGCACGACCTTTGGCGGGAGCTGTGACGATTGCCGGCCGTGCGGCTCCGGCGATGCATTGACGAGGGCGTGTAGGAAGGGATAATGTTGTCGGAATGAGTAGCACAAAGGCAACCTGCCTCTCCATGATGATTTAATGATCTTGTCGTCATTGCTGCCCACGTTCCATCAAACAAATCAACCGAAATATGAGTTTGGACCTGAACTAGACACTTGGAGTGTGGGAACGTTGTCACCTAGAGCTTGATCTGTCAACTAACAGGTGGAGCAAAAGAGCCTTCTGCAGCAGCCGCACGGCCGGGATCCATCAAGCCAACACTATAAGTATGAATTGTCGTACGATCTGACACCTTTCCTCAGTCCCACGTCCAATCGATTTCAATCCAATGCTGAAATAGCAAGTTACTAGGTGCATACAAGAGTGTTTACTTCTTCTTCTTTTTTGGATTGACTGCTTATATGCCGTTGAATATTTGCACCATCGACTTGTTTCATTCAGCTATGTGTTTTGTTTAGATCATACTTGAAATAAGCAGGAAAACGAGATTACTCAGAAGAGTACTATACTAGCATATGCAATGTTCTTGCTATCGTAATTCTCTTAAAATCTTGACCATGTCCTACTACATATTATTTGTGCAATCTTCAGTTACATTTTCTCTCCCTGACACTAAACACACAATCATTATCTGCTAACATTTGCTTTTTCCCTAACTTCATTCAGAATAGCCTGCTACGGTTTTTAGTATTGTACAAAATCACGACCCTAGAGCAGAAACAAATATAAAACGAGAGAAGAAGTTGGGCCCGGAACATGGAGGCATCATGAAGGGGCGTTCAAAATAAATACATCATTGGTTGTTTCCATCCTTTTACGTGTGTTTTTCGTTTGTCGTTGTCATTCACAGTGTATGGTTTATCCCAACTTATAGTTTCCTGTGCTGAACTATGAGGTGTGTGTATGGTTGCAACGAGATTGTGCGGCAGCATGGCGCTGACTTGCATTCGCTGGCATCACGCTGTCTCGGCATGATCGGGCACCGAAGCAAGAGCAAAATATTCAGCTCGCGCGGCGCGCGTTTGGTTCCACCCACCCACCGGCCGTTCGCCTCCCTCGCGACAGAAAACTGTGTCCATCTGCTTCATCGAAAAAAAGTACAGTATACATAGAAGAAAACATTATCTCGATCTGCGTCAGAGAATATATATAGTACTACTCGTACTACTGTATTATCTTGTCCATATCTCGCGACCCACCAAGAATAGCCTCGCGCGATGCGTACGTACGGCCAATATCGTGTGAATACTAAATTTACTTTGTTAGGCGCAGGAACGGCTACAATCTCAACAACTGCACAGCGATCAGAATCAGATAGATGAAGTACGCAGCCTCGCCCTGAAAATAATGCACAGCGATCAGAATCAGATAATATAAGTCACTCTTCATTTTACACCAGGCTTTCTCATTCCTTTCATATAACAAATATGATATATTGTGGAAGTGTACTCTTCTGGGACAATGGATTTGAACCAGAACGTTTGGATTTTCAAACCGGATCAAGGTATGTTAGATTAAGATTTAAGATAAATTGAATCTGTACTTTGCTTTTTTATTTTTTGCTTGTTTTGTGGACACACATTATAGAGGAAACCAAGTAACCACAGCATGGCGAAAATGCAAATTCATCAATAAATCTTCAAATGAATTTAACTTTTTTACCCTCTAGTTATACATTTGTGACAACACTTACTTCTCTAGTGAAAATTCCTCTAGTTTGCCACATTTAGAAACTTTGGGCCTTTGTTTTCTGAATTCTGATGCATGTCGATGGCGCAAGGTATGATATGTGATGTTTGAGTCTCAAAAATATTAGAATGACACAAAAAAATGGAACAAATGATGTAGAAAAAGCTGAACATGATTGACAAAGTCATAGGTACCGGGTGGGCCCAACAAGTCGACGCTCGGTCCATGGTGGTCCACCTCAAGGGCTCGGACCCCATATATGCGACCATGATCAAGTACAAGCGAAGCTAGAATCGCCAAACATAGATTCAACGAGCTGTTTGGGTTTAGCGTGGGCACCACCACTTGTAAAACCCTTCAACACTATGTAACCCTACTAGTTTCTCCAATCAATTTGTCCCATCTGCCACCTGCCTTTCCTAATCCTCCTTGATTCTGCTTCCCTCCCCTTCGGTGCATGCATGAGCAATAACAAGCAGCAATGCACGGCTTGCCAGCTCGCCCTCACTGTGCGCATGCGCGCACTAGTAGGGAGCTCCTATATCCCCGAATGGTTGGCACGTACGGGGTGCCACACACCCCTCCATCCAGGCGGCGATTAATTGGGCCACGACCCATCCGGTAAAATTCTCTTTTCCTTTTCTTATTCTTTATTCTTTTTATGTTTATAGTTCTATTTTTTAAAACTAACATTTTTTCTAAAAAATAGAGATTTATTTTTCAAATTTTATTTTTGGTAAATCTGAAAGTTTTAGATTAAAAAAATGAACACTTTTCAAAAAATAATTACTCCCTCCGATTTATATTACTTGACGCTAATATAGATGTATTCATACATATTTTACTTGTAGATACATCTATTTTAGCATCAAATAATATGGATCGGATGGAGTAATTTTTTGTGTAAATCCATATATTTTTTCGCACATTTTTTGCTTAAAACATTTTAAATTTGAACAATTTTTTACTAGATTTTTTTTCGTTTGAACATTTTTTAAAACCTAAACTTTTTATAATTTAAACTATTTTTGAACATGAATATTTTCCAAATTTTATTATAGTTTTGAACATTTTTTAACTTAAAAAAATTTAAGATTCGCAAAGTTTTAAAAAATATTTTTAAAAATCTTAACATTTTCGAATCTTACCGAAAAAATAAAAAAAAATAGAAAAAAGGAAAAAGATGAAACATAATTTTTTAAAAAAAGTCAAAACGCCTTATTGCCGCCATATGTACCGTGCTCGGGGTGTGCGGCGCTGGTCGGCATATAGCATTTACCCACCAACACACCCCGCTTCAGGTCCCGCATCTACCCCGCGCATGCCACCTCGATACGGCCCGGATTCGGCTTTAGTTCAGCTTGTTTTCTGTGGGATTTCAAGCATGTAAGAAGGGAAAATCCTATTTGCCGCCCATTAGGTGTGTTGTTACGCACCTCACACTAATGGGATGAACTGGGCCGCGAACCATTTATTTTGTTGTTGTTTTGGTTTCTGGTTTTAGGACATTCCAGAAGCTTTCGGTCCGGTTATTCCTTTTTTTTGTTTGCGGTTTTCTCTAGTTCTTCCTGGTTTGCTTCGGTTTTATGTATTTTTCTTTTTCTGAATCTTTTATCATATTTTGAAGGGTGTGACTATTTCTCAGTCGACCGAGAACTAACTTCATTCTCATTTAGATGATGTCATCAGAGTTTAGTTGCAATTCATGACTAGCACAAATCATAATTGTGGTGTAATACTTGACTGAGCACGAAGTTAGTTCCCGGCTAGTTGTGAAGTAGCAATTTCTATTTTTAAATATGAGTAATTTTTGGAGAAAAAATTTATTTAATTTTTTTTATTTCTGAACAAAAAAATTAAGAAAAAGAGTTTTTTGAACAAATTTTGTTTCTGACCAAAAAAATTTGGAACACAAATTTTTATTTCTGAACAAAATTATTTTTTGAATTAAAAAATTTCGAATAACTTTTTAAAATAACTTTTTAAAATAACTTTTTAGTTTAAACATTTTCCAAATCTGATTGAATTTTTGCTAAAAACCTAAAGTTATTAAAGTTTTAAATAATTCGAAATAAAAAAAGAAAAAGAGAAATCTGGGGAAGCCTTACCTGGGCCGGCCCACCAGGAAGTGGGCGCGTGTAGCAGTGCGTGCGGCGGTTAATCCAGCACGCCTGAAGCGGCCTATAGGCGCGCCCTGTAACCAGAACCAGACGGTGCTACTTTTGACATCCGCCGGGTATTCGACAAAATGACCGCATGTACTCGGCGTTTCCGTGTTCGTATAAGAGAGAAGTCCAATTTACGCCCCTAAACTCGTCTCAAAGTTCAGATTACAACCCTCAACTTTATTTTGGTTTAATCTTCAACCCTGAATTCTATAATCCGTTCAGAATTGGACCTTCTACCCTTTTTTGACATGTATTGAACCGGTTTTTCTTGTCAGTTAACGATTTTTCTTCCTATATACTGTGCCAACTCATCAACACACAACATACACGGGTACAAAAAAAACCAACTTAATACAATGCAAGGGGTGATTTTTAACCATTTTTAGAATTCAGGGTTGAAAGTTGAACCAAAGTAAGTTGAGGGTTGTAAGCTGAACTTTGAGACAAGTTTAGGGGGTAAATTGGACTTCTCTCTTCATATAATGTTTGACAAAATATCCATAGGTGGACCGGCCTCCATTCTTTCCGGTGACTGTGCTCGTTCGTTCCAATTATCTATCCTGCATCTCACAGCGTTCCGTTGCAACTTGGTCTACTTCGCCAAGATCTTCACCGGCTCACCGCCACGCCGCATCGGAATCAATGGCGACTCCTTTATTTATCGGCCTTTCCGGTGTCTCGTATGGCCGCATGTACTCGGCCTTTCCGTGTCTCGTATGGCCATATGTTCGACAAAATATGACCGGCCTCCATTCTTTCCGGTGACTGTGCTCGTTCGTTCCAAATTATCTATCCTGCATCTCACACCGTTCCGTTGCAACTTGGTCTACTTCGCCAAGATCTTTACCGCCACGCCGCATCGGAATCAATGGCGACTCCTTTATTTCTGTTACACAAGATCTTCTCCCATGGCCGCGAATGTGATGATGCCGCTACTTTCACGGCAATGTTAACATAAACTGCTGGTGGTCAGGAAGAATCTGCGGTTGAAGGCCAGGGTGTAGAGATGAGGAAGAATTAATCGTGCATGCAAATCTACAGAAATGGATATGCTGGGTTTGCTCCCGTGCAGAGCGACACAACACAAAGAACCACGGGTGAAAATCTACCAATTTATTCGTTCGCCGGCTCCTAATAATAATTACTCCGCTGGTACTGCCGGCATGTTGGGCACCTTGCCCACGGTGAACCCGCCGTCGACGACGAGGTTGTGCCCGTTGACGTACCTGGCCTCGTCGGACGCCAGGTACAGCGCCGCCCTCGCGACGTCCTCCGGCGCCAGAACCGCGCCCTCCATCTCGTTGATGCCCGCCTCGACGATCCGCCGGTGCCCCTCCGCGCTCTCCTCCGGGTACCACTCCGCCAGGAGGCGCATCACCAGCGGCGTCGCGATGTAGTTCGGCGAGATGGCGTCCACCCGCACCCCGGAGCGCGCCATCTCCCCGGCGACGGCGCACACGAGCCCCACGACGGCCGCCTTGGACACGATGTACGGGTGCGGCGCCACGCTCCCCAGCACGCCTTGGACACGATGTAGGTCGCGGAGTCGTGGCCGAGCTCGGCCGCCAGGGCGCGGCCCAGGTCGTCTTGGACGTCGGCGAGGACGACCTTGGCGCCGTTCCTGACGAACTCCTCAGCCGTCGCCTTGCCGATGCCGCTGGCCCCGCCGGTGATCACCGCGACCTTCCCGGCCAGCCTCTGGGAGCTCGACCCCGCCGAGTAGGTGCAGTGGTTAGCAATGCTGGGCAGGGGCAGCGCCGCGGCAGCTCCATTCTTTCCCCTGAGGACGATCTGCATCGCTCGGAACATCTTGCCGGTTGATTGATCTCAGCTAGCTGGAGTTGTGTTTGCTTGGTGAAGTGTGAAGCGGTTGTGCGCGTGCTGAGGCAAGTGCAAAGCAGCCGCTATTTAACATGACCAGAAGCGACGCCGCCGCGTGCCGGAACGTGGCGCGAGCGCCGACTTGCCAGGCATTACGTTGTCTTATAAGTCACAGGCTCACAGCTCATCATTTCCCCCATTCCATATTTGACCTAACACCATTTACTAGTTCAAGACCTTAGGTTGACATAACTATTGCATCAATTCTATATTATACACCATATCTATATTATACACCATTTATCTATATTTGAACTAGTAAACAGGTTAAGAAGTCAATTTTCCAAATGGAATGCAACAAAGCACCGGGTCCAGATGGTTTTCCAGCAGAGTTTTATCAAACCTTCTGGGATACTATTAAATCGGATTTACACATTGGACAACTAGAATTATTTCGTCTAAATTTTGGTGAAGTTATCTTGTTACCGAAAATTAATGAGGCAGAAAGGATCCAACAATATAGACCCATTTGCCTATTAAATGTAAGTTTCAAGATTTTCACTAAAGTGGCCACCATTAGACTTAATATGGTTGCGGAGCATGTGGTTTTGCCATCGCAAACAGCCTTTATGCAAGGACGGAATATCCTTGATGGAGTGGCGGTTTTGCATGAGACGGTACATGAGATGCATTCTAAGAAATTAAATGGGGTTATTTTAAAGCTTGATTTTGAGAAGGCGTATGATAAAGTTAAATGGTCTTTCCTTCAACAGACACTCAGGATGAAAGGCTTTTCGCCTGAGTGGCGAGCTCTAATTAATGATTTCGTGTATGGTGGTAGTGTGGCTATACGGGTCAATGATGACACCGGACACTACTTCCAAACGCGAAAAGGGTTACGCCAAGGGGATCCGTTATCTCCGATGTTGTTTAACATCGTAGCGGATATGTTGGCGGTACTCATAGAGCGGGCCAAGTCTGATGGTCAAATTGAAGGGGTGATTCCACATCTAGTTGATGGTGGCTTATCTATCCTTCAATACGCCGATGACACAATTCTTTTTATGGATCATGATCTTGAAAAAGCTCGAAATCTAAAATTAATTTTAGCAGCTTTTGAGCAATTATCGGGATTGAAAATTAACTTCCATAAAAGTGAATTGTTCTGCTTCGGTGATGCCCAAGACGATGTAGCTCTGTATACAGAGTTATTTGGTTGCGGGCAAGGCCAATTTCTGATTCGCTATTTGGGTATTCCGATTCACTATCGGAGACTGACAATTGTGGAATGGAAATTAGTGGAAGAAAGATTACAAAAACGCCTCAGTAGTTGGAAAGGTAAACTGTTGTCCCTGGGTGGAAGATTGGTACTCATTAATTCAGTACTAACTAATATGGTACTGTATATGTTATCGTTCTTCATCTTACCCAAAGGAATTCTGCACAAACTCGATTATTATCGATCCAGATTCTTTTGGCAAGGGGAAAACGAGAAAAACAAATATCGACTGGTTAAATGGAGTATAGTTTGTAATCCCAAAGATCAAGGAGGGCTTGGAGTTCATGACCTGGAGGTCAAAAACTCAGCGCTACTGGGTAAATGGCTTTTTAAGCTACTTACTGAGGATGGGATTTGGTAAACTATACTCCGGAGAAAGTATATCGGCTCGAAGACATTATCTCAAGTGGTTTGGAAACCTGGGGATTCACACTTCTGGGTTGGTCTTATGGCGACAAAAAATGTCTTTTTTCGACATGGGACTTTCTCCATTAAGAATGGAGCACGGATACGGTTACGGGAAGATGCTTGGCTCGACAATGCACCCCTATGTGAACAGATATCCCGCTTTGTATAGAATTGTGCGTCGCCAAGGTGATACCATTGCAACAGTAATGGCTACCTCACCCCCGAATGTGACGTTCAGACGGGTTTTACTAGGACAAAGGCTCGTGGCATGGAACAACCTAATTCTGCGGCTTGGAGATATTCAGTTATCGCCAGAGCCAGATGAATTTCGATGGAACCTCCACGTAGATGGTTCCTTTTCTGTAAAATCTTTATACAATGCGAAGCTGCTTTCTGATTTACCAGTTGATAATAATAAGAAAATTTGGAAGATGAAGATACCATTAAAAATTAAAAAATTTGGATGGTATCTTCGTCAAGGGGTTATTCTCACAAAAGACAATCTTGTTAAGCGGAATTGGCACGGAAGTACACGATGTGTCTTTTGTCATCATGATGAAACCATCAATCATTTATTCTTCCAGTGCCAGTTTGCGAGATCTATATGGTCAGTCATCCAAGTAGCGTCTACCTTGTATCCTCCGACTAGTGTCGCTAATGTCTTTGGCAATTGGCTTCATGGTATCAACTCAAGGTTTAAAATGCTTCTTAGGATGGGGGCGCTAGCAGTTATCTGGGCGCTCTGGCTATGTAGAAACGACAAGATCTTTAATGACAAAAAATGCTCTTTGTTGCAGGTTATCTACAGATGCACAGGTATTCTCCGTTCGTGGTTACCTCTTCAGCGGGTGGAGAATCGAGACCTGTTTACGGAGGTCTGTACATGGTTGGAGGATACGGCGAGGGATACTTTTTCCCTACATGGGTGGCAGCATAGTCTAAGGATAGAAGCTCCACCTAGCTCTTAGGCGTTATATGATTCATCATTCCGATATGTATTTCGCCTATTTTTGTTTTATGTAACTTTGGTCACTTGAGACAACAAACGGCTGTGTGCATCCTGGTTATGCAGAGGCTGGATGTAATTGCTTCTTGAAGTAATAAAGCATCCTTTATCGAAAAAATTCCATACTTGACATTTCGCCTGATCTAAATTTGGCGACCGGCAGTGAAGCATAGTAGTGTGAAGCTGGTGTGTGCGTACTGAGGACAGTGCAAGCAGAGCCATTATTTAAGAGCATCTTCACTGGGTGTGAAGCTGGTGTGTGCGCTTCCGGCGTGGTTCGGCCTACGATCGCCGTATGAAAAATAGGTCTAATTCGATAAAAATTGGGCTCCTACGATCGCAACTGGGGCAATTTCGTCCATTCGATGTTAAAAAAATGGCCTGGAGAGGGGTGTTAAGGAGCCGAGTGGAGATGCTCTAATAAGACCACATGCAACGCCACCCCGCCGCCTCAGGCACCGGAACATGGCCCCAACGCTGACTTGGCTGGTATCATCTTGTCTTTAGTCACAGGTTCACAGCTCATCGCTTCCCTTATTCCATACTTATTGACATTTCCCCTCCAAATTCGGGGATTAGCAGTGAAGCATATATGATAGATCAGCCGGTCAGGTGCGACCTCTTCCGTCTGTGACATGGCTATTCACTGCGTATTTGTGACGGCCGGTGTGAGGGCATGTAGAATGAAAGTAGGAGAGAAAACAAGCTTTTTTCTAAGTAGCTCTCCCTATCATTTAGACAATGTAATATAGATATGTGGTGTATAATATAGAATTGATGCAATAGTTATGTCAACCTAAGGTCTTGAACTAGTAAATGGTGTTAGGTAAAATGTTTATTTCAACACTCTCCCCACCTCATACAGTCTATTTTAGTTCTTAGAGGTGTGTTTGATAAAGGTTGCATTTTTCTTTTCTTTAATACTAGGTCAGCAGAGTCTTTTTGATTTGATACCATATAAAATTGATGCTTTAGGCAACTCAACCAAAACCAAAATTGTTAGAATAAGCTAGGCAATCTAATTATTTCAACATAGAATGCACCATTTCTTACTGCTATTCTCGCAACTAATAAGAATTAATTAAATTCTAGAAAAAAGTAATGTTACTAAGGAAAGATATATGGTGCAATGGAGATAAATGTCTTCTCTTATCTTCTAAAGGGATCATCCCTTAGTTTAGTAAAGAAATATTTGCTTTCTATATTATCTCTTATTCAGCTAAATAAAAAATGTGTGTGGTGGTTCTAAGAAAAGGCTTACGCCACCCCATTGAACACATACCCTCACTATCATGCTATCAATCGATTGCCTACCCATACCGGCTGTTTGCCTCTGCTCGCGTCGGAACTCAGAACACCCGAACAAATCATATGCATGTGCCGTTAACTTTTAAATTATAGGATTGCGCCATAACTTATGATGGCTGAGTTGCAGCAGGACGGATGATTATAAGTTGCAACTAGAATTAGTAACATCACGATAACTAAGATTTCTCAACGTAATCTAAACTCCATGCCGATGCCATGTAGAGTTTTTTTTTTAATAAAAGGCACTCAAGTGCCCGACTTTGAATTAACAAAGCCAACAACGGCGAGAACGATACAAAGTGCTGAACCCAGCTTACAGAACGACACCACACACCCACACGAACTACCGAAGAAGCTACAACCGGAAGCACGACCAAAAGGCTCAGCCAAAGCATCTACGAGGACTCAGAGAAGAACAGGAGTCTACAGTGTCGGGCCGGAGCTCACTCGAGAGCGAGCCATTTTCACGCGCGCCTCAACCAAACTCCTCCGTCGCAGAAATGCCACCGGAAGCCGACCACCACCGGGGACCGACCCACGTTGCTCGCAAACCGAAGAGCAGCGCCAAGGAAGCTCGACAAGGGAGGGGCACGGAGCAAGCCTTGCCGAAGATCGCCGAAGAATCACCTCCGTCACAACCTTCGGTGAGCCTCGCGCTGTGGGCTCCAAGACGGTGTCTTCAAGAAGAGCACGATGATACGCGTACAGCACGCGTCCGTTGGGAACCCCAAGAGGAAGGTGTGATGCGTACAGCGGCAAGTTTTCCCTCAGTAAGAAACCAAGGTTTATCGAACCAGTAGGAGCCAAGAAGCACGTCGAAGGTTGATGGCGGCGGGATGTAGTGCGGCGCAACACCAGGGATTCCGGCGCCAACGTGGAACCTGCACAACACAACCAAAGTACTTTGCCCCAACGAAACAGTGAGGTTGTCAATCTCACCGGCTTGCTGTAACAAAGGATTAGATGTATAGTGTGGATGATGATTGTTTGCAGAAAACAAGTAGAACAAGTATTGCAGTAGATTGTATTCAATGTAAAAGAATGGACCGGGGTCCACAATTCACTAGAGGTGTCTCTCCCATAAGATAAATAGCATGTTGGGTGAATAAATTACAGTCGGGCAATTGACAAATAGAGAGAGCATAACAATGCACATACATGACATGATAAGTATAGTGAGATTTAATTGGACATTACGACAAAGTACATAGACCGCTATCCAGCATGCATCTATGCCTAAAAAGTCCACCTTCAGGTTATCATCCGAACCCTTCCAGTATTAAGTTGCAAACAACAGACAATTGCATTAAGTATGGTGCGTAATGTAATCAATAACTACATCCTCGGACATAGCATCAATGTTTTATCCCTAGTGGCAACAGCACATCCACAACCTTAGAACTTTCTGTCACTTTCCCAGATTTAATGGAGGCATGAACCCACTATCGAGCATAAATACTCCCTCTTGGAGTTAAGAGTAAAAACTTGGCCAGAGTCTCTACTAATAACGGAGAACATGCAAGATCATAAACAACACATAGGTAATAGATTGATAATCAACATAACATAGTATTCTCTATCCATCGGATCCCGACAAACACAACATATAGCATTACAGATAGATGATCTTGATCATTTTAGGCAGCTCACAAGATCCGACAATGAAGCACATAAGGAGAAGACGACCATCTAGCTACTGCTATGGACCCATAGTCCAGGGGTGAACTACTCACTCATCACTCCGGAGGCGACCATGGCGGTGAAGAGTCCTCCGGGAGATGATTCCCCTCTCCGGCAGGGTGCCGGAGGCGATCTCCTGAATCCCCCGAGATGGGATTGGCGGCGGCGGCGTCTCTGGAAGGTTTTCCGTATCGTGGCTCTCGGTACTGGGGGTTTCGCGACGAAGACTATATGTAGGCGGAAGGGCAGCCTCGGAGGGGTCACGGGGGCCTCACACGCTAGGGCCGCGCGGGCCCCCCTGGGCCGCGCCGCCCTAGTGTGGCGGCGCCCCGTGGCCCCACTTCGTCTTCTCTTCGGTCTTCTGGAAGCTTCGTGGCAAAATAGGCCCTCGGGCGTTGATTTCGTCCAATTCCGAGAATATTTCCTTACTAGGATTTCTGAAACCAAAAACAGCGAGAAAACAACAACTGGCTCTTCGGCATCTCGTTAATAGGTTAGTGCCGGAAAATGCATAAATACGACATAAAGTATGCATAAAACATGTAGATATCATCAATAATGTGGCATGGAACATAAGAAATTATCGATACGTCGGAGACGTATCGCACGACACCGGAGTGCCGCCACCGCCCGATCCGAGGATCTTGGGTTTTCACCCGGACGAAGTAGAGTGACGGAGGTTGGCCTCACGGCGCCTTCAACAAGGGAACGCCGTCCGCGGACGCCGCCGCCGTGGCCCGAGGGGCAAAGGTTTCCCCTTGGCAACCTCCCCACCATCTACACCCCACACCACTCGACTCGTCGAATACCACGTCGCCCCCACGACCATGGCACCGACCAGCACCAGAGCTACTGGCTCGCCCGCCAACCAAATAGCTCCCCCTTCCGGGCCGCCGCCCGCGCATCCCAACCCTGCCCGCTGCAGCACCGAGGAAAGCAAGAAACACCGCCGCGAGGATCGACCAACAAGCCCCAAAGAAGGCCAGAGAGGCAGCCGCCGGCCACCATGGCCGCCGGGTACCAGATCTGGGGGCGAACTGGGCCTGGCAGGGCCCGGGACCCCTGCCCCAACCCGCACGCAGGGCGGCCAGGGAGGCCACCCAGCCCACGCCTCGCCCTGCTCCATCCCAGAAGGCCTCGCCACCGCCGGCCCGCCCTGCCGTGGCCGCCGAATTTCGCGCCGCCGTGCTCGCCGCCCCGATCCCGCCGCCGGCCGAGCTCGCGCCGCCCGGCCACCGCGGACGCCTCCGCCGGAGCCGCCGCCGCCCGAGTGCGCCCAACACACGAGCCACCACGCCGCCGCCGGAGCAGCCGCGCCGCCACGCCCCGCGTCGGCGTCGCGCCCCGCCGCGACGAGACCGCCCGCACCGGCGACACCGCGAGGAGGGAGAGGTGCCCCGCCGCCGCCGGCGCCCCGAGCTCGCCGGCGGCGCCCTCCCGGCGGCGGCGAAGCGGGGAGGGGAGGAGAGCTTGGCGACTGTGGCGATTTAGGGTTTCGCCCTGGGCCTCGCGGGAGCCCAGGGACGAAACGTTTTTCGGCCAACTGCTTACTACTTTCTACAGAGATCTGACTCATGCCATGTAGAGTACTAGTAGCTATTTATGCGAATGAATATTACTCCCTTCGATTTGAAAAAGAGTCGAATGCCACATTCTAATTACATTTTATAATTAATCTCTTCTAAATTAATCAAAAGAAGCCCAGCACACCATCTCTCCTCTCCTGATCTAATTTAAAATTTCGAAAACATGGTCCTACTCGCTCGCGTCCACGATCACACGTGGGAACAGACATGCATGAACGTCAAAGGCGGTGGTGAACCATTGGTTTCGTCTCTTTTGGGAAAGCACCGTGCTTCTTGTTCCATCGAGTTTCTTATTTTTTGTCCGAAACGAATTGCTCCCTTCAGCGGGACTACCACAAGACAAAACTCGCATTTTTTCTCTCTAGAAAACTCGCAGCAAAAACATAAAAAAGGGGGCATTCCGAGAATCGAACTCGGGACCTCTCGCACCCAAAGCGAGAATCATACCACTAGACCAAATGCCCTCGTATGCAATAATTCATTGTGAACTTTATTTGATTAAGTAACGTAGAACTGTCAACTGCAACTAAAGTCTTAGGTAGTAATGCATGATACTACCTATGATACTCCCATTGTGGCTAGTCTTACGCCATTGTATCTTGTATTGCGTTGAGTTGTATGATATTCCCTACCAATCAATATGGTACAATTACCCAAGAATTACATTTGCGTGACCAAACAAAGAATTTTATTCATTACATACATATCTCTATATCTCTATATACCCCTGAGCTAGACTTTCTAGTCTTTTCTTTTTGCCAAATACTTTTGCAGTTACTCTTTCGGTTTCCTCTTTATTCATGAGAATTTCTCAACTTTAAAACATGGTGTCAACAATTTTGGCACATATTCCTCATCGTGTTTAGTGAAGCACTAGCACCCTTGGAATTGTACTTTTTAAGTTGATCATCAAATAACATGTTCTCTTTCGAGTTTCGATATTAGCAATATTTTAGTGTGATGAACAAATCAATCACACATGTTACCCATCCTATCATGAGAACTTTATGATGAAGCTATGATAGCCTAATCGAATTACATATGTGAATTTTATTAGTGTCCAACTTTCTGGAGGATCAAGACATATAGTGTCTTTCAACCTTCATACACACTCATACAATTATGAGTTTATCTAGTCTCACTAATTTATATACCATCAGTTTTATAACAAAACAAAGTCTTTAGATATCATACGTATCTTATACCCTGCTTAGTTATTGAAAACAAACTTTTCAACTCCTCACATCACATTGTTTGTCAAACAAATTTGAAAAAAACATAGGATTAAAGAAGAGAATTATGGTATTAGATGCTAATTGAACTTATTGCTCTTTAGATTCCCAATCTCGTGAAGAAATTTGAGGTATGAGAAATTTTTCAATAGAACTTTTATCTTTTCTAGACTTTTCTTTCACAACACGGTACCCGTCCATAATGTGATTATTAGTTTAACAGTTTTTCAATCTTAACAAGCCTAGTGCATAGGTAGTCTAATGGGTACAAAGTCATAGTTTTATTGTGTGTCATGAAATAACGAAATACAATATATATTTATGTTTATTCACAATTATTACAACACATATCAAACAATTCACAACCATTGAAATAATACACACATGTCCAGAACTGATGTATGACCAAAAGCATTGCGATGCATAAGAAACTAGATAACAAGTTCACAAATTCTATGTGCAACGTATTTATTCGGGTATCTATATTTTGAATGATGAATGAAATATGCTATAGTGGTGAATTAAATCGAATAACAGTTGGTGGAAAAGGAATATAGATGGCAGAAAAAGAAATAGTCACTACTCTGCCGGTCTATTGGAAATAGATGACATCCTTAAATAATTACTACTAGCTTTTAAAAAACTACCAACATATAAATAATATTTAGGTTGGTCATATAAGCATGGTGTTGTTTGTTCGTCATGGTTTCACCTCGATGACACTATTAAATGTATAATTTAACCATGGTATTTTTAATACCATCAATGGAAATATAAGGGTCACACTTAATTTTGTTAGATAAAAAATATTAATTGTTAATTAGTGTGCTATGCAAACATCAACTGTAAATATGAGGGAAGGTCATACTTGGAGAACACTTATTTGATGTGATCCGACTAGAACAACAAAATCACCACTTCCTTATTTGTTTGCATCTCACTTCTCTATAGTACCGTAAAAAATGTGTGATGAAAACCTAATTAAGTGACAAAGTGTATGACTGTGACACTATTTATAGCTTGTGTAGTTCTTTGAGGAAAAAATAAGTATGATAGAACGCCTCACTATTCTAGGACTTGAGACATTGGAGGTAGCCAAAGAACTCAACCATAGCCCACGGCTCGGGAAGCATTTGTTGCCTCCATGCACGCCGCAGAACAGTAAGCCGCCTCCCTAGTGGCTCGCCGGTGCAAGACATGCCACGATTGGTGGCCTACGGCCTAGGTCACTCAACCCACAAAGTCATCCACGAACTAGTAGATGCTGACCCCGGTGGCGGGAGCGGTGCAGACGACCGGCGCTCTCATTTGCCCCGTGCCCGTACCAATGTTACTTGTTCCAGAAGTGGCTACAAAGGCTGGCATGTCATTGCCGTTGTTTAGGGCCTGCCACTCACGTTTGGTCTGGAACAAGCGAGACAGATCGATCGGTTGTAAGTGTAGCCGATGCTAGGAAAGCGCCCATAGACTCATAGAGTCCCGAGCTCATTCACCGGGAGTGTGCGCCGATGCGAGATACGCGATTGGAAGTCGTCAGGACGAGGTACCAATTACGTGATCGTGATCGTATACCGACGGCAGTTGTTCTGCCGTGGGCACCTGTCGGCCCCGACATTTGGCTGTCCTCATACCTTTACGCCGGTCCGCTTTTCACCTGATTCCTGTAGTGCTGCTTCTTCAGAATTGAAAACATCTCCATCAGCCGTCATGAATTCTCTATGTTGCTACCGCACGGCTCTGGAGAAAGAAGAAGAAAAAGGAAGAATAAGAAACATGGGCCGGGCGTTACCACAAAATATAACGTTACTGTATATAAACGTTCAGTTCAGTCTTGATCAATGACAATGTGCACACATGGAATGGATGTATGAGATTACATTGAGGATACTGAATGATACTTATTTGAATAATCCACCCATTTGTCGTGAAGCGCAGAGTCCTACCTTTCAGGGTGAAAACCCAAGGTCTGGCCTTAACTGGTTGTGTCTGGCAGTGACCTTGGTGGAGGCATTGTTTTGAGAGTGGGGACTATCTTCAGGGTGAAAACCTAAGATCTTTGATCGGGCGACGACGGTGTTGTAGCACTGTTCCCTTCTTGGAGGCGTCGTTTTTTGGAGAGTATGCAATTCAGGTGTTGTCATGGTGGTGGATGTATTGCTGTTGTTAGGTCCGTGATACTGTAGCGGGACTTTTGTTTCTTAGTTTTCTTTTCCCTTTTTTTGGCTGTGTGCATCCGTAGTGCCATTAGGGTGGTGCGTTGTTGCAGAGGCTGGGTGTAATTGGTATCTCTCGATATTAATATATTCCCTTTATCGAAAAATTTGTCGTGAAGAGGAGCTGCTCGGGTATGGCCCTAGAGAGGCACAGGAGGAAGTCGTCAGAGGAAGCATGGGCAGAAAACACTTGAGTCATGCAACATTAAGATAGAAACGTTATCACCAACATATCACGCCTTAACTACTCCCTCTGATCCGTTCCTATGTGTCTCTAGGTGGTCAGTTTGACCTATATAATATAAATTATATCACAAAAACTTATACAATTATAAATTATAAATTATGAAGTTTCATATGTTTTTTAAATAATATATATACCTCATATTTAGTTCGTAAATTGACAACCACAGATATGCGAAGGACATACCGGACCAAGGGTGGTTGGAAGCTAGAAACAATCCAGAAGATTGCACACACCTCTTTGTTCACTGCAGATTCTCGCATCAGGATGGGGAATGTTTCGTACATGGACCAAGGCTAACTCCCCCATTCCTAGTGACAACTTTAGGAGCACGGAAGAGTGGTGGCTGGAAGCTAGAAAGGGAGCGCCAAAAAATTTGCGGCGAGACTTCGACACGATTACCATTTTGGTACATTGGAGGCTATGGAAGGAACACAATGCTCGTATTTTCCAACAAATGCTTAGCGAGCTGGACAAGGTGTTTGAGCTGATCGTCGAGGACCTTCGTGGAGAGCGGCTGGTTGCATTGTAAACTTCTAAGGGGTGCCTGACATTGTATAGAACCCTTCCTTGCGGTTTTAGAGTGCTGGTGGTCTTTTTTTTTTTTCTGTTTTCCCCCTTTTCGGCTACCTCAGCCGATGTTGTATCAAGAACATTATCCTATCGCCACATCAATTATCCTACCACCACGTCATTCAATTCTAGACATGTGTTCCACAATATAAAGCACACTATATTTAGGATCACCGGTGTATTTTCTCTTTTAACAAGGGAAGGGCCGCAAAGGTCCGACATGTTGCATTAATTAAGAGAGGTGGGGATACTACCAAGTCTTCACATTTTACATGCATGATCCTGAAACAAACATTAGAAACACAATCATGTCCTTCACCACCGATCTCGCGTCGAATCTTCTGGTTGTGGGCGTGGCTCATGCATGCTATGTCAAAGCCACACCGAAGAGCACCGACTAGTGTCGGATGTTCATTTCATTCCGAGGCTAATTAAGAGTAACATCATTAGTTTTCGCGAACTGGATGAAATCAGTTGCAAGTACTCGGCAGAAGATGGAGTCATGACTGTGCTGGATGAGCATCGGAAGTTGCTAGTTAAAGTTAACAAAACAAGAAATAGAGTTTTTCGCTCCATTCCAGATTAATTTAGTTGGATACATCATAAACATGTTTTTCGTCCTATACCTGCAGATGGCTAGGGTGAGACGACAGTTGCCGCCGTTGGAACCTCTCCTCTTGTCCCTCATGATGTTGTTGGAGGACGCAGCCGAGCGAATCCCATGTGACATACGCGATCTATACCAATTCTCGCAAGGCGATATGGCGTGGATGGACATAGCTTCGATGAGGACATTGTGGCGTCAGATTTCTTCTTTCGCATCGTCGTGTTTGGGGTGGCATGGTGGATTGGTGGCCCAACATTGATCTAATTCGTCATGTGCTATCTAAGGCGTTTGATATTGTATCGTCAGGGGAAGAGCCAGGGGGTGAGCAGGGGCTAGACACCCCCCCCCCAATCGATCGCCCCCCTCAACATCTTACAACAGCTACAGGTGCTATACGTATGAATAGATGCGTTTTTTTCTGTGGTGCCACTACACGAAGGCCGACCTTTGAGAAGGGAAAAACCCATCCCCCGCGCGCGCTCTCGCGACGACACGTGTCGCGCGCGGAACGTGTCCCCGGGAAAAGACGCGAATCGTTTTCCGGGTTTGGTTTTTCCCTTTACGCGCCGGTAGACCCGTTAACAATATGCGGACCCATTAATCTTCTTTTTCCCTTTACGCGCGCAGTACGTTTTCAAAAAATTGGGCGGGACTTTCTTTTTGGCTTTTTCCCTTTGTATTTCCGGGCTGTGAGTTTTCTGGGGAATTAATGGGTGGGAGGTAGCACTTTCAAATTACAATTTTTTTTAATTCCAACAGAGTGCTACGAGATGACATATGTCGAAGCGATTGCTACGGCTCGGCTTCGCCTCGTATCAAGGCGCCTTCGGCGCATCAAACATTAATAAACATAATGAATGGCAGACATATGTCGTTGTCCCCGTTTGTTGTTACCCCCATATGTCGAAGCGATTGCTACGGCTCGGCTTCGCCTCGTATCAAGGCGCCTTCGGTGCATCAAACATTAATAAACATAATGAATGGCAGACATATGTCGTTGTCCCCGTTTGTCGTTACCCCTTTTTTTTTCTATTTTTTTCTTTTGGAAAGGTTTCTGTTTGATTTTCTCTTTTATTCTCTGGAAAGATTTCCGTTTTCTCTTTTGATTTATCTGGAAAGATTTCCGTTTCCTCTAGCGCAGGTACATTTTCGAAGGGTTGTGAAGTACATCCTCGTCGTAGAGACAAGTACAGCGTCGGAACCAAGAGGAGTACGAGGTAGTTTCTCTGTTTGTTTCTCTGGAAAGATTTTCCGTTTTCTCTAGCGCAGGTACAGGTTCGAAGGGGTGTGAAGTACATCCTCGTCGTGGAGACGAGTACAGGTTATGTAGGAAGAGGAGCACGGTACTGTGTTTCTCTTTTGATTTATCTGGAAAGATTTCCGTTTCCTCTAGCGCAGGTACACGTCCGAAGGGGTGTGAAGTACATCCTCGGCGTAGAGACGAGTACAGGTTATGTAGGAAGAGGAGCACGGTACTGTATTTCTCTTTTGGTTTATCTGGAAAGATTTCCGTTTTCTCTAGCGCAGGTACACGTCCGAAGGAGTGTGAAGTACATCCTCGGCGTAGAGACGAGTACAACCTAGGTAGGAAGAGGAGCACGGTACTGTGTTTCTCTTTTGGTTTATCTGGAAAGATTTTCCGTTTTCTCTAGCGCAGGTACACGTCCGAAGGGGTGTGAAGTACATCCTCGTCGTAGAGACGAGTACAGCCTAGGTAGGAAGAGGAGCACGGTACTGTGTTTCTCTTTTGATTTATCTGGAAAGATTTCCGTTTCCTCTAGCGCAGGTACACGTCCGAAGGGGTGTGAAGTACATCCTCGGCGTAGAGACGAGTACAGCCTAGGTAGGAAGAGGAGCACGGTACTGTATTTCTCTTTTGATTTATCTGGAAAGATTTTCCGTTTTCTCTAGCGCAGGTACACGTCCGAAGGGGTGTGAAGTACATCCTCGTCGTAGAGACGAGTACAGCCTAGGTAGGAAGAGGAGCACGGTACTGTGTTTCTCTTTTGATTTATCTGGAAAGATTTCCGTTTCCTCTAGCGCAGGTACACGTCCGAAGGGGTGTGAAGTACATCCTCGGCGTAGAGACGAGTACAGCCTAGGTTGGAAGAGGAGCACGGTACTGTATTTCTCTTTTGGTTTATCTGGAAAGATTTCCGTTTCCTCTAGCGCAGGTACACGTCCGAAGGGGCGTGAAGTACATCCTCGGCGTAGAGACGAGTACAGCCTAGGTAGGAAGAGGAGCACGGTACTGTGTTTCTCTTTTGGTTTATCTGGAAAGATTTCCGTTTCCTCTAGCGCAGGTACACGTCCGAAGGGGTGTGAAGTACATCCTCGGCGTAGAGACGAGTACAGCCTAGGTAGGAAGAGGAGCACGGTACTGTGTTTCTCTTTTCTTTTATCTGGAAAGATTTCCGTTTCCTCTAGCGCAGGTACACGTCCGAAGGGGTGTGAAGTACATCCTCGGCGTAGAGACGAGTACAGGTTATGTAGGAGGAGAGGAGCACGGTACTGTATTTCTCTTTTGGTTTATCTGGAAAGATTTCCGTTTCCTCTAGCGCAGGTACACGTCCGAAGGGGTGTGAAGTACATCCTCGGCGTAGAGACGAGTACAGCCTAGGTAGGAAGAGGAGCACGGTACTCGTGTTTCTCTTTTGGTTTATCCGGAAAGATTTCCGTTTCCTCTAGCGCAGGTACACGTCCGAAGGGGTGTGAAGTACATCCTCGGCGTAGAGAGGAGTACAGCGTAGGTAGGAAGAGGAGCACGGTACTGTGTTTCTCTTTTGATTTATCTGGAAAGATTTTCCGTTTTCTCTAGCACAGGTACAGGTTCGAAGGTGTGTGAAGTACATCCCCGGCGTGGAGACGAGTACATGTTATGTAGGAGGAGAGGAGCACGGTACTGTGTTTCTCTTTTGATTTATCTGGAAAGATTTCCGTTTCCTCTAGCGCAGGTACACGTCCGAAGGGGTGTGAAGTACATCCTCGGCGTGGAGACGAGTACAGCCTAGGTAGGAAGAGGAGCACGGTACTGTGTTTCTCTTTTGGTTTATCTGGAAAGATTTCCGTTTCCTCTAGCGCAGGTACACGTCCGAAGGTGTGTGAAGTACATCCCCGGCGTGGAGATGAGTACAGGTTATGTAGGAGGAGAGGAGCACGGTACTGTATTTCTCTTTTGGTTTATCTGGAAAGATTTCCGTTTCCTCTAGCGCAGGTACACGTCCGAAGGGGTGTGAAGTACATCCTCGGCGTAGAGATGAGTACAGCCTAGGTAGGAAGAGGAGCACGGTACTCGTGTTTCTCTTTTGGTTTATCTGGAAAGATTTCCGTTTCCTCTAGCGCAGGTACACGTCCGAAGGGGTGTGAAGTACATCCTCGGCGTAGAGACGAGTACATCCTAGGTAGGAAGAGGAGCACGGTACTGTGTTTCTCTTTTGATTTATCTGGAAAGATTTTCCGTTTTCTCTAGCGCAGGTACAGGTTCGAAGCTGTGTGAAGTACATCCCCGGCGTGGAGACGAGTACAGGTTATGTAGGAGGAGAGGAGCACGGTCATCGTGTTTCTCTTTTGATTTATCCGGAAAGATTTCCGTTTCCTCTAGCGCAGGTACACGTCCGAAGGGGTGTGAAGTACATCCTCGGCGTAGAGACGAGTACAGCCTAGGTAGGAAGAGGAGCACGGTACTCGTGTTTCTCTTTTGATTTATCCGGAAAGATTTTCCGTTTTTCTAGCGCGGTACAGGTTCGAAGGGGTGTGAAGTACATCCTCGTCGTGGAGACGAGTACAGGTTATGTAGGAGGAGAGGAGCACGGTACTGTATTTCTCTTTTGGTTTATCTGGAAAGATTTCCGTTTCCTCTAGCGCAGGTACACGTCCGAAGGGGTGTGAAGTACATCCTCGGCGTAGAGACGAGTACAGCCTAGGTAGGAAGAGGAGCACGGTACTGTGTTTCTCTTTTGATTTATCTGGAAAGATTTTCCGTTTTGTCTAGCGCAGGTACAGGTTCGAAGGTGTGTGAAGTACATCCCCGGCGTGGAGACGAGTACAGGTTATGTAGGAGGAGAGGAGCACGGTACTGTATTTATCTTTTGGTTTCTCTGGAAAGATTTCCGTTTCCTCTAGCGCAGGTACACGTCCGAAGGGGTGTGAAGTACATCCTCGTCGTAGAGACGAGTACAGGTCATGTAGGAAGAGGAGCACGGTACTGTATTTCTCTTTTGATTTATCTGTAAAGATTTTCCGTTTTCTCTAGCGCAGGTACATGTTCGAATGGTGGTGAAGTACATTCCCGGCGTAGAGAGGAGTACAGGTTAGGTAGGAAGAGGAGCACGGTACTGTGTTTTTCTTTTTGATTTATCTGGAAAGATTTCCGCTTTCTCTAGCGTAGGTACATGTTCTATTGGGTGTCGAGTACGGCGATGACGGCTAGTCGTGTACAGGTTTCTCATCAAAATGAGTACAAGTCTGTGCTTCTCCATCGCAGGTACTGGTTCAAATGCGTGTCAAGTACAACGGTGATGGCGAACCGAGTACATGTTTCGCACAAAGAGGAGTACATGATTTTGTCTCTTTCCGTTTTCTCTAGCCCGAGGTACAGGTGTAAAAGCGTGTCGAGTACAGGGGTGACCGGGAGTCGAGTACAACTTATGTAGACGTACAGGACTGTGTCTCTTTCCTTTTTCACTAGTGTAGTTACAGGTGCAAAGGCTTGTCGAGTACAGCAGTGAGGACGAGTCGAGTACAGTTCGCAGCAAATGAATTTCAGACATATGACACTACCATTAACATTACAGTGTCAATAAATTCGAGTAGTTTCTCAAATATTACATATAAAATATTGTAAAGTACACGTGACACTAGCATTAACTAATAACCAAATACAGTACCGTTTCTGTTTGATTTTGGAAAGGTTTCTGTTTGATTTTCTCTTTTATTCTCTGGAAAGATTTCCGTTTTCTCTTTTATTCTCTGGAAAGGTTCTCGTGTTTTTCTTTTTGATTTATCCGGAAAGATTTCCGCTTTCTCTAGCGTAGGTACATGTTCTATTGGGTGTCGAGTACATCCTCGTCGTAGAGACGAGTACGAGTTATGTAGGAAGAGGAGCACGGTACTCGTATTTCTCTTTTGGTTTCTCTCGGAAAGATTTCCGTTTCCTCTAGCGCGGTACATGTTCGAAGGGTTGTGAAGTACATCCTCATCGTAGAGACAAGTACAACGTCGGAACCAAGAGGAGTACGAGGTAGTTTCTCTGTTTGTTTCTCTCGGAAAGATTTTCCGTTTTCTCTAGCGCAGGTACGAGGTTCGAAGGGGTGTGAAGTACATCCTCGGCGTAGAGACGAGTACAGGTTATGTAGGAAGAGGAGCACGGTATTGTGTTTCTCTTTTGATTTATCTGGAAAGATTTCCGTTTCCTCTAGCGCAGGTACACGTCCGAAGGGGTGTGAAGTACATCCTCGTCGTAGAGACGAGTACATGTTATGTAGGAAGAGGAGCACGGTACTGTGTTTCTCTTTTGATTTATCTGGAAAGATTTCCGTTTTCTCTAGCGCAGGTACACGTCCGAAGGGTTGTGAAGTACATCCCCGGCGTAGAGATGAGTACAGGTTATGTAGGAAGAGGAGCACGGTACTGTATTTCTCTTTTGATTTATCTGTAAAGATTTTCCGTTTTTTCTAGCGCAGGTACATGTTCGAATGGTGGTGAAGTACATCCCCGGCGTAGAGACGAGTACAGGTTAGGTAGGAAGAGGAGCATGGTACTGTGTTTTTCTTTTTGATTTATCTGGAAAGATTTACGCTTTCTCTAGCGTAGGTACATGTTCTATTGGGTGTCGAGTACGGCGATGACGGCTAGTCGTGTACAGGTTTCCCATCAAAATGAGTACAAGTCTGTGCTTCTCCATCGCAGGTACTGGTTCAAATGCGTGTCAAGTACAACGGTGATGGCGAACCGAGTACATGTTTCGCACAAAGAGGAGTACATGATTTTGTTTCTTTCCGTTTTCTCTAGCCCAGGTACAGGTTTAAAAACGTGTCGAGTGCAGGGGTGACCGGGAGTCGAGTACAACTTATGTAGGAGTACAGGACTGTGTCTCTTTCCTTTTTCACTAGTGTAGTTACAGGTGCAAAGGCTTGTCGAGTACAGCGGTGAGGACGAGTCGAGTACAGTTCGCAGCAAATGAATTTCAGACATATGACACTACCATTAACATTACAGTGTCAATAAATTCGAGTAGTTTCTCAAATATTACATATAAAATATTGAAAAGTACACGTGACACTAGCATTAACTAATAACCAAATACAGTACCGTTTCTGTTTGATTTTGGAAAGGTTTCTGTTTGATTTTCTCTTTTATTCTCTGGAAAGATTTCCGTTTTCTCTTTTATTCTCTGGAAAGGTTACTGTGTTTTTCTTTTTGATTTATCTGGAAAGATTTCCGCTTTCTCTAGCGTAGGTACATGTTCTATTGGGTGTCGAGTACATCCTCGTCGTAGAGACGAGTACAGGTTATGTAGGAAGAGGAGCACGATACTGTATTTCTCTTTTGGTTTCTCTGGAAAGATTTCCGTTTCCTCTAGCGCAGGTACATGTTCGAAGGGTTGTGAAGTACATCCTCGTCGTAGAGACAAGTACAACGTCGGAACCAAGAGGAGTACGAGGTAGTTTCTCTGTTTGTTTCTCTGGAAAGATTTTCCGTTTTCTCTAGCGCAGGTACAGGTTCGAAGGGGTGTGAAGTACATCCTCGGCGTAGAGACGAGTACAGGTTATGTAGGAAGAGGAGCATGGTACTGTGTTTCTCTTTTGATCTATCTGGAAAGATTTCCGTTTCCTCTAGCGCAGGTACACGTCCGAAGGGGTGTGAAGTACATCCTCGTCGTAGAGACGAGTACATGTTATGTAGGAAGAGGAGCACGGTACTGTGTTTCTCTTTTGATTTATCTGGAAAGATTTCCGTTTCCTCTAGCGCAGGTACACGTCCGAAGGGTTGTGAAGTACATCCCCGGCGTAGAGACGAGTACAGGTTATGTAGGAAGAGGAGCACGGTACTGTATTTCTCTTTTGATTTATCTGTAAAGATTTTCCGTTTTTTCTAGCGCAGGTACATGTTCGAATGGTGGTGAAGTACATCCCCGGCGTAGAGACGAGTACAGGTTAGGTAGGAAGAGGAGCACGGTACTGTGTTTTTCTTTTTGATTTATCTGGAAAGATTTACGCTTTCTCTAGCGTAGGTACATGTTCTATTGGGTGTCGAGTACGGCGATGACGGCTAGTCGTGTACAGGTTTCGCATCAAAATGAGTACAAGTCCGTGCTTCTCCATCGCAGGTACTGGTTCAAATGCGTGTCAAGTACAACGGTGATGGCGAACCGAGTACATGTTTCGCACAAAGAGGAGTACATGATTTTGTCTCTTTCCGTTTTCTCTAGCCCAGGTACAGGTGTAAAAGCGTGTCGAGTGCAGGGGTGACCGGGAGTCGAGTACAACTTATGTAGGAGTACAGGACTGTGTCTCTTTCCTTTTTCACTAGTGTAGTTATAGGTGCAAAGGCTTGTCGAGTACAGCGGTGAGGACGAGTCGAGTACAGTTCGCAGCAAATGAATTTCAGACATATGACACTACCATTAACATTACAGTGTCAATAAATTCGAGTAGTTTCTCAAATATTACATATAAAATATTGAAAAGTACACGTGACACTAGCATTAACTAATAACCAAATACAAATACTTGAACGTAATTCGTTGCGTGGTTCACATTGTTTCTGTACGACACATTGTACTTATTTTAACTTACGCCTCACATTTTAGCTTTGTTATGACAAGCTTGAGCCAGGCACTGCCATGTAAGAATGGAGATCCTCTTTCATCTTTGAAGCTAAATGAGAAAATGTCTCCTTCTTTCAGGTAAAATTCTTGAACTATATCTCGGAAACCTTTCTTTATCATAGCTTTCCCATTCTTATCCATCTTCATGGTAGCATACATTGTAATGTCTCCCGATGTGCAGCTGACAACAACTTTAACCGGTTCTTGTATGAATCCCTGAATGTGTTCATTAGTGAATTCTTCTGAAAATTCCTAAGAAGATATTAACGAACCATTATTAGTTTTGTTGTACACTATGTCAGAAGTTTTCTTGTCATGAAGACGAGTAAGTATTTTATATAATTGACGAGATAGACTTACGAAAACTCCGATAAACTTACCATCTTAGATATGCCTCTTGTAACAAATGATTTAGTCATGGTGCAAATATAATGTTTAATAGCTGGTGTACTGGTTCGTGATGACTTCATTTGTCAGCTGGAGTACTTGAGTGTAATTCATCTCCACGTGGTTTCCAAAGACGCATGCTTCGTCAAAATTTTCGTTTCCATACGAGTCCGGGTCCTACAATCAAGAGGTATTATAAATTTTTCATTGAAAACTATATATTCACTGTAATGTTTGCTTTTTTGGTTGCTACTATTTGTACCTCTAACAGTTATCTTGTTCAACACCTCTGAGATAAACTGTGCATAACTTTCATCAATATCTCTGTCAACACCTTCTCCGTGCTTGTTGTCACTTTCATCATTGCTTTGCCTCTTTTCGGTGGCAGTGTTGGTTGTACCCCGATTACTCGTTGCGTGACTTTCCTACAGCTTTAGATGCATTAAGATCATATAGTTTAGATGCATTAAGATTTAAATAAAATTAAATTAACTTTCATTGCATGACATGAAGTAATATGGTTTATACGCAACTAAGCATTAACTTATGATTATTTGAAAACCTGGTCTCGAGGGTCGACGCCGTATGTTGGATAGTTGTTGCACAAGTTTCCGTATTCCTCTCGCCCTTGATTGCGCAGTCTCCTGAATTCTTGCAAGCGAGTGTTTCCTAGATATGACATTTCAATTATTAATTCATTCATTGTAAATCATATTTAAATTGAATTTAGGTCAACTTTCATTGTATTTGATGAGTAATATATTTTTTGAAACCTGGTAGTGAGGGTCGGCCTCGCATATTGGACAGCTTCCGCACAAGTATCCGTACTTCTTTGCCCTGTTGTGTGCATCCTCTTGCAGTCTTGAGAGCATTTTCTATGTAGAACAAAAAGGTAACCATCAAATTGCATATGCTTGCAATATATTTTGGAGACCAAAGAACTACAGATTATTCACTAATGCAAACAAATACATTTTGGATATAAATAATTTGTTTGTTTCAACTTAGTTCGAAGTGATAATGAAATTCATTTGATTTATAGTTATATCTTTTCTTATTTGTCATTTAAATATCATAGTGTGGAATATTAGTATATTTTAGCAACGAATATATTGTTCATGACCTATATTAATCATTTAACCTTGTTTTCTTGGTTGACTTGGAATTAAAATTTTATATACTTATTGATATCTTTGTGTCCGCCGACATTTGATCTTTTTCCCTTGGTTGACCTCGAATACGATGTATGTGTGTGATGTTTGTTCCTATTAGATCCATGAGCGGAACTTCAAGTTCGTGCTTGATTCACGAGGTGGCAAAAGAAAGCGTAGTGAGACTGTTTTCCGATGAGACCCTAGATCTATTTTCTGCATTATTGTGGTATGCGACCGATCTATTTATAACATAGAGTTTCCACCGAATCTATAAGTTTTGGAGATATACATACCAATGATCCGAAACCTGGGATAGTTTTCCGAATTGCAGCTGGTGTCGTCGTGATGGAGATGCCGGCGATGCTCCCTTGCTGTTGTTGCTTTCTTTTCCTGTTTTGGATAAGGAGGTGGATTCTTGCAAAGCGGTTGGTGTGGAACTGTTGATTTTAGAAGCCAAGTAGAGTAGTTTTGGTGTGGTTTCTACCCAAAGACATTTCTGACCTACTTCGAGGTGTTATTGTCCATTCACTTTTATATTTATTCTATTATGACTCTATACATTTGGGACCTACTTGGGGGCATTATCGTCCACTCTGTTTTATGTTTATTCTATTCTGCCACTATTACATCCGGGAGCTACTGTGAGGTCTTGTCGTCCACTCTCTTTTACACTTATTGTATTCTGCCTTTATGACATACGGGACCTAGTGCGGTGTTTTGTCGTCCAGTGCCTTTTACATATATTATATTGTTCCAGCATGCTGTGGATGTTGTGGTTCATTAGTTTCCGATGTGTGGATGGGATTGTTCTCAAAAAGATAATAATAGGAAAGACAATAGCGCAGGTACAAGTGCAAGGCTTGTACAAGATACGGCGGTGGCGGAAATACGAGTACAGCGTCTTCACTAAGAGGAGCACTTGACCTTGTTTCTCCGGATTATTCTCGTTTTTGTCTATTGTAGTTGAAGGTGCAAGGCTTGGTTGGTATGGAGGTGAGGGATTAACGAGTACAGCGTCTGCATCAAGAGGAGCACGTTCTGTGTTTCTCTGGATGATTTTCGTTTTGTCTAGCGCAGGTACAGGTGCAATACTTGTGGAGTACAGATGTGAAGTGGAGACGAGTACACCATCCTCACGGTGAGGAGCACGGTACTGTGTTTCTCTTTGTTATTTTCTGTTTTGTCTAGCGCTGGTACAGGTGCAAGACTTGTGGAGTACAGATGTGAGTTGGAGACGAGTACACCATCCTCACGGTGAGGAGCATGGTACTGTGTTTCCCTTTGTTATTTTCCGTTTTGTCTAGCGCAGGTGCAGGTGCAAGACTTGTGGAGTACAGATGTGAGGTGGAGACGAGTACACTATCATCACGGTGAGGAGCACGGTACTGTGTTTCCCTTTGTTATTTTCCGTTTTGTCTAGCGCAGGTACAGGTGCAAGGCTTGTGGAGTACAGATGTGAGGTAGAGACGAGTACAGTATCCGCACGGTGAGGAGCACTATACTGTGTTTCCCTTTGTGATTTTCCGTTTTGTCTAGCGCAGGTACAGGTGCAAGGTTTGTGGAGTACAGATATGAGGGAGAAACGAGTACAACATCCGCACGGTGAGGAGCACGGTACCGTGTTTCCCTTTGTGATTTTCTGTTTTGTCTAGCGCAGGTACAGGTGCAAGGCTTGTGGAGTACAGATATGAGGTAGTGACGAGTACAGCATCCGCACGATGAGGAGCACGGTACCGTGTTTCCCTTTGTGATTTTCCGTTTTGTCTAGCGCAGGTACAGGTGCAAGGCTTGTGGAGTACATATATGAGGTAGTGACGAGTACAGCATCCGCACGATGAGGAGCACGGTACCGTGTTTCCCTTTGTGATTTTCCGTTTTGTCTAGCGCAGGTACAGTGTGCAAGGCTTGTGGAGTACAGATATGAGGTAGTGACGAGTACAAGCATCCGCACGATGAGGAGCACGGTACCGTGTTTCCCTTTGTGATTTTCCGTTTTGTCTAGCGCAGTACAGTGTGCAAGGCTTGTGTAGTACGGATGTGTGGGAGAAACGATTACAAGCATCCTCACGGTGAGGAGCACTATACCGTGTTTCCCTTTGTTTCCCTTTGTGATTTTCCGTTTTGTCTAACGCGGTACATGTGCAATGATTGTGGATTACGGAGGTGACGGAGAGACAAGTATAGTGTCCGCACCAATGGGAGCAGGGGTCCGTGTTTTTGTTTGTTTCTCTGCAACAATTTCTGTTTTGTCTAGCGGAGGTACATGTGGAAGGATTGTGGAGTACGGAGGTGACATAGAGACGAGTACATCGTCCGTACCAACCGTGTTTTTTTTTGTTTCTCTGCAACAATTTCTGTTTTGTCTGGCGGAGTTACATGTGCAAGGATTGTGGAGTACAAAGGTGATGGAGATACGAGTACAGTGTCCGCACCAAGAGGAGCAAAAATTTGTTCTGCAAGATTTTGTTTTTGATTTTTTTCCTCGCGAGGTAGAATGCAACCAACATGGTTAGAAAAGAGTACACTTGTTTCACATTGATAATCACTCGGTTCGAATCAGGAAGTTATGCAATGATATGTTTACGGATTTTCAACTTTGCGTACGTTTACAAAAAGTACGGATACTAAAAAAGTTGTAGGTAGTTCAAACCAACGTCTTAGTACAGACATTCATCACACTTCAGTTGTAGAAGTAAAAGTTTTCTGATGCTTCCATTGGGCCATCATCTTGCACCTGTAAATCAAAGATATAACATAAAAAGTTTATTATAATTTTTTTTATTTATTTTGTAAATTCACCACAGCAACTTAATAGTATTGCTTTATTTTGTATTCAATGAACAAGTTAATATTATCTTCATTGTTTGATTGTACCTGAATCCTTTCTTTTGTAGAAGCAGGTTACTTCGCAACCTGTTACTGATATGTTAACAAGTTAGAAAAATAATTTAAACGGTTGCTCGTATTTGTAATTGAAGTTAACTCATATGTAGTTGAGGTTAACTCACATTTTTTCCACTTCTTGTTTTTTCGCAATTGCCTTCTTGAGTTGGAGATGCAGCTTCTTTGTCAACCTGGTTTTTTGTATTTAAACTTTATTAGTCTTATATTGTTGTACTTGGAAATTTAAAATTATGATTTGTAAGTAGTTAGATTAGTTAAATTTGAACAGACACAACAAAAAATTGCCAGTGTGATTATGTCTTTTGTCGTACCTCATTATTTGCTATCCTTTCATCTTGCTGAATTTGCTTGCAACGTTCATCCTTTGCTTTCTTGAACAATGCAAAAGTTTGTCTGAGATGAAATGTTGTCTTCTGTAAACTTTCTATAACTTTAGCTTCGTTGTCAGAAATTTCTTTGACAGTAGATGCTTGGTTTTCAAGCAATTGTTCCATTTTTGAGGCGGTCAAATGTAGTTGGTACTTTGTGTGATAGGTCGTATGCGCTAGTCAGCAGGTTGTCAATCTGTTCCAATGTATCTTCTGATACACTGGTGTTTTCTTCTTCAATGGAACCACCAGCTGGAATGCTTGATCCTCTGAAAGTACGCTTTGCCGACATCATTTGATCTTCATGATGCGGATACATTCTTTTTAGTGGATTCCTTTTCTGGTAGTAAACTATGTCATTTGGTGCTTTCCACTGTTGGGATGAGAAAATGAAAACATTGTATTAACTTATGCAATATGAGATACAATTAACAAAAAAGATAAAGGGTCATTGAAATTTTCTTACGTGTAAGTTTCCAAATATCCAGGTATTGGGGTCTTCCCCGCCTTTTTTAGCACATACTGCCATAACGATGCTCTTTAGTTTTTCATAATCCATGAAGTGTGTACGAGGTGTTCTTGTGTCCAGGTCCGAAAGGCCTTGTTTCATACAACAGTCAAGATATAACGAACCGGTGCTATGATGCAGCCGAGCGAGGCAGTCCATTTTGATTTAGATTTTCTGTACTGAATGACTGCTCTCTTGAGCTCATCTACAAGCAACTGACACAAATCCATGTCCTTCAACTTTGATATGTCCAGATTTTTTACCATTGCTGCCTCCCTTGACACACGGACAGCTGTTCCAGGGCATATGAATTTCATGTACATTATCAACACAAATACTTTCAGAGCCAAATCGTCGTTTGCTTCGTCTTTAACCAACAGCCTTAGCAGCTTGCGAAGGTCATCAGTATTCATATCCTCATTTTTCCTAAATCCAAGCTCAATCTTCAGCTCATGCAATGTTTTGTCGTTGCCACTTTCTGATGGTCTAGGAGTTGTGTTTGAACCGTCTGGCAGTCCAAAAGCGGATGGATAGCATAAGATGTAATCTCAATTACTTTGTTTGCTACTCCTAGATTCGAGTCATGGTTGTTGGATCTATTCTATTCATAAGGAAGCAGTGCAAGTCGGATATTAATGTTTTGCCCGATCTTGCCAGTCAAGCAAAGGACCCAAACCTGCATCCCGAAGCCTTTTTTATATGCCGTTCCTCCAATATTTCAACACAGGTGAATAGCTGTCTAAGTGAGCATCTTACTGTCTTGTTGATCGTTCTGGCCATAAAATTTATTTTTGCTTTTTTTGCAATCCTTCTTGCCTTTTCCTGTTTATTGCCTTTATTTTTTTTATCTTCTGAATTTTCAGATATGTTCTGCATGATTAAAATCAATTGTGTTAGACAAAAATGTTTAACAATATAATAAATGCATTTATTTTGGATCCAAGGTACTAAGAAAAATAATCATATTTACCTCGTTGTATTCATCGTTTTCTTTTTCGCTTGTGTTGTTCTCTTCGTTGTCGTCATGCTCAGCGTGATGTTTGGTATTGCGATACGATTTTCTTATTGCGGCGGCGTTTTTTGATTTCTTTCACTACTAGGGAAAAGCCTATAGGTGGAGGCAAGTAGTACCGGCGCACCACCTTGTGCATGCGCCGGTGCAAATCATTGCCGGCGCACCACATTTCAGCCGCGCCGGCGATGAAGGGGTACTGCCGGCGCACCACGGGGAAAGGCTCGCCGGCGCTATTTCCTGGCATGGCCCCGGCCGATTCGGGCCAGGCCCAAGAATCATTGCCGCGCACCGGCCCGGTGGTGCGCCGGTGGAAAATTTGCTATTGCCGGCGCACCCCTGGGCCCGTGCGCCGGCAATGATTCTTGGGCCCGGCCCGGTTGTGATATAGCCGAAAGGGGATAAGTTGCCGGCGCACCATGGTCCAGGTGCGCGGCAATAACCTCGGGCAGTTATTTCAGCCACCAACCAG
>NC_061514.1:287541106-287651376 GCF_022539505.1 Lolium rigidum
GAACCTTCGTTCAACCGAACCCGAGTTGGTATAGCGCCCTAAATTCCGTATTTTCAAACCTCTAAAAATTTCAAATGATTTTTTTGCGTTGCATGTAGAGAATGCACATATGTATGTGCGTGCTATTTTACACCAAAATTTAAAAGTATATAGCTTAGGTAAAAATTACAAGTTTCATACGGAAATTCAATTCGGCTCCCGGGTGCATATGCTCCCTCTATCAAAAAATTATATTTCGAAATGTCGAAAAATTTTGACAAAAAATTCTACATTTACATCTCCACAATATAGGCACGTTCGTCAAGTTTTGCGAGGAACCAATATGTTTTGTGGTCTCTGTAAAAAAGAGAAAAATTATCTCCCGAAAAGCCTTATTTTCAGCATTGAATTTTGTCATTTTTACACACATCACATGACAAGTCGGATTTTTATGAAACGACTTTGTGAGCGTGTAGCACATGAAGATGTACGTTCAAATTTTTTGTTTCAATTTTTTTAAATTTCAAAATTTATGTAACATGCATTTCAAAATAAAGGGAGCATATGCTCCCATGTGCCAAAACACCATTCCCTCCAGTTTCATATGAATAGTTTAAACGAAACTTTCCCTTCCCAAAATTTTGTAAGTTAGTTGTCTGATAACTATGTAACTTAGTGATTGGGTATGTCTGATTGGGTTCCAATAATTCGCTTTACAGCATGTGTGTAAAAATGGGGACTATCTATTTAGCATTCGAGTGTTTTCCTTTTCCGCATTGCCCGAAGTTTTTGTCCAATAGAAATGCGACTGATGTCCGTGGTCCTTCCGTTGTCAACTCCTGAAAAGTGGTTTTCTTTTCATGTTCTTTTCTCCAGTTCGTGGTCTGACACTAGAAAAAACCAACAACTCCACCGCGGTCACGCCTAAGGGCATCTCCAGCAGCCGACGTATTTTGGACCCCTAAAAGTGATCGTGGGAGTCCATTTGCGTCGCCCCGCGGACATATTTTGTCCGAGTGTCCGTTTGCGTCTGGGTGTGCGTCCACCGGGGCGATCCATTTTTAGATTTGCAACGCATTTAAAAATATAGAAATTAATACATTTTAATGCATAAAAACTATACAATGTAGATCTAGAAGACTAGATTACTTGCTTCCGGGCGGGCCGCCACCGTCGTTGCGTCGCTCCATCGCCTGCTTCTCCGCCGCCTCCCGTGCGGCTGCTATGGCTCGGTGCACCGCCGCGTCCTCTTGCGAGCACCTGCTCCGGCCCTCGCGCTCGCGGCGTCGTCCTTGAGCGTCTCGAACGACTCGACGATAGCCCTCTGCTCCGCCGCCCTCTCCTCCGGCGTAGGCGCATCAGGGTCATCAGAAGACCAAGATATCTCGGAGTCGGAGTTCTCTGCGGCCATGGCGGCCGCCAGCCTGCGCTGCTCCAGCTCGGCGTCCAACGCCGCGTGGCCCGTCAGCTCCTCCTCTGCTTTCTGCGCCGCAAGTGCCAAGTCCTTGGCGTCCCTGACCGGGTCGAGGAGGTCGCCTGTGCTGTCGTCGGAGTCGAGCTCTCGAGGAGGCCGGGGGCGGTGGAGTGGGAGGTGAAGGTGGAGGCTGAGCGGAAGCAGCCTAGCCGCGTTCGGCGTTGCTCATGGTGGATCTGGTGGAGGCTGAGCGGAAGCGGCGGCTAGGGTTTAGTGGGGAGGAGATGAGATGAGATGCTCGCGCCCTTGTTTATATAGGTTGGAGGCAGGGCGACGGCCGCTTCACGCGTGGCATCGCCATTACTACGTGCGCAGAGGTAGGCGACGGCCGCGCGCCACGCGAGGCATCGCCATTTACGCGGCTGCAGACTGCCGAAGCGACGCGTCGGCGCCAGTACTGGCGGAGAAGACGCATCGACGCTGCGTCACTGCCTGGTGGGCCAGACAAAACGTCCGCCAAACGCGAGCGGAAACTTTCCGCCTCCGCGGAGACGCATCCCGGGCACATATTTGGGCCAGGTTTGCGTCTCCGCGGACGGCCCGATCACTTTGCGTCGCCCCGCTGGAGGTGGTGCCAAACGAATTTCCGATCACGGCGGACGAAAACGGTCGCTCAGCTGGAGATGCCCTAAGCTGAGACGAAGCTGCTTCACTGCCACTGGTGTCAGCTGACACCACTAATGTTAGTAAATCCCTCACTAAATTTTCACTAATCATTCTTTATTTGGAAAGCTTACACCATTGAACATAGAGCTTTTTTTCGATAAAATTGAACATAGAGCTGACACCAGCGGATCTATTTTCTAGCTTCATCCCTACGCCTAAGCACCTTGCATCGCAGAAAAGGAAAAGAGAGCACAACCGCGCAGATCTATACGGAGGAGACAAAACAAGGAGAAGAAACATAACAAGAAGGACACTTCCAGGATGGGAGAAGATGATGACGATGATAGGAACAAGCCTATTGATGCAGATTCTCGTTTGGAAAACGATTAGCTTAGCCAGGTTACTGCAATTTCCCTACTCTCCAGGCTATATATCTGTGTTAGCTTGTTCCTACAAATTATCTTCTTTTACACTTTTGTTTCTTGTTCATGCAAAGAATCATGGAATAGCTATCCTTGTATTTGTTCAATCCGTGGAAACTGTAAAACTAATCATGGATCATATTCTGTTTACTTCATAAAACCTTGAGGAAAAAGGACTGATAATGAAAAAGCACTAACATGTAAATTGCTTTGATTTTTGTAGCCATCCTTATTTGATATTTACCTAAGAAACTCATCATGGATTCTATTTGTTGATTCCATCAAAACAAGGATGTTAAACAATGAACTATGCTTGATTCTACATATGGGTATCAACAGTGATAAAAGCAACACTGACAGAAGAAACACTAGAGTAACATCGAAAAAGAGTCTGGAAATGAGAAATGAGAAATAGGTAGAAAACTAATCATGAATTCTATTTTTTAACCACCACCTTTCATTCTACATATGGCTTCAACACTGATAGAGTAAAATTGAAAAAGAGTTTTAAAAGGAGGAACATTGTAGCTACTAAAAATATGATAAATAGTTGGAAGATTACCTTTTTTTTAGCGCTTGAGTTGTCACTCCAATAATCATTAAAACCAGAGTAAAATCACACTGCAAAATTAATATAATCACTTGACCACATCGGGTATAGTAGCTATATAACACTAGTACGAAAAGCCTCATCAGTGACGCACCAAAAATGGATTCTGTGGCGCATGGGAGGTGCGCCACAGAAACTTCGCCACAAAAATAAGGTTTCTGTGGCGCACCGGCCCATGCGCCACAGAATTAAGGTTTCTGTGGCGCACTTGTTCTTAGGTGCGCCACAGAAAAGCGTGCGCCACAGAATTGGTTTTCAGTGCGCCACAGAATTTGCTTGTATTATACACGATTTTGTGCTGTCTGCTATACACATGCAGTTTATAGACAACAATATACATGTTATATACAGCAACATTCAGATACAATATAAATATCATGTACACTGCACAGATATAACATAGACATCATCATCACATTACTTAGATCCCGATCGAGATACATATATAGTGGCAAGTGTCAAATGTTTTGCATACAACTCTTAATTCATACAAAATTCACAATTTCGAGATACAAAGTAGTCTTCATCCGGTTCCTCCTTTGCTCCCTCATCTCTACCCACCAGGCTCGCTTGCATCGGGGTCTTCATCCAGTTCCTACTATGATGAAAATGGAAGAAAGTGAGACCAACAAGTCCGATGCACAAGAGAAATGGAATAAATGCCTCATACATTGTTGGTCAACACAAATATTAACATTCAGGGACGGCGTAAGTGAGACCAAGTCCGATGCACAAGAGATTGATATTTGTGATATCTTACCAGGCTCACTTACGCCGCCCCCGAGTGTACGGTGACCAAACATTTTAATCATCGGCATTTTGAAAATCTCAAAGCAAATGGAATGACAAAATGGAATAAGTTCCTCATACATTGTTGGTCAACACAAATACTATGGTCAGAAACCATAGTTGTAGTATACACCGCAGTATACTTTGCGAAGGGCCCCTTTCGCCGGCCGCCGATCCGTGAACGGGTGCTTGACGACACAACGACGCTGATCTGCCTCTCCGGCGCGGAACCACGGCAGTCCCTCGCCGTCCAGCTGAACGAGTCCTTGATGCAAAGACCGTGCCGGCCTGCCCGACGCATTATGCCGAGCGTGTTGCCGCGCTTCAGGCCGTGGTCCCGCGCCTCGCACTGCCGCCTTCTGCTCGGTGAACCAATAGACCGATCGTTGCAATAAGGAAACCGATGACGGCCGGTCGCAAGATTAAATTGCGATCGGCCGTCATCGGCTTCCTTATTCCAACGATTAGTCTATTCGTTCACCGGGCAAGAAGGCGAAGAGTGCAGGCGCGTGAGATACGGCCTCGAAGCGCGGCAACAGGGGTCGGCATGATGCTAGGGAGGCTGGCACCGTCTTTGTATTAAGGACTCGTTCACGCATCGGACGGCGAGAGAAGAAAAGTGGTGATGCGCCGGAGAGGCAGGTCGGCGTTGTTGTCTCGTCAAAGACTCGTTCACGGAACGGCGGCCGGGGAAAGGGGGGACCGTCTACAAAGTATATTGCGGTGTATAGGTGACCAAACATTCTAATCATCGGCACTAAAATGGAAGAAAGAGTCAAGTGGTATCTCAACTAGATATCATATGCCTCATACTTTGTTGGTCGAAAGAAATATTAACATTCCGGGATGGGGTCAGTGAGGCCAGGTAGGATGCACAAGAGATTGATATTTGTGCCATCGCACCAGGCTCACCGGCCCCACCCAGAGTGTACAAGTGACCAAACAATTTAATCATCGGCACTAAAATGGAAGAAAGGCCAATGCAATTAAGAAGTAGCTAGCTAGTATGAACTAAATGGAATGCCTCATACTTTGTTGGTCGAAACAAATATTAACATCCAGGGATGAAGTAAGTGAGGCCAGGTAGGATGCACAAAATATTGATACTTGTGCCATCACACCAGGCTCACTTGCTCCACCCCCGAGTGTACGAGTGATCGACCAACCATCTAATCATCGGCAAGTACAAAAACACCAACAAACCAGCAACCATGGTGACATAAGTCAAGATGCTCAAACACACATAGCATGCATGGAGCAGATGCTCCAAAGGGATTATTCATCACTTGGTATATAGACCAAGTGATGCTGGCAAAAGAGAGGCCAATAAAGAACCAAGTAAATCCAAGTAAGTGATAGATATGCCTAAACAAGCAACAACACATAGCATATCCCAGCCTAACCGGATGAGACAAGTCTTGGTAGCCAACTGAATCACCTAGCACCACCTAGCCTTTTAAAACCATCAGAAACAATCCTTTTTCTTCAAAGGATACCACAGTGGCATTCATTTACATGATCCCCTACCGTGGATATCTCTATTTTCATCAAAGCCAACAAGAAATAGAAATTTATCATTACTCAGTTGAGTTCAAAACAAAGCTGGGGTACCATAAGAGATTACTCATCACTTGGTAGTAACCAGGGACATTAACCAGGGTACCATAGTAATTTGGATCATAAGGCATCAATTAAGGAGGCAATTAACCAGGGACAAAGGGAAACATTTGATGATCCAGTAAGTGCATGACACTTTGAGGTACCAAGAATAAAGGCCAACAGTGGATAAACATCTGCAAGCAGCTCACACACACATGCAAACACATGTGTTGACAGTAACTAAACAGCAGAAGAACACCACCAGATATTCATGGGTACTTAGGATCAGTAGGGAATTGATAAAGTACAGTGAGGAGCAAGCATACCATCAGAAACTGTCCATTTGAGAGAAATAACATTGGGGTAATGTTAAAATGTTTGTCTCCATATTTGGGAGACATTTTTAATATTGGAGTCTAGCTAATGGAAATCAAGAACTAGTCTTGATCTCCGAATGGTGATTAGAGGGAATTTATTCATCTTAAGCAACATTAGGGACAAATGGGATCATGCAAGGGACTTGGGTCATTTGGATCATAAGGCATCAATTAAGGAGGCAATCAGGGGACAAAGGGAAACATTTGATGATCCATTATAATAGGCAACAAAGCAGCAACTTTTTCCCCTCTAATCTAGCTAGAGTCCTTAAAAGAAATCCATCATAAACATGGTCAAATACACATATATAGCATGGGGCAGATGCTCCAAAGGGATTATATATTCATCACTTGGTAATTTGGAGAGCAAACAAGCAAGTAGCCATATCACTCAATCCAATAATATAGTAATTTGGATCATAAGGCATCAATTAAGGAGGCAATTAACCAGGGACAAAGGGAAACATTTGATGATCCAAGTAAGTGCATGACACTTTGAGCTACCAAGAATAAAGGCCAACAAGTGGATAAACATCTGCAAGCAGCTCACACACACATGCAAACACATGTGTTGACAAGTAACTAAACAGCAGAAGAACACCACCGGATATTCATGGGTACTTAGGATCGGTAGGGAATTGATAAAGTACGATGAGGAGCAAGCATACCATCGAAACTGTCCATTTGAGAGAAATAACATTGGGGTAATGTTAAAATGTTTGTCTCCATATTTGGGAGACATTTTTAATATTGGAGTCTAGCTAATGGAAATCAAGAACTAGTCTTGATCTCCAAATGGTGATTAGAGGGAATTTATTCATCTTAAGCAACATTAGGGACAAATAGGATCATGCAAGGGACTTGGGTCATTTGGATCATAAGGCATCAATTAAGGAGGCAACCAGGGGACAAAGGGAAACATTTGATGATCCATTATCATAGGCAACAAAGCAGCAACTTTTCCCCCTCTAATCTAGCTAGAGTCCTTAAAAGAAATCCATCATAAGCATGGTCAAATACACATATATAGCATGGGGCAGATGCTCCAAAGGGATTATATATTCATCACTTGGTAATTTGGAGAGCAAACAAGTAGTAGCCATATCACTCAATCCAATAATATAGTAATTTGGATCATAAGGCATCAATTAAGGAGGCAACCAGGGACAAAGAGACAAAGTAATTTCGCCGAGCACTTTGTGCCCGCACGGGAGAGGAAGAGGGAGGGGAGGGGAGAGGTGGAGCTCACCGACGATGCTGTTGGAGGAGGGGCCGGGTAGAGGAAGAGGGAGGGGCCGGGTAGGGGTGGAGGAGGAGGTTGACGATGATGGCAGGGGTGGAGGAGGAGGAAGACGCGGCGGCTCCTCCTCCTTGACGCGGAGCCGGCCCCTCCTCCTCCACGCGGCGGCGGCTTGTGCTGCTGGTGGCGGGGATGGGTGGAGCGTGGCGGCATGCGGCCCTCGCAGAGGAAGGAGGCGGCGACGGCGACGCTCACCATGGAAGGCGGCGGCGCGCGGCGGTAGGGAGAGGAAGAGGGGTGGAGGAGGAAGTACGGGTGGGGGGGGGGGGGGGGGGTACGGTTGGATATAGAAGGCGCTATTTCTGTGGCGCACCAGCACAAGTGCGCCACAGTAATCAACTACTTCTGTGGCGCACCAGAGCCAGTGCGCCACAGAAACACTTATTTCTGTGGCGCAGCACGCCATGTGCGCCATAGAAATATCTACACTAATAATTGGTGGTGGCAGGATGTGGGCCCCACATAATTTCTGTGGCGCACGGCTCAGTAGTGCGCCACAAAAATAGCTTATTTTTGTGGCGCATTCTTTCTCGTGCGCCACAAAAAATCTTTCTGTGGCGCATTTCTGCTGGTGCGCCACAGAACTAAGCTCCACCTATAAGCATTTCCCTACTAGTGTAAGCTTTATGGGGGTATATTTCCAGTTTGTTTACACAAAATTACCTATGTTTACTATGTAATTTGCAGTTTATTTACGCAAAATTATCCATATTTACTCTGTATTTACACATGTTTAAATCTACCGACATACAAAGCAAACATGTACATCCTATTTTCAAAATGAATTTTCAGTTCATCTACAAACTGTATTTCCAAATGTATTTCCAGTTTTGCAACTTTATTTACACTGGGTACACATAAAATCTACGAAACTATTAGGTTGATGAACTAGCATCCCATTTACTCTAAATATTTGTAGTTCATTTATAGTGAGTATTTCGAGTTCATTTACAAAATAAAAAAATGAAAACATTGCATATCCGTAGATTATCTACAACTGCATTTCCACTAAATTTACACTATCTAGTAGGATAAGCTATATTTACACTGTATATGTACTACAAACAACAATATTTACGCTACCACATAGAAAATATTGTGCTTATCAATATGCTTATCTACAAAATGTACATGGCCAATACACCTGCTCTACAGGTTTGTCAAATTTCATTTACAGCCAAAAAATCTTTTGAAGCTTTCATGCTTGCACACCAAAACTTATGAGTGACAGTAAACAAAATGTATGATACTATTTCTATGTATATTTGATTTCAGAATATGCCATACCTAGAATTGTTGGGTATGGATGTGTCCATTCAGGTAAAGTCATTTGTAAAATAAAGATTTTCTTCTCGATATCAATAAGAATTAGAAAAACCATTATCTCATACTCCCTCTGTTTCATTCTATAGTGCCTATTGTTTTTTAGCACGAAAATTAGCGCAAGAGTATTTTTTACACAAGACCCCTAGCTAGCTAAACGATTTGAGATCAACGTAAAATTTGGGAAATCCGTATCTTCCTATCTTACCATACTAAATTTGGGAGCTGAACGATTTGGGAGCTGAACGAGGAGGGGGTAATTGAAAAAAAACTAAGCTACAACCTTATATTCTGAAACAAATGCCAAAAATCTATAAGCACTATAGAAAGGAACGGAGGGAGTATTGTTTATTTTTCCTAGAATGGAAACATGTTGGATGCACATGTTTGCACTCCACTATTTAAGTAAATAACTTTGCAAAACGATACACACCATAATATTTACCTATTGATACATGTGAAATTACAAAAATGCAGGAGAGAGGGGCTTGTTTTCAGTCGCATCCGATAAATGGAGAAATATCTTCTGATATTGCAGTTTTGGATGAAAATCTATGGGGAGTTGGCATATTTGCAAACATGGAAATAGAAGAGGTAAATCATGAAATTTAAAGCTTGTATCTCTTTGAGTTGAAGAGAAAATTTAAACATGTCATGTTAACATGTATGTTATTGTGTATGTTGTAGATGATCATCTTTTGTCTAAAGAACAAAATTTGGCTCTTGTGGGTATCGCAAATTCGGAAAATACTCATAAAGAACCTTATGTTGACGATACACACATGATATAACTGATAGGAATGGCAAAGAAACAGTGGAGGACGTTGAAACTTTTCTTGAAAGTGAAAGAAGGGAAGCATAAGGAGGTTGTTTAAACCACCATATAAGAAGAGTTAAAACCTTGTACGGGGATGAAGTTTTGTAACAAAGAAGGGTTGAACATTTAAAATTCGTACTCCAGTGTTGTTGGTTTTTCATTAGCTATTGTCAATAACTATAGAATGGAAATTAAGAAAAGGAACTATGAAATAAAAAAAAGTTGTTATGAAATGCAACAAGCATGCTAGGAAAAAAGAAGTTGAGAGAGAGCAGTGGTACCTCAAAGGAGAAACACAGTTATAACCAAAATAGGTTGCAAATTATAAATCTGGATTACAGAAAAGAAAAATCTTTGGAAAATTACCAGGTTACATCTTGAGCACAATCATAAGCTTTCTTCCAATGATGGTTTTCTAAGTCTCGCAGATATGTGTCTCCGAAAAAAGACCCGATAAGGACCCTGAAGCACACAAACACACATACATGCAAGACTTTTGATATCTTGGCATATGCCAGAGGTGGAATTGGATGCCTTCCATACACACAAAAAATATGGCCAACAACTATGGCACCGAAATCAACAAAGAGTTGTTGAACACTAACATGATGGAGGTTGTAAAATGTTTAACAAGAAACAAGCAAATAATCCTAGTTTCTATTACTCATTTAATTTGGACAGTGAAGACAAAATTAGAAGATTTTTTGGACATACAGAAATAAAGGTTATACTATGAGTAATGTGGTGATTGCCTTAGTTTCTACACAACTTTTCTTACAAACAAATAAAATCTCTCATTTCTGCCGTTTTAGGTGTTTCACCTCATGGGAAGACCTATTTGTTTGCATGTGATTTGATTGTAAACAAACTGCAGACACTTTCAAGTGGTTGTTTAACCAATTTTAATATCTATGAAAGGTGTTCTGCTAGTCATAACAGATGGAGACAGAGCTATGAAAATAGCAATAGATGCCATTTTCCCGAATGGTTTCCATAGATGGTGCCTTTTTCACATTAAAAAGAAGGAAGAGGAGGATATTCAAGCTTTCAAGCAAACCAAGGTTTATATGAGGATTTTCGGGACATTATTGATAACTCTTTTATAGTAGGATAATTTGAAACACTCTGGATGGAGATGATTGAGAAGCATGGAGTGCAACATGTTGAATATTTTGAAACACTATGGGAGAAAAGAAAGTATTGGGCACTTGTTTACTTCAAATTGAGTTTTCCCATTTATTCAAACAGCTGCGGGAAGTGAGAGTACAAATGATATCTTCAATATAGGAGTTGGAGTAAAGTTTAGTGACAAGTTTCATAAGGGAGTACCTAAGAATTTTGGACACCATACATGACATGGAGGATGAATGTGATCACATATCAAGGAACAAGAAAGTGCCTAAAGAAAAATGTTGATATAAACTATAGAAGGAAAGACAAGCACACCACTTCTGTAACATTGAGATTTTCAAGAAATTCAATGGACACTCCAGGGATATCGCAAGGCTGCAGCTCCATGATCAAGAAAAATAAAAAACCTATATTGTTTTTCTGGCAGCAAACTATCATACGAAGGAGCACACACCAATGACATATTTGGTGCTTGTTGACATATTGGCACATGATTTCTAATGCATATGTTGCGAATTTCAAAAAGATGGCATGTTGTGTATGCATATACTGAAAGGAGAGTGGATTTGGTGATCATGTGAATACGTGTGCATGTGTAGCACCATTGGAGGATTTGCCATCCCACTAGATGGAAACTACACAATTCTATTATCATTCCCTTTTTCCTTTACTTTTTTGGTGGGCGACAGTAGCATGTGCCCGCCGATATCTAGATGGAGTTGAGCCGCGCTGTCGGAACTCTTGGCCAATGATTACTGATACGTCGCAAACGTATCTATAATTTTTGATGATCCATGCTTGTTTTACACCAATTCCACTATGTTTTATTTACACTACGTTGCAATTTTATATATTTTCCGGCACTAACCTATTGACAAGATGCCACAGTACCATTTCACTATTTTCTTCTATTTTTGGTTTCAGAAAAGTTGTACAGGAAATATTCTCAGAATTGGACGAAACAAAAGCCAAAGTGCCTATTTTACCGTAACGAACACATAGTCCAGAGGGGAGTCGAGGAAGGGCCACAGGGTGGCCAGACCATGCCTAGGCGCGGCCGGGCCCTGGCCCGTGCCTAGGGGTGGTCTGGGATCACCAGCCTCCACCAACCTCGTCCTTCCGCCTATATAAAGCTCCCGACGCAAATATCCTAAATCAATCAGCCTCCGTCTTAGAAAAGTTCCGTAACTCCTCCGCCGTCGCAGACAAGATCTGGAAACAGAAAGTCTCTCTTCCGTCACCCTGCCGGGACGGGGAATTTCCCCCGGAGCCATCTCCATCGACTCCACCGCCATCTCCATCGCCGTTGCGGACTCCTACGATGAGGAGTGAGTAGTTCTCCTCCGAGGCTAAGGGTCTGCCGGTAGCTATGTGGTTTATCTCTCTCTCCCATGGTGTGATCTTTATGTGATCATGAACTTTATAATCTAGATGTCGTTATGCTATTCAAGTGAATTTTACTTATGTGATCTCCGGAGACTCCTTGTCCCACGTGTGTAAAGGTGGCCGTGTGTGCACCGTGTGGGTCTCTTAGGCTATATTTCACATAATACTTGTTCACTGAATTATGATTTGAGTTGGATGTCTCTATGAAATTGTGGTGTGTTAGTACCTCCTATGAATGCTCAAAGTGACAGCGTGGGGGGTTCGTTAGTACTTGAGAATACATCTTTAAGGTTTTCTTTTGCAGCCCTACGCAATGAATCAATGTTCGTTATCCAACGAGAGAGTAGTTCAGAGTAGTATAGTGAAGTGCTTATATTTATATTCCTTTATGATATCATTGTTGAGAGTGACCACTAGTGAAAGTATGATCCCTAGGCCTTGTTTCCAAACATCGAATCACCATTTATTTACTGTTTTACTGCATGTTTACTTGCTGCCATATTTATTTCAGATTGTTATTACCACTCATATTCATCCATATCACTTGCATTTTACTATCTCTTCGTCGAACTAGTGCACCTATACACCTGACAAGTGTATTGGGTGTGTTGGGGACACAAGAGACTTCTTGTATCGTAATTGCAGGGTTTCTTGAGAGGGATATCTTTGACCTCTACCTCCCTAAGTTCGATAAACCTTGAGTGATCCACTTAAGGGAAGGCTTCTTTTACAGTACCTTTTACCACTCCTCAGAAGAAGAGAGGTATGATTTGAGTAACGGTTAGAATTTACCGATTTAGATTAGACCCAACAGCCCAGCAAAACATATGTAATAAAAAAAACCTATCTGGCCCGGCCCAACAATTGGATTAGAGAGAAGAGGACGCGAGCCAGAAACGCAGGCGACCGCCGCCGGCAGCCGAGCACGCGAGTCAGAAACGCCGGCTCTGTCGAGGGCGACCGCCGCCGCCACCCGATAGGCCCGATCCTGCATCGCCGACCAGCAACGCAACCACCAGGTCGTGCTCGTCCTGCATCACGGGCGACCGACGCCGCCACCAGATCGCCAGCACCAGGTGGACGCCGCTAACCAGGTCGACGCCGCCGCAACATTGACGTCGACGCCGCCGCAACATTGACGTCGACGCCGCCGCAACCAGGTCGAAGCCAAGTCTAGGTAGATTATTGCCCTATTCCTTGTCGATCTGAAGTGAATATGGTTCTACTTTTTTAATCGATGCAGCACACTACTAAGAGGCAGCCACCTAGTTGGATACAATCATCTAATCATCTACTTTTCTTACTGGTTTCGCTAAGAACCACAGCACCTTGATTTTACAGAGACAAAAACAGTACCATGAATGCATGTAGGAAAATTTGATTGCATATATGTTCAGAAGCTCCTGAAACGAAAGAACAAATGATATTCACAAATTTACTACTAAAAAACAGAACTAGCTAATGAAATCAAGTCAACAAGAGGATCTCTTACACTAAACGGGTGAACAATCTAGTCGAGTTTCCACATTTCTAATCCCCTTATTTGATCTTAGAAACTGCAAACCACCAATCACCCTCTCTGAATATTGGACTAGAGCGCTTCAGATTTGGACTGTGTCAATCAGGGGATGGGTTGGAAATCTAGAGATTTAGATTTTCGTATCCTTTTCAGTTTGTTTCTCATTATTCTAATTTACTTCATCAACCAGATAATGTGTTTGGTTCATCTTTAGCTGCTTTGCATTCCCTTGTCTGGCTATTATTTTTTGATATTGGAGACTGCTAAATTTGTTTGTTGTTTTCGGTTATGTCCTTACGTACTAGGCACCCATTTTACCAGCTGAAGAGGTCAAACCTGCATTTGACTGTCAACATGAAGGTGTTACTTTAAATTGATCATCTACAGGCCGTGGTAAGCTTAGTATGATCTATCGTTTTCCTTGTTTTGCATGCCCCTACCTAACACGGCTATTGTTCTATGTGGCTTCACGGGCATGGCGTCATAAGGCGAGAAGAATGGAGCAGAGTGAATACTTTGATGGCTGGTCTTAGGACCGCAACCGTGTATCAATTGTTGTCGAATAATTTAGTTGAACAGTTGATGTTAAGGAGAAAGAGCCTTAGCTCAGCTTGAATAACTTTCCAGCGCACATAGATCACCCGATTTGAATCTTGTATTCATGCTCACTTGTGTGCTTCTAAACAAAATGCTTAGCGGTTCCTCCCACCTTGTTTTTTTGTTTTGTTTTTGTTTGTACTGTTTATTAATTTGTCCGATGCTAGATTAAGACGGGGCTTGCCAAGTGCAAACCCTGAAGCACCGCCTCACTTAATTATCTGATGCAAGTGTTTACTCACTGTGTTGCTCCATGTGTGGGGCTCTCTAACGTGAATCCAGGAGCCTGTTAAACCTTGCGTCAGCTTCAGCAAGTGTAACCTTGCTAATCTTGTTTGTACCAGAACAATGACGTTGTTTTCCAAATCTTCAGCAATCAAACCCAGTTTAATAAGTAAATTCAGAATAGAGCTGGTAGGAGAAAACATGGAATACTACAACTCAGTATCTCAAGAGTGGTTTCAGAATAGAGTGGTTTCAGACTTTCAGTATTTTAACAAACTGAACAGTACTATTCCCTGTATTCAACCTCCAAGTCAATGAAATGAAATTATGAAAGTTTACATCACATGCTAGCAACGGGAAAATGCCAACATAGTTTGAATCACCCGATCTTGCACATTAACCCAGCAAATGTTTATAGTTCTAAAAAACATGTAGACATATATCCAAGTCCTACCAAGCCTCATATAAAATAGACAAGCATGTAGCGCACATCGACTATGGTTCGCATAATGCTTCATGAAACGTCCTACTTCGGTAGTAAGGCCTCTAGCGGGTTGGCTGACGGACTCTGGGAACTCTCCTGAGAGGGCACAAAGAAGATGAGAGTTACAAGGAACATACAATTGGACATCTACGTTGTACAAAGGCTGCAAAACTCACCGGTAACTGATATGATCCAAAGGTATCCAATGTATGGATTAAATGCTCCGCGTGGTGGATGCTGCTTCATCCCAGGGACATTGGTCCTCTTTGGTGAAACTTGTTGAGCCGAGTGAAGGTTGAGTTTAATTCAAAAGTAAGACATTGTTCAAAAAGGTACTCGAAACTCGAGGCTTGATGAATAATTCTAACCTTGACCTGACGACCATGTAGTTCAGATTCATTCAAATTAAGAGCCTCCTGAACTGCTTCTAGTTCAAGAAATTCCACGTAAGAAAAGCCTTTTGGTTGTCCGAACTTGTCAATCAAGATCGTCACTCTGTTCCGTAAGCTTGAAAATGCTGCTGCACTTCCTCCGGTGTACACACATAATCAACCTGTAGTACATGATTATGTCAGGAAAAAACGATTTTTCACTGAATATACATGAAAGATAAAACAGCAGGTATCAAGCAAAATAATTAACTGACACAAAGTCTACTCGAAATTGCGTTTGACACGCTTGTACTTGTGGAGCTGAAGAATAACTACATAGGTCTAAACGGCTATTTACATGCCATTCAGGAGGGCGCCGCCAGCACCAAGTCTGTCACGGACAGGGTGCAGCAGCAGTGGACCTCGTTTGTAAAGATGTGGAAGCCTAGAGCTATTCTTATTCTGTTAAATTGCTTACATTAATTTTGTACCCTGGTCCTTTGCTGCATATGCTTGGTGTTTTACTAGTTTCTCAGTATACAAAAAAATGTCCCGATGTTTCTAGGATCAGATTAGCATTTTTGCTAGCACACGTTGACTGATTGAACTAGCAATTTTTCTGATGGTTTGCTAGTTAGGCTCATTATCTTCATGGATTCATGGATAACTATCCGAGCAATCTTGAGGAGACACCCAACCACAAGTACCAATCGTGGATTTTTGTACTTGAGCTAACTGAAAGTAGCTCTCAGTATGAAATTCTTAATCCACTCGACTAGCCAGTTTGTCGACCGAATCAAATACAAGAGAAAATATTTGGCAACGTGAAGTTCATCTGCTACTCCTAGAGGTGGTCCTGTTCATCTCCCTGTAGAAAGACCTTGCTGTTGTAGGTGGAGGTATATGGCTCTTATTATCTAAACATCATCTCTAAACTCCAATCCTTGTTCAATTAGTGTAAACATGAAGACACACTTAAAATGTTTGTGGAATATCCAAGGTATTTCAACAATTTCTGGAGCGGATCATAAAGCCTACGGTTGTGTCTAATAACCAGTAGAAACATAGAATTGCCAGACATGTTTTGATCGCAAAAAAATACATGAAGCAAGAATCAAACACACCTGCAGCTGGCAATCATAGGAGAAGGGGACGCGCCGGCGACGCCTCCCATCGACTCTTGAAAAACCATTTCGTCGGCATCCTACCAACGCCTGCACCACCGCCGAATCGACACGAACGACGCGCCGCTACGACGTTCAGGCACCGCTCCGGGAACCGCATGCTCGGCTTGACCGCCTAGTCGAGCGGCGAGGATGGCGCCATCGATCTTCGATCCACGAGGAGGAAGGCCTGAGGCCGCCGCCGCCGAGATAGTATTGGGGAAGAGGACGGCGGAGGGGGTCAATCTACATCAGGACTTTACGCTTTCTGGATGGGGAGACCAGCCGGCGGCGCCGGAGTTGGGGAATAGAGAAAGAGAGCGCGGCGGTGACTAACTCACGGAAGGAGGAGCTCAGGCTGACATCGCTTGGGGCTGGACCTCTGGAAAGTCTATTGAGCTGGGCCTGTCTATTGGACTGGCCCGTTTCCGTTTTTTTTTTCGGAAGTGAGAAATTTCCCAGAGGTATGTAACATACCTCTCCAATTTTGGATTGTGGTATGAATCTACTTAGGCCATTGGATGGACGGAAATTGATGGTTGTAATTTATTTGAGGGTACCACAAAACAACTCTAAGGGAAACTTGCTGCTGTTCTACAAACCTCTGCACTTGGAGGCCTAACACTATCTACAAGAATAGAAGCTTGTGTAGACATCAAGCTTTTTTCTGGAGCCGTTGCCAGGGAGGTAAGGTAAAAGGTACTCACATCCCCTGGCTACTAAGTTTTCTAGTTGCTGGTGAGTGCTCGAAGTTATTTCATTTAGATTCTGCAATTATACCTTTTTGTTTCTTGTTTTTATTTTCACTAGTTAGGCTTAATGGAAAACAACAACAAAATTAGAGAGCTTTATAGTATTTATCTTGAGTTAAGACATGAGGTGTTTGAAGAGAAAATTAAAAAAACCTATGGAATTTTACTTGCATGCTAGTAGCAATGTTATTAGTATGAATTCTTTGAACACCATTATTGCTAATGCTATGGAAAAGTCTAAGCTTGGGAAAGTTTGTTTTGATGAGCATGATATTTTTAGCCCCCAAGCACAGAGGAGGAAATTTACTTTGATAATACTATGCCTCCAATATATGATAATTCCAATGATGATTATGTTATTTTCAGTCCACCTACCATTGAGGAGGGAATTAATTGTGATTACAATATGCCTCCTATATTTGATGATTATGGTGATGAGAATAAAAATGATACTACCTCTGTCCATAAATAGATATCTAAGGTTTATCTAAATCTGAATGTATCTATACATCTAAATTTAGACAAAGCTCATACATCTATTTATAGATGGAGGGAGTAGCTATTTTGTTGAATTTGCTCCCACTACAATAAATAAGAATGACTATGCTTATATGGGGAGTAATAGTTTTATGCATGTGATAGTTATATTGTTGAGTTTATTCATGATGCTACTGAAAGTTATTACGTGTCCGGCGCCGGCGAGCAAGAGTAAGTTCTGGGCCGACTCTGAGTCCTCCGACGAGGGATCTGACGAGGGGATCATCAGAGACACGCCGTCGGGATCCCAATGTTCGTTGCGGTACATCTGCCATTCACCTACTCTGGTGAGTGGACGGGATCTGCAAAGGAATGGTGGGGAGTCTCGGAGGGCAGCACGTCGGGCTCGTCGTCAGCTACTGCAGAGGGAGGCGGCGCTCACATTTGCTTCGCTGTTGACGGACCCGACCGAGGAGGTACGTGACTCTACACTCAATTTGTTCAATCAGAGAAGGTTTAAAGAGGCCAATCTTCATGTCCTTGAGCCAACGTCTTTCAATGATGATGGCGCGGGCAGATGGACCGTGGTGCGCCGGAAGCGTAGATCACCGGCGATCGCCGGACCTGGGGATGCTCAGGGTCCGCGTGTGCCGAGGATTTCAAAAAACCGGGCCATCGCTCGCGGGCCTAGGATGGATCATCGTGGGCCCCTGGCTGCTGAGCCAAGCCCAAGAATTTGTCGTGATCGCATGCGAGTTCACCCTAAACCCAAGGCTGATGAGCCACTGATTCCTAATCTTGTCTCAGGAAAAGCGTTTAGGCATCTTCTGGGTTATACCCGGACATGCAAAACCTTAGTATCTACCAAAGAAAGGTGGTTGCCATCTACCGTGATGAATCGTGTTGCTGGACGTGCGCCAAGCAGGGGTGGAGATGGTCGGGGTCGCCAGCCCCCAATGTGTGGCAATGGCCGCGGTGGTGGAAGAATTCAAGGCGGAAACCCCTTTGCAAGACAAAGGAACTTCGTTCAGGGTGAATCGAGCGGATCTGGGAACTGGGAACAGTATGATGGTGATCGTTTCCAAAATGCCAAGAAAGAAGTCCAAATCACCCCCCTAAGTATGAGGTTTGGGGCGGTAACCCCCCTTATGTTTTAAGTGGGGCAAATTACCCCTCTAAGTATCAAATACCAGACAAAATACACCCCTGGGCATTGGTTAGCTGTTTTGTGAGCGGATTTGGCCACGGTGGACACAACAAATAGGCCACGCAAGCATGGTTGAGACGGACCAGGTCAAGACTCACCTGGGCGGGCCGCACGGACGCACCTGGTCTTCACCTGCATCAAGACGCACGCCGCGCGTGGCCTGTGGAGAGCAGTGCGCCATCGCCCGCTGCCATCTTCTCTCCCGACGACGGCGGCGAGGTATGTTGATGATCGACGGCTGTTGGTTGACGATCCGGCGCACCTCTCCTCCGCAGCAGTTGGCCTAACCTTGTGTGCTCTCGCTGCAGCCATGGCGCCTCCATGTCGAGGACGGCCTCGACGGTTACTCCTGGATAGAGGCGACGGCGGACGATCGGCGGCATCATCTGCTGATTGTAGTGCTGCTATGTCGAGCAGGTGAGTTCATGGAACCCCTACATCCCTCATCCCCTTCCTGCAAGAGCAGATCAGTTCCTCTCTGAAATCTACGATGAGAAAGGAGAGGTTTTTTAAATTCAGTTACTAAAAAAACAGGGCAACAAGTCCAGATCTTTGCAAAAAATTCAGAAACTATTTCCTGTAGGGAATGCGAGTACATACAGATTTTCTGTTCATGTGTGTTAGGCATATAACTTGAGAAAATATTTCATTTTTCGTGCTAGTACAACATACAGTAACATCTATGCAAAATTGCAGGAGAATGCGATAGCTGATCGATCAGAAGAAGATGGAGCTGAGGAGCAAGGATTTCAAGAGGAACAATATTCAGAAGAACATCACGAGCAGCAACAAGAAATGCATGGACATCACCTACAGGAGCAGCAATTTCAGAAATACCAGCATTCCGGAGCAACAGGAAGAACATGTACATGATCAACAGTAGAAATGCATGAGCATCACTCAGAAATGCATGACAAGCACCGACGGGAGCATCAATTTTAGCATTCCCAGCACCAAGAAGGGCAGCTAATTGAGAAACTAGATCAGGAAGTTCAGTAGCAACTCCAGCAAACTGTTGCTAAGAATTTGCCAGTTGTGAGGGCAACAGTGCATGCGAAAGAAAAAGGCAAAGACATTCTTGATGTGAGCTCACATGAAGATGTCGAGGACAGTTCAGATAGTGAGTACGATGATGTTCATGAAGAAGGTAGTGTAGATAGTAGTGTTGATGATGAAGAGGCTATTTGTTACAGAGAACAAGCGCTTGAACTGAAGAAAATAGTGAAAACAAGAATGCTTGGAGAGGAAGAGCAGAAATCAAGCAAAATGCAAGAATAATTCATTTTTTATGAAGTACATTGTTTCAAGCATACTATGCTGTGTGCAAAATTGACACAGAAGTTGGCTGCTAAATGCTCCAGAATTTCTCAAAATTAGTACCAACAGAAAGTGCGGCTGTCTATATTAATACTACAAGCTACAACAAATGTTTGTGTTCAAATTTTAAAAACTAGCTATCCAAATACTTGCTGCCCAAAAAACTTGTGTCCAAATGCTTGTTTTCCGCATATGTTTGTGTGACAATATGGTTGCTGCCTAAATACTTGCTATCAACAAAATTATGTCAATATGGTTGCTGCCTTATAACAGTGAGTAAGAGACGTACCTTTCCCAGAGATCAGTAGCAACTGACAATAGTTCTCGAAATATCACATCCTTTTTCTTTTCACCATTTAAATCCAATCTACAAAAAAGCAACAATGACAATACCAAGTGATATTCACATGCTATTTATCTTTCACAGATCGATTTGGACAAACATGTGACATATATTCACACTAAAAGGTGACAACATTTCATTGCTAGTCTGATTACAGAGTACAAATATGTTTCATTTACAAAACAAAGATGATCGTTGGTACTAACTACACTACTGGTACTCAGGTGCTAATCAACTCCAACCATCTCCAAAAGCTGATCATTGGATAGTTCTTTCCTAATACCTAGCTACCAACTGCACTACTCCTACTAATTGCAAATCATCTGCAACTGCAACTACCTCTAACATTCTCCAAAAGTATTTTTCTACTTCTTCCGTACCATGCCATTTACTTGTCATTGAACCCAGGCAGTTGCTCTTCGACTTCTGGAAACCATGTCTCAATCACCTCGGACATGTGCTCGGAGCACATCGTCTCGCTCAGAGCAAGACATGGCCTTTGCTGAGCCATCCCTCGGATATGCCATGGTAGAAGCCTCGCATTTCGATCGACAACGCACCTTGAAATCGGAATCCCACCTGATCACGAGCTCGGTTCCCTTGCGCCTGCACTCCACAGTCCACACCCAGATTCTCGCATATCCAGCCTAGAACGAGGCGCAAATTTTCTCGCTGCTTCTCCACCCCAGCAAGATCCATCAACGCTGCCGCCGCTTCCTCAATTTCTGCCCCTTCTTTCATCGCCGGCATCAGGCACCACCTCCCCACAACCTGAGATCCCTCCACCTCCATCGCAACGCCGGTCAACAGCTCCCGGGGCGATGTGAAAGACGAACGCGTCCGGATTTGGGGAGGACGCAGAGGCTCGCGGCCGGATTTGGGGAGGAGGATGCACGCGGCCGGATTTGGGGAGGACGCAGAGGCTCGCGGTCGGATTTGGGTAGGAGCAGGAGGCGGTCAACGATGGGGAGGAGGGTTTGCGGCTCGCCTGGTGTGCTTTGAGGAAATCATGTGCGGTGCGGCTCAACCGTGCCAGCGTGGAGCAAAACCAGAGTACACGTGGCCAAATCCGCTCACAAAACAGCTAACCAATGTCCAGGGGGGGTATTTAGTCCGGTATTTGATACTTAGGGGGGTCATTTGCCCCACTTAAAACATAAGGGGGGTTACCGCCCCAAACCTCATACTTAGGGGGGTGATTTGGACTTCTTTCAAATGCCAATAGCATTGGTGGTTTTGGTAATGGCGGTTTCGGCAATTTTAACCGTGAGAAAAATCGTCGCGGTTATGCAAATCAATACCAACGTCAGGGTGGGTTTCAGAACCGTAACCAAACCGGTGGCAGTGGATACAGAGGAGGCAACAATAGGAACAACAATGGTGGAGGTGCGGCTGTGACACCTCGTGATGGAGGGATCGATCAGGATTTTATCCAGCAAACTGTGCAGGCAGTCGTGGCGGCGGTTACTGCAGCGTCGCAGAAGTCTGCCATTCCTACTGAGGCGATCACCGCGGCTGAGTGGTTGCACCTAGACTTGGACATGTCCAGCCGATTCCGCCAGTTGCGCTGCCTGTGGTTCCACCGGCTGTGCAACCTGTCATGGTGCCGGGTGTTACTGCCACAGCGGAAGATGGTGCAACGACATCAAAGAAAAAGAAGTCTGATAGTTGTTTCTGATGCAAGCAGTCGGGTAATTTTATTGATGACTGCACCGTGCCGATGTGTGACATATGCGAGTCGGTTAATGATGCTTCCAACGTCTGTCATCTGCTACAGGCTCCTAAACCCACAGTGGCGATGTATGGATATGCGAATGAGGCTCTTATGTTCTTCGAGTTGCCTCTTAGAGGCACCTACATGCCAAAATTGGAAAATGCCAAGCTGGCCAAGCTTACTATTCAGGGAGATGCAATGACCATACCAGAAATTATAGAACGACTGAAGTGGATTGTGCCATCCGAGAATTTCCAATGGGAGGTTACTCACTTTCATAACAATGTATTCAAGGTGAAATTTCCTAACAAAAACGAGGTACAACGGATGAAGCATTTTAAGACTTACCCTGTGCCTAATCGTCCGATAGACATGGAATTTGATGGAGGAGCCGACTTTCATGTTGCCAGAGGTGTGGTTGAGGGCCACAGGTATTCCTGCCGATGTGAGAAATGATTTCCTTGCGCTCTGGGCTCTACGATCTCTTTTTGGGAAAACAGTGGAGGTGGATATGTCATTTACAAGGAAGAACAATGTGCTAAGGTTGAGGATTGGGTGTATGGATGCAACACTTATTCCGGAGACCTCTGATGTGTACATTTCGAGAGGGTTCTTCAGGCTAGCTTTTGAGGTCGAGAATAATAATGCAAATGCAGAGGTGGAGATGGTTGAGGCTGCTCAGAATAATGGGAATAATAATGATCACAATGGAGGGGTGAGGGAAATAGAGGAAATGAGAACAACAAAGATGAGGCTACAAATATGGAGGTGGAACAGACCATTAATCCAGGGGTTAACCAGGGGCCAACAGGGACGGCTGGCGATCAGCGGAATAATGCAAATATTAAGCAAAATGAGATGATGGTTAGCTTTGGTACTCTCCCTCCATCTCCCATCAAGGATGATGTGCTGTTGCCTTGTGTATTTAGATGCGAAGCAGTGTCGGCTCAGTCTACAGAGATGACACAAAAATTGAGCCAAAACGATGCCCATCATGGTATGCTACATCATTTTCCAGCCCAGCCACAAATGGACAAAAACCTGGCGGGTTTCGAGGTCGATTATGCATCGGATCAGGTGCCAATGATTGCTGGCAGCATTGGCGCCAGCGGATCTACCTCGGCGGTGGCGCCAGACCACCTGGTCGCTGCGGTGTCGACGGACGCGCGCGACAAGCTGCAGGACGGCAGACCCGCGGGGGTTGCCAGTCACCCGAGGTGTGACACGCGACGTGCGCGGGAGGCGCCTGACGCAGGATCGCCTACACCACTGACCGACAAGCTGAGTAGTGGATCCTCTACGCTGCACGATGGTGCGGTGATCTCTGTGCCAGAGCTAATTTTAGTTGAAAATTTGAATGTTTCAACGTTTTTTGAACAAACTTTTGATTTTAATTCTGATGTCATCTCTGTTCAGCTAGGGGAGAAGCTCACTGGAGCTACTCTTTCATCACATGCTGTTGGGGTGAAGGGTGACAATAAGGTATGTTTCGATCAAATTTCTAAATGTGCAAATGTTTCTTTGGAAAATTCAGATAAGTGTAATTGTGAGTATATTGAAAATGATGATTAGGTGCTCAATGGAGTAAAACCGGATATTGCGTCCAATATGAATGTGTTTGAGAGGGAGGTGCCTAAGGGAGCATATGTCCCTACTGAAGAAGAAGTGATAGCTTTAGGTGGTAGTGCTCACACAGGGGCTCGCCCGAGTACATGTTTGTAGCAAAAGGCGGATGCTGATGACACAATCATGGAAAGGGCTATGAAGCAAGCTCAGCAGCATCACGATATATTGGTTCCAGGTACCAAGCAAAAATCCAAACTCTCTTTTACTTCCAAGGATAGCTCGGAGATAATAGGTCCCGCTTCTCGTTTAGGTGTTTCTTTAGGAAAGGATTTTCAGGAGGTGCTAGAAACGGTTGATAATATCAAAAAAGTAGAAGAGATCTGAAATATTCAGTACCTTCAACAAAATATTGACCATGTCATTGAAGGGGATAATGGTCCCTCAAATTTAGTGATGTCAAATGTATCATCATTATGTGAAGATCTTGTAGATGATGAAAAGGAGATTAGTGATGTGGAGGATCTCGTAGGGGATCCTCTCCCACCTATAAAAGAAAATAAGGTGAGGCAAAGAAGGGTGTATGATTCATCCTATATTCGTAGAAGCAATAGAAAGATAATTAAGAAAATTTACTAAAATGCAGAATTTAAAAGGGATGATATGGAATGGAGGTGGCTTTGGTAACACGGCCAAACAATTGTTGTTAAAGAGTCTATTAGGGAGCATACACTTTATTTCATTGCCTTACTGGAGACAGGGAGATCAAATTTTGCAATTCCTTTCTTGAACCAACTAGCCGGTCCTTTTAACTTCTCTTGGTTTTGTCTTCCTCCTCATGGGAGGTCTAGAGGCATTCAGGTGGGAGTTAATTTGGGTACTCTTGAAGCACAAAAAGTAACCACTGGGGAATTTTCTGTACGAATGCACATGAAATGCAAAAGAGATGGTTTTGAGTGGAACTTTGTGCCTGTCTATGGGGCTGCCCAGGATGGACAAAAACCAGATTTTCTTGCCGAGCTAGTAAGGATGTGTGAGCATCAAAACTTACCTATGCTAGTAGGTGGGGATTTCAATATTATTAGAAAGAAAGAGGAGAAGAATAACGACAATTTTAATGCATGTTGGCCTTTCGTTTTTAATACAATAATTCAAACTCTCAACTTAAGGGAAATTGCCCTTTCAGGAAGACAATATACATGGGCTAGTCGCCGTGACAATTCCACATATGAAAAGTTAGATAGAATATTGGCCACCGTGGATTGGGAACACAAATTTCCTTTAGTCTCTGTGAGAGCTCTATCAAGGATAGGGTCTGGTTCTGATCATACACCTCTCGTTATAGACTCTGGTATTAAAGCTCATAATGGAAACCAGCCGAGATTCTCTTTTGAGTTATTTTGGTTCAGACAAGAGGGTTCCTATGAGATGGTAACAAAGGAATGGAATTATGTTACCTCAGGTCGTAATCCTATTGAGCGTTGGCAAAATAAGATACGACACTTGAGGCGCTTCTTAAAAGGCTGGGCTAAAAGTATGAGTGGAAATTATAAAAAAGAGAAAGAGAGACTAATTGGAATTATTGATGAGCTTGATTTAAAAGCAGAAAATAGTCCTATGAGTCAGGCCGAAAGGGCTACTCTAAAGGATGAAAATGAGAAAATAAATAAACCGAGGAGGGATGAAGAAACGAAATGGGATCAAAGAGCTAAAGTGAAACATATTCAACAAGGGGGAATAATACTAGATACTTTCACTTAATTGCTAATGGCAAAAAAAAAAGGAAAAAAGAAGATTTACCAGCTTGAGCAAGAGGAAAGAACCATCGTTGGTGAGGAAAATTTGCGAGTTTTTATATCCGAATTTTATATAAAACTCTTTGAGGAACCAATTCTGTCCAACGTTTTTTTAGTTGAGGAGGAAAACCAGGATATACCCAAGCTTTCTGATGAGGAAAACACTATTCTTACTTCTCCCTTCACCAAGAAGGAGGTGCATGAAGCTATTTCTCAAATGGAGCATAACAAGGCTCCTGGTCCTGATGGTTTCCCAGCTGAGTTCTATCAAAAGTTTTGGGAAGTAATTAAGGAGGACCTAATGGCGCTTTTTGATTAGTTGCATAATGTGGATTTGTCTCTGTTTAAACTGAATTATGGCATAATTACTTTAATTCCAAAAAAGGAAAACACAGTTCAAATTCAGCAATGTAGGCCTATTTGTTTGCTTAATGTAACCTTCAAAGTGTTTAGACCCACCCAAACGGCTTTTATGCCGGGTAGACATATTTTGGAAGGGGTGGTTATATTGCATGAAACTATTCATGAGTTGCACTCTAAGTAACTGGATGGGGTTTTATTTAAAATTGATTTCGAAAAGGCTTATTACAAGGTTAAATGGTCCTTCCTACAACAAACATTCCGCATGAAAGGTTTTGTGCCAAAATGGTGTTGATTCATTAAAGATTTTTTCCAGGACGGTAGCGTCGCAGCCAAGGTAAATGATGATATTGGGCACTATTTCCAAACTAGGATGGGGCTGAGGCAAGGCGGCCCTCTTTCCCCCATCCTTTTTAATATTGTTGTAGATATGTTGGCTATCTTAATCGAGCATGCTAAGGCGGATGGCCAAGTTGGAAACCTTATCCCTCATCTTGTTGAGGGAGGTATTTCAATTCTACAATATGTGAATGATACGATTCTTTTCATAGAGCATGATTGATTGCGCGTAATTAACACGTCCGTTGGGAACCCCAAGAGGAAGGTATGATGCGCACAGCAGCAAGTTTTCCCTCAGAAAGAAACCAAGGTTTATCGAACCAGGAGGAGCCAAGAAGCACGTTGAAGGTTGATGGCGGAGGAGTGTAGTGCGGCGCAACACCAGGGATTCCGGCGCCAACGTGGAACCCGCACAACACAATCACGTAACTTTGCCCCAACGTAACAGACGAGGTTGTCAATCTCACCGGCTTGCTGTAAACAAAGGATTAGATGTATAGTGTGGATGATGATGGTTGTTTGCGAAGAACAAGTAAAGAACAATTGCGGCAGCTTTGTATTTCGGATGTAAAGAATAGGACCGGGGTCCACAGCTCACTAGCGGTGTCTCTCCCATAAGATAGAAGATGTTGGGTGAACAAATTACAGCTTGGGCAATTGACAAATAAAGAAGGCATAACAATGCACATACATATATCATGATGAGTACTATGAGATTTAATCAGGGCATTACGACAAAGTACATAGACCGCTATCCAAGCATGCATCTATGCCTAAAAAGTCCACCTTCAGAGTTATCATCCAAACCCCTTCCAGTATTAAGTTGTAAACAACGAGACAATTGCATTAAGTATGGTGCGTAATGTAATCAACACAAATATCCTTAGACAAAGCATCGATGTTTTATCCCTAGTAGAAACAAAGCACATCCACAACCTTAGAACTTTCTCGTCATCGTCCCAGCATTTAATGGAGGCATGAACCCACTATCGAGCATAAATACCCCCTCTTGGAGTCACAAGTATCAACTTGGCCGCAGCCTCTACTAGCAACGGAGAGCATGCAAGAACATAAATAACATATATGATAGATTGATAATCAACTTGACATAGCATTCAATATTCATCGGATCCCAACAAACACAACATGAAGGATTACAAATAGATGATCTTGATCATGATAGGAAGCTCACAAGATCTAACATGATAGCACAATGGGGAGAAGACGACCATCTAGCTATCGCTATGGACCCATAGTCCAGGGGTGAACTACTCACATATCGATCCGGAGGCGATCATGGCGATGAAGAGACCTCCGGGAGATGATTCCCCTCTCCGGCGGAGGTGCCGGAGGCGATCTCCCGAATCCCCCGAGATGGGATTGGCGGCGGCGGCGTCTCCGGAAGGTTTTCCGTATCGTGGCTCTCGCATCGGGGGTTTCGCGACGGAGGCTTTAAGTAGGCGGAAGGGCAGGTCGGAGGCGCCACGGGGACCCACACAACAGGGCCGCGCGGCCGGGGCCCAGGCCGCGCCGCCCTGGCGTGTCGTCGCCTCGTGGCCCCACTTCGTTACTTCTCCGGTCTTCTGGAAGCTTCGTGAAAAATAGGACCCTGGGCGTTGATTTCGTCCAATTCCGAGATTATTTCCTTACTAGGATTTCTGAAACCAAAAACAGCAGAAAACAAAGAATCGGCTCTTTGGCACCTCGTCAATAGGTTAGTGTTGGAAAATGCATAAATATGACATATAATGTGTATAAAACATGTGAGTGTCATCATAAAAGTAGCATGGAACATAAGAAATTATAGATACGTTTGGGACGTATCAAGCATCCCCAAGCTTAGTTCCTACTCGCCCTCGAGTAGGTAAACGATAACAAAGATAATTTCTGAAGTGACATGCTATCATAATCTTGATCATACTATTGTAAAGCATATGAGATGAATGCAGCGATTCGAAGCAATGATGAAGATAATGAGTAAACAAATGAATCATATAACAAAGAATTTTCATGAATAATACTTTCAAGACAAGCATCAATAAGACTTGCATAAGAGTTACTCATAAAGCAATAAGTTCAAAGTAAAGGCATTGAAGCAACACAAAGGAAGATAAAGTTTCAGCGGTTGCTTTCAACTTCAACATGTATATCTCATGGATAATTGTCAACACAAAGTAATATAACAAGTGCAATAAGTAAACATGTAAAAATCAATGCACACAGTTGACACAAGTGTTTGCTTCTAAGATAGATAGAATAGGCAAACTGACTCAACAATAAAGTAGAAGATTGGCCCTTCGCAGAGGGAAGCATTGATTACTATATTTGTGCTAGAGCTTTTCATTTTGGAAACAAGAAACAATTTTGTCAACGGTAGTAATAAAGCATATGAGTTATGTATAAGACATCTTATAAGTTGCAAGCCTCATGCATAGTATACTAATAGTGCTCGCACCTTGTCCTAATTAGCTTGGGTTAACACGGATTATCATTGCATAGCATATGTTTCAACCAAGTGTCACAAAGGGGTACCTCTATGCCGCTCGTACAAAGGTCTAAGGAGAAAGCTCGCATTGGATTTCTCGCTTTGATTATTCTCAACTTAGACATCCATACCGGGACAACATAGACAACGGATAATGGACTCCTCTTTTAATGCATAAGCATTCAACAACAGCTTATTATTCTCATAAGAGATTGAGGATTAGCTGTCTATACTGAAACTTCCACCATGAATCATGGCTTTAGTTAGCGGCCCAATGTTCTTCTCTAACAAGTATGCATACTCAAACCATTTGATTGTGAAAACCGCCCTTACTTTAGACAAGACGAACATGCATAGCAACTCACATGATATTCAACAAAGGTAAAAGAGTTGATGGCGTCCCCGTAAAACATGGTTACCGCTCAACAAGCAACTTACTAAGAAATAAGACACATAAGTACATATTCTTCACCACGATAGTTTTTAAGCTATTTGTCCCATGAGCTATATATTGCAAAGGCAAAGAATAGAAGTTTTAAAGGTAGCACTCAAGTAATGTACTTTGGAATGGCGGAGAAATACCATGTGGTAGGTAGGTATGGTGGACACAAATGGCATGGTTATTGGCTCAAGGATTTGGATGCATGAGAAGAATTCCTCTCAATACAAGGCTAGGCTAGCAAGGTTGTTTGAAGCAAACTCAAGTATAAAAGGTGCAACAAAGCTCACATATGAACATATTGTAGCTATTATAAGACTTAACATTGTCTCCTTGTTGTTCAAACACCTCAACCAGAAAATATCTAGACTCTAGAGATCAATCATGCAAACCAAATTTTAACAAGCTCTATGTAGTTATTCATTAATGAGTACAAGGTACATGATGCAAGAGCTTAAACAAGATCTATATGAGCACAACAATTGCCAAGTATCACATTATTCAAGACATTAGACCATTTACCACATGCGGCATTTTCCGTTTCCAACCATATAACAATGAATGAAGTAGTTCAACTTTCGCAATGAACATTAAAGATAAAGCTAAGAACATATGTGTTCATACGAAACAGTGGAGCGTGTCTCTCTCCCAAACAAAGAATGCTAGGATCCGATTTATTCAAACAAAAACAAAAATAAAAACAAACAGACGCTCCAAGTAAAGCACATAAGATGTGACGGAATAAAAATATAGTTTCACTAGAGGAACCTGATAAGTTGTCGATGAAGAAGGGATGCCTTGGGCATCCACAAGCTTAGACGCTTCAGTCTTATTAAAATATGCAGGGATGAACCACGGGGGCATCCCCAAGCTTTGACTTTTCACTCTTCTTGATCATATTGTATCATCCTCCTCTCTTGACCCTTGAAAACTTCCTCCACACCAAACTCGAAACAAACTCATTAGAGGGTCAGTGCATAATCAAAAATTCACATGTTCAGAGGTGACATAATCATTCTTAACACTTCTGGACATTGCACAAAGCTATTGGACATTAATGGAACAAAGAAATCCATCCAACATAGCAAAAGAGGCAATGCGAAATAAAAGGCAGAATCTGTCAAAACAGAACAGTCCGTAAAGACGGATTTTATTGAGGCACCAGACTTACTCAAATGAAAATGCCCAAATTGAATGAAAGTTGCGTACATATCTGAGGATCACGCACGTAAATTTGCAGATTTTTCTGAGCTACCTACAGAGAGGCAGGTCGAAATTCGTGACAGCAAGAAATCTGTTTCTGCGCAGTAATCCAAATCTAGTATTGGCTTTACTATCAAAGACTTTACTTGGCACAACAATGCAATAAAATAAAGATAAGAAGAGGTTGCTACAGTAGTAAACAACTTCCAAGACTCAAATATAAAATAAAGTGCAGAAGTAAAATAAACACATGGGTTATCTCCCAAGAAGTTCTTTCTTTATAGCCATTAAGATGGGCTCAGCAGTTTTAATGATGCACTCGCAAGAAATAAGAGTTGAAACAAAAGAGAGCATCAAGAAGCAAATTCAAAACACATTTAAGCCTAACATGCTTCCTATGCATAGGAATCTTGTAAATAAACAAATTCATGAAGCATGATGCAACAAGCATAGAAAGATAAAACAAGTGTAACTTCAAAAATTTCAGCATATAGAGAGGTGTTTTAGTAACATGAAAACTTCTACAACCATATTTTCCTCTCTCATAATAATTTCCAGTGGCATCATGAACAAATTCAACAATGTAACTATCACATAAAGCATTCTTATTCACATGCATAAAAGTATCATTACTCTCCACATAAGCGTAATCAATTTTATTAGTTGTAGTGGGAGCAAATTCAACAAAGTAGCTATCATTATTATTCTCATCATCAAATATAGGAGGCATAGTATAATCATAATTAAATTTACTCTCCATAGTAGGCGGCACCAAAAGACCACTATCATTATAATCATCATAAATAGGAGGCATATCATAATCAACATAAACTTTCTCCTCAATACCCGGAGGGCTAAAGAGATAATTTTCATCAAAACCGACCTCCCCAAGCTTAGCATTTTCCATAGCGTTAGCAACAATAGTGTTCAAAGCATTCATATTAATAACATTCCCATTAGCATGCATATAAAGTTCCATGGGTTTTTTAATTCTCTCTTCAAACACATCATGTCCTAATTCAAGATAAAGTTCATAAAGATCTCTCATATTTTTGTTGTTTTCCATTATGCCTAACTAGTGAAATCACACAACTTAGTATTTTTAGGAGTACCCATTTTAGCAGTAGTAAATAAAGCAAACTAAATAAAGTAAATGCAAGTAACTATTTTTTGTGTGTTTTTGATATAGAGAGCAAGACAGTAAATAATGTAAAACTAGCAACTAATTTTTTTTGTGTTTTGATATAAGTGCAGCAAACAAAGTAGTAAATAAAATAAAGCAAGACAAAAACAAAGTAAAGAGATTGGAAGTGGAGACTCCCCTTGCAGCGTGTCTTGATCTCCCCGGCAACGGCGTCAGAAAAAGAGCTTGATTGCGCGTAATTAACACGTCCGTTGGGAACCCCAAGAGGAAGGTATGATGCGCACAGCAGCAAGTTTTCCCTCAAAAAGAAACCAAGGTTTATCGAACCAGGAGGAGCCAAGAAGCACGTTGAAGGTTGATGGCGGAGGAGTGTAGTGCGGCGCAACACCAGGGATTCCGGCGCCAACGTGGAACCTGCACAACACAATCACAAAACTTTGCCCCAACGTAACAGCGAGGTTGTCAATCTCACCGGCTTGCTGTAAACAAAGGATTAGATGTATAGTGTGGATGATGATGGTTGTTTGCGAAGAACATTAAAGAACAATTGCAGCAGTTTGTATTTCAGATGTAAAGAATAGGACCGGGGTCCACAGTTCACTAGCGGTGTCTCTCCCATAAGATAGCAGATGTTGGGTGAATAAATTACAGTTGGGCAATTGACAAATAAAGAAGGCATAACAATGCACATACATATATCATGATGAGTACTATGAGATTTAATCAGGGCATTACGACAGAGTACATAGACCGCTATCCAGCATGCATCTATGCCTAAAAAGTCCACCTTCAGGTTATCATCCGAACCCCTTCCAGTATTAAGTGGTAAACAACAGACAATTGCATTAAGTATGGTGCGTAATGTAATCAACACAAATATCCTTAGACAAAGCATCGATGTTTTATCCCTAGTGGCAACATCACATCCACAACCTTAGAACTTTCTGTCACTGTCCCAGATTTAATGGAGGCATGAACCCACTATTGAGCATAAATACCCCCTCTTCGAGTCACAAGTATCAACTTGACCAGAGCCTCTACTAGCAACGGGGAGCATGCAAGAACATAAATAACATATATGATAGATTGATAATCAACTTGACATAGTATTCAATATTCATCGGATCCCAACAAACACAACATGAAGGATTACAAATAGATGATCTTGATCATGATAGGCAGCTCACAAGATCTAACATGATAGCACAATGGGGAGAAGATGACCATCTAGCTACTGCTATGGACCCATAGTCCAGGGGTGAACTACTCACACATCGATCCGGAGGCGATCATGGCGATGAAGAGACCTCCGGGAGATGATTTCCCTCTCGGCGAGGGTGCCGGAGGCGATCTCCGAATCCCCGAGATGGGATTGGCGGCGGCGGCGTCTCTGGAAGGTTTTCCGTATCGTGGCTCTCGGTACTGGGGGTTTCGCGACGGAGGCTTTAAGTAGGCGGAAGGGCAGGTCAGGAGGCGCCACGGGGGACCCACACAACAGGGCCGCGCGGCCAGGGCCCAGGCCGCGCCGCCCTGGCGTGTCGTCGCCTCGTGGCCCCACTTCGTTACTTCTCCGGTCTTCTGGAAGCGTCGTGGAAAAATAGGACCCTGGGCGTTGATTTCGTCCAATTCCGAGAATATTTCCTTACTAGGATTTCTGAAACCAAAAACAACAGAAAACAGCAACTGGCTCTTCGGCATCTCGTCAGTAGGTTAGTGCCAGAAAATGCATAATTATAACATATAATGTGTATAAAACATGTGAGTATCATCATAAAAGTAGCATGGAACATAAGAAATTATAGATACGTTTGGGACGTATCAATGATCTGCAAAAGGCGTTAAACATGAAATTGATTTTGTGTATCTTTGAGTAATTATCGGGCTTGAAAATTAACTTTCATACGAGTGAATTATTTTGTTTTGGAAAAGCTAGGGAAGAGGACCACCAATATAAGTATATATTTTGGTGTGGGGCAGGTTCGTTGCCGTTTAGGTATCTTGGAGTCCCCATTCACTACAAAACTCTTAGAAATTCAGATTGATATCCAGTAGAAACTCGATTTGAAGGCAAGTTGGGATGCTAGAAAGGCAAGCTCTTATCCTTTGGGGATAGACTTATCTTGATCAATTCTGTTATAACAAGTTTTCCAATGTTTATGTTATCTTTCCTAGAAATTCCAAAAGGGGTTTTGAAAAGACTTGATTTCTATCGGTCGAGATTCTTTTGGCAAGGGGACGAAGAAAAACGAAAATATAGATTAACAAAGTAGAACATTATATGTAGGCCGATAGATCAAGGTGGCCTTGGCATTGAGGTTTTAGAATTAAAAAATAAATGTCTTCTAAGTAAATGGATTTTTAAATTATTGAATGAGGAAGGGGTGTGGCAATAAATACCTATCTCAAAAGACCCTCTAAACCATCCGATTCCCCTTTTTGAAAGGGACTAATGCATGTGAAAGATGATTTCTTTGCTCGAGGTCACTTCAATTTGGATGACGGTTCGGCTATTAGATTCTGGGAAGATATTTGGTTGGGTGATACTACTTTAGCGTAGCAGTACCCATCTTTATATCATATTGTGCAACATAGAAATGTCTTGGTTGGGGATGTGTTAGCTCATGCACCTCTGAACATTCGGTTTAGAAGAGTGTTAAATGGGAACAATTGGCAATTAATCTAGGTGATGTACCAGATAAATTTGTTTGGAATCTTACAACCTCAGGAATATTCACTGTTAAGTCTATGTATGCAGACTTGATGAATGACCACACTCCTTTTTTGAGGAAATATCTATGAAAGCTAAAAATCCCACTCAAGATAAATATTTCATGTAGTTTCTAAATAACAAAGTGTTGCTTTTTTTTGCGGGGAAATAACAAAGTGTTGTTAACCAAAGATATTCTTGCAAAAAGAAATTGGAAAGGGTGTACAAAGTGTTATTTTTGTGGTGCACATGAACACCTCTTTTTAGCTTGTCCTTTTGCAAAATTACTGTGGCGCATAATTTATTTCGCATTTGATCTCCCGCCTCCAACTAATATTACTAATATGTTTGGCAATTGGTTGAATGGAGTTGACAAAAAAGCAAAAGATCGTATACGCATTGGTGTGTCGACTTTGTTCTGGTCAATTTGGAGGTGCCGAAATAATATTGTGTTTAACAAATCATCTTCTTCCAATATTTTGCAGGTTATTCATATGGTGGTCCACTGGGTGCAGCTCTAGGCGTTGCTCCAACCTCAGGACCAGCAGGATATTATGGATACTCAGATGGTTGCTCAGGAGTGTCATACTAGTCGACTACAGGATGCTTAGTTGGCTTTGTTTTGGGGCTTTGGTGTTTCGTTGGTTGATTTATATATCGACTATGAGCGATTCGTGACTTTTGTATTAATCACTATTATATTTTGAGAGTTTTTAATAAAGGTTGTGTGCATCAACATGATGCAGAGGCCGGGGTGTTATCCCCTTTTCGAAAAAAAGAAAAAGAGTAAGAAATCATATACTTGTTACTTTCATTTTATTAAATGTGCATGTTCTAGCATTACTTATTTGTTATAGTCATGAATTGCGTCAATTATAGATGCCAATAAGTAATTCTTTTTACAGGTGAATCAAGCAGAAAGACCAAGATCAGTAAGCCTAAAACCACAAGTAGGCACTCAAAAAACTAAGAATTAAGAAGGACAAACAAGTTGCAAGCCCGAGCATCAGATAAAGTACTAATGATGTGGTTTTGAAGAAAAAAAAACGCAGAAAATAGAGAGCAGGCCCAGATTTAAACCAAATGACTTGATATGTTGAAGATGCTTAACCTTGTGTGAAACATGTACAAAGCAGTGGATGAAAAATTGTTTCCGTGAATTTAATATGTGATATTCTATACTGAACATGGTACTGGAATGAATCAAAGCATGCACTTTGAAGGATAGATATGTGTATGCTTACTATATATATATCATGTCTTCTGATATTTGTGCCTCATCATAAAAGGCTCTTCTTTTCTGTATAATATATATTGCAAACATATGAGATGTTAGCAACATAGGATGCTCACACACAAAAATGCTTGGGGCATTAACCCGCATGAAACTCGATTAGTCTTATTAGAGAAGGGATAGAGAACATAGAGATTCGGAACACATTGACAGTCTTTGAGGTTTCTTTCATCTGACAACGTATACATCAATCAGTAGGATCGATCCACCTGCGCCATATTCGTCAAGATGAGCTGGACAGCAAGCGGCGGAATGCTCTGCTCATTGCTGAAGTAGTCGTCAGGGTCTATCTCACGTTTCGCCATGGCGAGCCTCCTGAAATTACCCTTGTAGTACTTCTCGCCCCAAACCCTGCCTGCCTCGTAGCTCCTAATGGCACCGGCGCCGACGACATTCTCACCGAGCCAAAGGTCTTTGTAATTCGCGTAGGCCTCCCTCGGGTTCTTGCTCACGTACGACTCCATGAACCTGTACACATCCCTGACCCACCCTGCCCGCGCCGCCTCCTCGTTGGCGCCCTCCCAGAAATTCATGTACTGGATGTTGTACAACACGCCTCCACGGTGCGGGAATGGCGTGGCGGACTCCGGCAGGTCGGCGATTTTGCCGCCATAGGGGTCCAGGATCATCAGCCCCGCGTCTGGCCTCGCAAGCCATCTGGTGAAGATCTCCGCCCATGTGTCTCTGGAGATGCCACGCCGGACGTAGTCGGACGTTGCCTTGCTGAAGACCACGTCCACGGCGGTGGTCCGGTTCAGGATGTCCTCCACGGTGGCGCCGGCGCCGAGGTAGACGTAGGCTACGGACTGGAGCCAGGTCATCTCCTTGCAGTGCTTTCGGTTCACGCCGAGCGCTGGGAAGCGGTGGCGCATCACCGGCAGGAGCGCGTCGCAGGTGCCCAGGTACAGGGACTGGAAGCTGGCCACCTGTCCCTGGACGAGCACCCTCACGAACAGGTCGTCGGGGAGAGCCGGGGCGACCTCTTGCCACTTGGCGAGGATGTCCACCGCGCCCTCCTCGACTGACTTGGCGACGGTGAACACCGTGACCGTCGGCGGCACGGGCACGAGCTTCACCTGCCACGACAGCACGATGCCGAAGCTCCCTCCTCCGCCGCCGCCACGGATGGCCCAGAATACATCGCGCCCCATGGAGGTCCTGTCCAGGAGCCGCCCCTTGGCATCGACCAGCACGGCATCCACGACGTGGTCGGCGGCGAGGCCGTGCTTGCGAAGGAGCATGCCGAAGCCGCCGCCGCTGAGGTGCCCGCCGACGCCCACCGTCGGGCACAGGCCCGCCGGGAACGCGAGACGGCCGCTGGCCCTCCCGACGGCGTGGTAGAGCTCCCCGAGCGTCGCGCCGGAGTCCACCCACGCGGTGGCGGGCGGTCCACGGGTGACGCGCACGGAGCGAAGGCGGGCGAGGTCGACCACGGCGAACGCCGCGCCGGGCCGCACCGACCTGTAAGAGAGGCCCTCGTAGTCGTGCCCGCCGCTGCGCACGCGGAGGCGCACGCCGTGGCGGCGGCCGCAGACGACGGCGGCCTGGGCGTGCGACGCGTTCGTCGGGGTGACGATGCAGAGCGGCCACGCAGTCCCGGGCGTCAGGAACCTGGGGTTCCGGACGGAGGACGCGAGGACCGACGGGAACCGCGGGGAGCTCTGGGCGAAGAGAACCTTGTTCGGTATGGACGCCGCGAGGCACCGGAGGAAGTCATCTGAGGAAGCATATGAAGAATGGAAGAATAAGCTAGAGATCATGATGAGCATTGCTAGCGCCATTGTTCGCAACGAGGCCACAGAGGTAGAGCTCGATGGATGCCTCGACGTGCATGCTTCGTGGTCGAGGCGCCTTGGGGCTAGCCTTTTTATCTATTGCAAACGCGTAAGTAAAGTACTCCATGTTGGGGGCGGACTAAAATGTTAACTCTAGTATCGGTCGATCTGGTGATCTCCTCGTGGGTAATGCAGTCGTTGAATATACATGGCTATCTCCAATGGATCAATGCGCATATATATGACTTTTTTAGAATGGAATAAAAACACTTCTAAATCCGTACACCTTTACCCAAAAGAAAGTAGGTGGAGCTACTTTGGGACTTGGATGTACATATGTACACCCAATATTTTTGACAAAACAACTTGATTAGGTAAGTTTAGAGCAATATATCTCAAAAAAAAATCAGAAAACTCATGTAAAAATTGATATATGGGAGATTATATACACCTATTATCTACTAGATGAAATACATAAGTGGTTAACCGGGATACTGTTTGGCACTGCTTGCGGTTGCAGTATAAAACATTCCAAGAAGAACACTTCACAATATCTACCGCGTAAATTTGAGCACTCGAAGGAGCTCTCGAAAAAATCCAACCCAGGCCATGTAGAATTACTAGAGCACATTAGTTACAACTTACCAAAAGTACAGGAATGCCCAAGCTCTCATAGTCACATACTCTCGTACTGGAATGGATGACGAGCTAGCTATCTATCATGTGTAGCCGAGGCGAGCAGACCCCATTTCTTTCCCGGTGCCTTGCCTTTCCCCAATCGGGTTTCCAATTTGGTGAAAGCATCCAGCTTCCACCGCTGCGGCCGCAAAGCTGCTCGCCCGTTTGTAGAAACCCCATTGAATCACAAGAGGAGATGCATCAATGGCATTTTCAGGCGATTTACACAAAAATAACCTAAAAGTGAAAGAAAAGCACAGACTAACCCTCCGGCGAAACTATTTCACCAATCTAACCCTTTTGTGTGGCGCCCCTCCCACGGGCGCCACACATGCCCATGTGGCTCCCCTCCTGCCGGCGCCACTGTCCCAGCCGACGTGGCCCCCTCGCCGCTGAGCTGGTGCGCCCATCCGACGTGGCAGCATGTGTGGCGCCCCTCCCAACGGCGCCACACATGCACTTGGAATTGCCCAAAACATACTGTGAGACAAATCCTCTGGGATTTAGCTGTTTTGCGAGGCTCGATGTGTGGCGCCGATGCCACGGGCGCCACACTAGCCTGTGTGGCGCCGATGCCACGGGCGCCACACATAGAGGCTCGCGAAAACGGCTAAGGACTTATCGTCCGGAGCCCCTGGATGTTTTCGACCCAATAGTTCATATAAGTTGGCATGTGTGGCGCCGATGCCACGGGCGCCACACTAGCATTTGTGGCGCCAGTGGGAAGGGCGCCACACATGGACTTGTGTTAAAAACATGAAAAATCCTACCAAACTCCAACAGGTACGAGTACAACATTGGACACAACAAGTAGCAATTTTATGACATACACATATAACACTTCATAGGTCACATTGTAGCACGTAGATTCAAACAACAAGTAGCATTACAGACCATGGTTCGAAATGACATAGGGTTCACAAATCGATACTTATGAATATAGAGTTCACAACAACACGTAGCACATCCTAGTAGCGTCCTCGACGTGCCGTCCTCGCGAGCTGCTTCCGGACGGCCATCCTCTTCGTCCGCTGCCGTGGCTGTTGTTGCTGCTGCTCCGGGCCGGCGGGAGCTCTTTTCTTTGGTTCTGTTGGCAGCGGAGGAGCCCTGCCAATAAGCGCCTCCATCTGCTGGCGCCACCCATCAGAAGCTGTGTTCATACACAGTGGCTAGCCCTGAATAGGTAGTCCAAGGATCATGGAAACATCCTGGAGAGTAGGGGCCATCTCGCCGGCCCTCAAGTGGAAGGTGTGAGTCTCCGGCCTCCACCGGTCGACAAGGGCGGTGAGTGCCGAGGGGTTCATGTGTGGCCCCCCACGGCTTACAAGGGATATGAACGGCATAAGACCGGTAGGGCGGATGAACTCCGTGTACCTCTCGTCATACGGTATATCCGCTGTGCCATGGTAACGAATCTTCAAAGGGTGAAGATCAGTTCCCCTCTCCGTCATATGAACAGCCCGGTGCATCCTGTCGTACTCTTCATCCAGAAGCCACAACATCCTACATGTTTACACAACCATATTATGAGTCATTCCACTAACAAAAATGAGCAACACATACATGAGAGTTCATATCCAAATACATGAGAGTTCCATACATACACACATACATTCATATCTAGGGTTCCAACAAATATTTGGTTCAAATATCAGTTATTCCATCACAAATAGTAGACATTTCAAGACATACATACATAGAATTTGAACACATACATAGCCATTTTATATCTACATAGCCAAATTTAGGGTTCATATCCAAATCCACCAACATATCCAAATCTAGGGTTCATATCCAAATCCACCAACATATCCAAATCTAGGGTTCATATCCAAATCCACTAACATATCTAGGGTTCCTACACATACACATTCAACACTTACATAGCCATTTCAACACATACATAGCCATTTCAACACATACATGTAAAATTTCATATCTAGGGTTCATATCCAAATCCACCAAATCCACCAACAATAGTGGACGAATCAGAGGGAATCGAAGGGGAATACCTTGAGGAATGGAGGAGGAAGGACTTGGACGGATAGATCTGACGATTCCTTGGTCGATTTGGTGGGGGGGCCGAAGGGGAGGCGGGCGGCGGCGGCGGTTGGGGAGGAGAAGCAGAGAGGAAGAGAAAGAAGAAAGAGAGGGTCGGGCTGGGCGCGGGCGCCACACTTAAGTGGATGTGTGGCGCCCGTGGCATCGGCGCCACACAGGCTAGTGTGGCGCCCGTGGCATCGGCGCCACACATCGAGCCTCGCAAAACGGCTAAGTCCCAGAGGATTTGTCTCACAGTATGTTTTGAGCAATTCTAAGTGCATGTGTGGCGACGTTGGGAGGGGCGCCACACATGCTGCCACGTCGAATGGGCGCACCAGCTCAGCGGCGAGGGGGCCACGTCGGCTAGGACAGTGGCGCCGGCAGGAGGGGAGCCACATGGGCATGTGTGGCGCCCGTGGGAGGGGCGCCACACAAAAGGGTTAGATTGGTGAAATAGTTTCGCCGCAGGGTTAGTATGTGCTTTTCTTTGGTTATTTTTGTGTAAATCGCCGCATTTTCATTTCTCTACCACACCGCGGCGCTGTCCGTCCTTGCCGTCGCGAACGAAAACAAAAGGTAGTGCGCCCAAATTAATCAAAATCCTTGGCTGCTGTGCTACTCGGCTCGGCTGGCTCACCGTTGCTGCTAATTTTCAGCTTGCTGTTCTACACGCTGATCTGCGGCGACATCGTGTGGGCTGTGTACCTGCTCTGGTTCCAGGTCCGCTGGCTGTGTCTCGGCGACGCGCAGCCGGGCAATGCCCATCTCTTGGTCCTCGTCGCGGGTGAGTGGATGGTCGCATGTTTCACCGTCGGCACGGCGTGCGCCGCCATTACCGCCAACTTTTTCACCTTGCAGAAGCACTACTGCGACGAAGGCGACGCGTGCGTGCTGTACCTTGTCGCCGCCGCGATGGCATGGGCCGCCGGTGCTCTCACCTCGGCCGGTGTCGGCGCTCGGGATGGCTTGGATCCACGGGGCTCTCGCGGGCGCCCTAGCTACTCTTTGTCTGCCTGGTTCTTGTCAAGTCAAGCTATTAGAGCAATGGCGTGTGATGAACTGATGAGCGATTTGTAGTCTGGAAGTGGCTTCTCTTGTAGTAACTAGATGATTTCCCGCGCGTTGCTGCAGGAAATTAGTGTGTACTTTTTGAAGAAAAAAGTGAGATATATTATACGATGAAAATGTGCGAACAAAGATTTATGTTCACACTCAGCTCACTTAATAGTTGCAAATTGTATAATAGGTAAATGCCATAAAAGATTATTTTAAAGTGGTCCGGTTCTTCAAATTATAACCGATTTTTTAGTTCCATTAATTAGTACCTTATGCATTCAAGTGGTAAAATTTTAATATATTATATGTAACCTTGGCAAACAATTGGGACAATTTTGTTATACCATGTATTAAGGTGGTGCAGAGTTTAAATAGAATGATATCTAAAGGGGATATAAGATCCAACCAAAAACAAAAAATAACTGTATTTTCTGAAGGATACCGGTGTTCCATCATACAAAACATCCATTAAACTTTATTTAGTATTAACCAATTATGAAGCACGTCATTTTGGTATTTCACACTGATGGAAAAACAGGCTTCCGGGAAGCCCCATAAGTCGCGAAGGTAAAGGAACCGCGACTAATGGGGTCTTTAGTCGCGGTTCGTGTGGCGAACCGCGACCAAAGTCCTGGGCCCAGGGCGCACGGTGGCCAGCTGGTGCACGTGGGGGCTTTAGTCGCGGTTGGCCAGCCCAACCGCGACTAAAGGTGCCGAAGGCCTTTAGTCGCGGTTGGCCGGGCCAACCGGGACTAAAGCCCCTCCCCTATACATACCCATCCAGCAGCCAACACTTAGCCATTTGGAGCCATTCTCTTCACAAACTTCACAAGTGAGTGTTAGGTTTGCTTTTGGTTCCTCTTATGCACATAAGGTGTTTGATGAAATGCCCCAAGAGCATGAAACAAACATGATATGAAGTGTTGGAGTCACACTTGAGCTTTCTCATTTATTTTTTCCTCCTCGATCGCGGTTAGCAACTTGAACCTTTGATGTGTCATTGATAAAATATGCATGTGTGTGTAGTTCATTGTTTAATTTATATTGTTTGTAGCTAGTTAGTTTAACAAATGCATGATGGTTAATTATATATTTTATATTATAATAATGCGAGATGAATCGGCAATGGATGTACGGTAACCGACTCTCCGGCGAGTTCGAGTACGGGTTTGAAAGATTTCCTCGTAGTGGCTAATGCGAACAAGCGGGGGGTTTTGTTATCTGTCCATGTGTTAAGTGTAAGAATCGAAGGGTTACTCTTCCTCAAGAGATGTTCACATGCACCTGCTTCGGCACGGTTTCATGCCAAGCTATAATTGTTGGACCAAGCATGGAGAAAGAGGGGTTATAATGGAAGAAGATGAAGAAGGGGATGATTTCAATGATGAAAGCTATCTTTCTCATTTCGGTGATACTTTCATGGAGGATGTCGAAGGTGAAGGGGAAGGTGAAGAAGAGGCACGTGATGATCCCGTTGATGATCTTGGTCGGACCATTGCTGATGCACGGAGACGCTGCGAAACTGAAAAAGAGAGGGAGAATTTGGATCGCATGTTAGAGGATCACAGGAAGGCGATGTACCCCGGATGCGATGATGGTCTGAAAAAGCTGGGCTGCACACTGGATTTGCTGAGATGGAAGGCACATGCAGGTGTAGCTGACTCGGCATTTGAAAACTTGCTGAAAATGTTGAAGAATATGTTTCCAAAGAATAACGAGTTGCCCGCCACTACATACGAAGCAAAGAAGGTTGTCTGCCCTCTAGGTTTAGAGGTTCTGAAGATACATGCATGCATCAACGACTGCATCCTCTACCGCGGTGAATACGAGAATTTGAATGAATGCCCGGTATGCACTGCATTGCGTTATAAGATCGAGGCGATGACCCCGGTGACGATGTTGAGGGCCGAGAAACCCGGGAAGAGGGTTCCCGCCAAGGTGATGTGGTATGCTCCTATAATACCACGGTTGAAACGTCCGTTCGGGAACAAAGAGCATGCCAAGTTGTTGCGATGGCACAAAGAGGACCGTAAGTCGGACGGGGAGTTGAGACACCCCGCAGATGGAACGCAATGGAGAAAGATCGACAGAGAGTTCAAAGATTTTGCAGCCGACGCAAGGAACATAAGATTTGGTCTAAGTACGGATGGCATGAATCCTTTTGGCGAGTAGAGCTCCAGCCATAGTACCCGGCCCGTGACTCTATGCATCTACAACCTTCCTCCTTGGTTGTGCATGAAGCGGAAGTTCATTATGATGCCGGTGCTCATCCAAGGTCCGAAGCAACCCGGCAACGACATCGATGTGTACCTAAGGCCATTAGTTGATGAGCTTTTACAGCTGTGGGGCAGACCCGGTGTCCGTGTGTGGGATGAGCACAAAGAAGAGGAATTTGACCTACGAGCGTTGCTTTTCGTAACCATCAACGATTGGCCTGCTCTTAGTAACCTTTCGGGACTGTCAAATAAGGGATACAATGCATGCACGCACTGCTTACATGAGACCGAAAGTGTACATTTGCCAAATTGTAAGAAGAACGTGTACCTTGGGCATCGTCGATTTCTTCCGAAAGGTCATCCGAGTAAGAAAGAAAGGCAAGCATTACAACGGCAAGGCAGATCACCGGCCGAAGCCTCGCGGAACACTACTCGGTGCTGAGGTATTTGATATGGTCAAGGGTTTGAAAGTCATCTTTGGAAAGGGTCTCGGCGGACAATCGGTTCCGAAGGGAGGCTGACGGGCACGTAGCCATGTGGAAGAAGAAATCTATATTCGGGAGCTAGAATATTGGAAAGTCCTAGAAGTCCGCTCCGCAATCGACGTGATGCACGTTACGAAGAATATTTGCGTGAACATCCTAAGCTTCTTGGGCGTGTACGGGAGTCAAATGATACAAAGGAAGCACGGCAGGACCGAGCAAAGTTTGAAAGACCACGATGACCCGCATCCGGAACGGTTTCAAGGTCGTGCCGGCTACGCTCGACCAAAGAAGAGAAGGTCATCTTTTTTGAATGCTCGAGCGATATGAAGGTCCCGTCGAGATTCTCGTCCAATATAAAGGGAATAATAAACATGGCGGAGAAAAAGTTCCAAAACCCGAAGTCTCACGACCGCCACGTGATTATGACGCAATTGCTTCCGATTGCTTTGAGGGGGCTCCTGCCGGAAAATGTTCGAGTAGCCATTGTGAAGCTATGTGCATTCCTCAATGCAATCTCTCGGAAGGTAATCAATCCGAAGTTCTACCACGGTTACGGAACGATGTGATCCAATGTCTTGTCGGTTTCGAGTTGGTGTTCCCGCCATCCTTCTTCAATATTATGACGCACCTCCTGGTTCACCTAGTCGATGAGATTTCCATTCTCGGTCCCGTATTTCTACACAATATGTTCCCCTTCGAGAGGTTCATGGGAGTATTAAAGAAATATGTTCGTAACCGTGCTAGGCCGGAAGGAAGCATCGCCAAGGGCTATGGAAATGAGGAGGTAATTGAGTTTTGTGTTGACTTTGTTCCTGACCTTAAGCCGATTGGTCTTCCTCAATCGCGGCACGAGGGGAGACTAAGTGGAAAAGGCACGATCGGAAGGAAATCAATGATATGTATGGACGGCCATTCTCTGACCGAAGCACACCACACGGTTCCGACCAATTCCAGCTTGGTGGCTCCGTACTTTGAGAAACACAAGAATATTTTACGCTCGGACAACCCCGGGAAGCTCTGAATCCTGGATTAGGAAGGCCCACATGGAGACTTTCGGCGGTTGGTTGAGAAAACATTTAATGAGTGACAATAAGGTTGTAGATCAGCTTGTACATGTTGGCCAAGACACCATCTTCGACTATAACGACTTTCCAAGGGTACGAGATAAATGGGAATACATTTTACACGATCGCCCAAGATAAAAAGAGCACCAACCAAAACAGTGGTGTCCGCTTTGATGCAGACAACCGAGAATGGGCAAAAGGTCACATATTATGGTTACATAGAGGAGATATGGGAACTTGACTATGGACCCTCCTTTAGGGTCCCTTTGTTCCGGTGCAAATGGTTCAAGCTAACGAGGAGGTGGGGTAAAGGTGGACCAGACAATACGGAATGACAATGGTGGATTTCAACAATCTTGGTTACCTTGACGAACCATTCGTCCTAGCGAAAGATGTCGCTCGGGTTTTCTATGTGAAGGACATGAGTAGCAAACCGAGGAAACGGAAAGATAAGAAAACGATCGAGTACATCATGCGATGATCCAAAGCGCCACATTGTTCTTTCGGGGAAAAGAAACATCGTGGGAGTGGAGGACAAGACAGACATGTCAGAAGATTATAATATGTTTGCTGAAATTCCGCCCTTCAAAGTGAACACCGACCCAAGCATTAAGTTAAATGATGAGGATGCTCCATGGATACGGCACAATCGTAAGCAAGGAGGGACACAAGGGAAGAAATGATGTGTAATAATTTATTGTACCAAACTTTGTTGAATGAATCATGTGAATTATATTACCCGTGATGTGTTTGGTGTCCATTTTCGAATGATTCAATTGACTCGAGATAGCACTGATGATACATGAAATTTGGAGTGACTAAGTCATACTCCTCGCATACATGAAATTTGGAGTGACTAAGTCATACTCCTGCATATAGGAAATTTGGAGTGACTAAGTCATACTCCTGCATACATGAAATTTGGAGTGATTTAGTCATACTCCTGCCTAGGCGTATAATATGCATACTCGTAGTCTTCATAGCCGCCGCCGTTGTACTGGTAGTCGTCGCCTTCTAAGTTGCCGGCGTCGTCGTCGGCTGCTCGTCGTCGGCTGTCGTCGGGCGGCGCTCGTGGCTCGAACCGAGGGTAGCGCAGGGCGAGGGATATCGCCGGCCGTGATGTAGTCCATGACGCTCGCAGAGTCCGGCCGTACCACCATAGCCGACGGCCGGCCTCGTGGAAGTTTCCGGGAGGCGGACCGTCCTCCTCATACACAGCGAGCGCCCTCTCACGCCGATTGATGAAGAAGGCGTCCCAAGTATGCTGGTTATCGGGATGCCGCGCGGATTCATCCGCTGCTCCGGCGTGAGGTCGAGGTAGTAGTGGTTCGTGATGGCCGCCCGGCGCGCGGTACCCGAGGGACGGGAGGGACCGGCACGCCGCCGGCGCTTAGGCTCCGGCCGGCGGGGACGCGGTAGCCCGGAGGGCAAGGGTAGTTCGAGGCGCAAAGCTCCTCCACCTGCTGGTAGGTTAGAGTGGGTGCGGTGGAAGCCATGAGAGAGTGATGAGAGATTGTAGAGATGATAATGCTGGCCAAGCCGGGCTACCTATATGTAGTGACAAATGGCGGGAAAAATGGGAGCGGGAAGACAGGAGGCGGGAAGAAAGAGGCGGGGAGAAAGTGGCGGGAAGAAATTGGCGGGGAAAAATTGGCGGGAAGAAAGAGGCCGGAAGAAATTGGCGGGAAACAATTGGCGGGAAGAAAGAGGCGGGAAGACAGGGAAGAAATGGCGGGAAGACGAGGAGGGAAGAGGGGGTCGGCGGAAAGAGGCGGGAAGAAATGAATTAGTTTTATTTTCCTGAATTGTTTGATATATTATTAATATTTTTAACATTTAGAAATGAATTAGTTTTAATTTTCTGAATTTATTGATGTATTATTTGTATTTTCAAAATTTTGAATTGAATTAGTTTTATTTTTCTAAATTTTTTGATATATTATTTGTATTTTTAGTTTTATTTTGAATTGAATTAGTTTTATTTTTCTAAATTTTTTGATATATTATTTGTATTTTTAAAATTTTGAATTGAATTAGTTTTATTTTTGTTAGTTTTATTTTTCTGAAATTTTTTGATATATTATTTGTATTTTTAAGATTTTGAATTGCATTAGTTTTTTTTTCTGATTTTTTTGATATATTATTTGTATTTTTAAAATTTTGAATTGAATTAGTTTTATTTTTCTGATTTTTTTGATATATTATATGTATTATATGATTTTCAAAAAAGAAAAGTATTTTCAAAAAAGAGCTTTAGTCGCGGTTGGCTCTGGCCAACCGCGACTAAAGGTCCTTGCGCGCGGGAAAATAAAAACCGGGCGAAAATACCTTTAGTCGCGGTTGGGGTCCCCAACCGCGACTAAAGGTACCCCTTTAGTCGCGGTTGGCGACCCCAACCGCGACTAAAGGGGGGTCCCTATATATTCCCGTGCGCGAACCGCCGCGCCACAGTTTCTTCTTCCTCGCCCGCTCGTCTGCTCGCCGCGCAGAAGATCTTCTCCGCCGCCAGGCTGCCCGGCCGACCGTCGCCCGCCGTCCTCGATCCTCGTCGTCGTCGACCGTCGCCGCGCTCGATCCTCGTCGTCGCCGCGCGCTCCTCGTCGTCGCCGCGCGCGCGCTACGGCCGGTGCCGCGCCCGCCGCCGCCACAGAGATCGCCGCCGCCCGAGACACGACAGCCAGAGAGCGTAAGACTCGTCTCAGATCGCCGCCGCCGCTGCCGTGCCGCCGTCTCAGATCGCCGCCGCCGGCCGTGTGCCCTCGCCGCGCCGCCGGCCGTGTGTGCAGAGAACGGGAGAGAACGAGAGTGAGGAGAGAGAGAAAGGGCCAGGGGCGCCTAGCCGTCCCACTTTTTTTTTTTGTTTTTTTTTTAATTTGTAACTAAGTACTTAACAACAAAATACTTAACAAAAAATAGTACTTAAAAATTAAAACTTCAAAATGTGTAACTTACAAATTGTAACTTAAATGAAAAATAGTTTCGCCACCGCCACCGCCCCCCTTTCGCCACCGCCAGGATTAATTAGTTTTAATTTTAACTATACACTTAACAAAAAAAACTTAAAACTTTGTAACTTATAACAAAAAACTTAAAACTTTGTAACTTATAACCGCCACCTCCGCCCGGCACTTGTCCGATGAATCCGCCGTCTCTGTTTGCCCAACCGGTTCACGTCGCCCTTCCCCCCCTCGCCACGGCACTTGTCCGATGAATCCGCCGCGACACCCTCTCCCACCCCTTCCTCGCCCTCTCCTTTTGCCACCGCCCTTTCGCCACCGCCACCGCCCCCCTTCTTTACTTAATTAATTTGTTTTGACTACATGTTTTCGGGACTCGACATATGGCGGACGATAGAGCTGACCCGATTCCGGACAACTATGATCCGGACGTCGAAGACCATATGTTCGGCATCATAAAAGGCGATATTCCTTTTGTGCCGAACCGGAGAAGAAGAAGATGATATCGCTTCTTATCTGAACCTTGAGTGTGAAGATGAAGGGCGCCGTCAGCAAGCAGATGATGCCGAAGAAACGTCGATAAACGACGATCTTCAATTGGAAGTAGCAACCACCTCCGGCGCCGAGGTATATATATATACATATTGAGCGTCTGGTGATACAACTAACTGATTTGAATAAATTAATGTGTGTGTACTAACGCGCGCGACTCTCTTTCTTATTTTAGCCCTCGGCCGGATCGTCGAAAAAATCGAGTACGTCGTCGTCAAAGCGTGGCGCAACCAAGACGATGAAAGCGGGAGAAACATGCACCATCGATGTTGTCGACGAAGCAACCGGCAGGCCGCTGGAGCCCAGCAAGAACGCCACCAAGTTTGTCGGCCAATGCGGAGCCGTTGTTAGAGACAACGTCTCGATCACCCGCCAGAGTGGAATGAGCCAAAGAAGGCACGTGTTGGTTTCACTTTTGTCGAACGAGAGAGAAAAAAGATTGCTTCAACAAGCTTATGGAACATTTCGTTCTACCTCCGGAATACCGCAAATACGATGAGGAGGGTAACAAGATTGCGGAAAACAAGAAGAGGCGCAAGCTAGTCAAACGAGTTCGCTCTTTCTAGGATGGCCAACGCATTCGGAAATACAAGCAAAATCTAGCCCATGACTTTGTCAACCAGGGCAAGACTCCGGATTTCAAAGGACAATATGAGAAACTGCAACATGATTGGCCAGAATTTGTGAAGCAAAAGAAATCGGAGCAGTTCCTTGAACTATCGAAAAAAATAAGGAAAATGCGGCCAAGAAGGAGTACAATCATAAAATGGGGCCAGGAGGGTATCGCTTTTGGCAGCCTAAGTGGGAGAAGATGGAGAACGAGCCGAGGGCGCGAGGAATCCGTCAAGGTACGGAGGGATGGGACCCAAGGGCCAAAAGCTGGTGGTACGGGCATGGGGGATCGCTGAACCCGGAGACAGGGGAGTGTGTTTACCGGGGCAAAATAATTACACCCACCCAAAACCTTATTGAGGCAATGAGGGATGCTCAAGAGGGGAGGATCAGGTTCAACAGAGAGAACGACGCCTCGACAAAAGCCCTCGGGAATCCCGAACACGGAGGACGTGTACGAGGCATGCCCGGGGACATTTCCTGGAAACTAGGGTTCCCCCAGAAAGATGACCCGTACGGTTACGTAAGCCGTAAGAGAAAGATGGATCGGGATGCAGATGTTGTGGCGAAGTTGGTAACGGAAATGGATGTGATGAAGAAAACCGTGAGTGTACTAGTCGCCGAAAGAGATGCAGCTCGGGCGCAGCATGAAGATCATCCAATGGATCTCGAAAGCCAGCAGCGGAGAAGAAGCAGCGTGGCTTCCACGGAGGCCTCACCGGCTGGTGCACCGACGATCGAAATTACTGCACCGGAGCCTCAGCCTGGTGGTCGAAGTTACTCGCACCGGAGCCTCCTCGCTACCCCGTGGACGATATAAAGGAGATGAAAGCATGTCATCCGTATTATCCTATCGGGAACATGTCCATGAAGGTAGCCATCGGCGAGTGCTTTACCACTCGGAGCACTCCACCACAACAACCCCATTCAAGATGGCTATGCTCGTGTGACGGTGGAGGAGATAGTCCAAGGGTTTGAGGACCTGGACATTGACATTGCTACACCCGAAGGGGTGAAAAGACTTGGAGATGTCAAGCGCCAGCTCATTCTATGGCGTAAGAAATTTATCAAGTTTCCAGGCGAGGCGCCAACAAGTCCACCCCGTACGGTGGTGGTGGTGGCGGTGGCGGTGACGGTGGCGGTGGCGGTGGCGGTGACGGTGGCGGTGGCGGTGACGGTGGTGCTTCACCTAATACACCTCATTCACGTCGCCCGACGCCGCCCCCGGTCCTCGTCCGGCGGGTGATCGGACACCGGTACCGCCCCCAATCCACCTCCGGCGAAGAAGCGAGGCAGTCCTGGGTTATTAACCCGGACCCTTACGTACCTAAGAAAACAAAGGTACCGGAGGTATCATCGAAGCCTCTCCCCAGGAGGTCTTGGGAAAGTAGTGCCGAGGAAGTCGAGGCGGGCGCGGCCGCTGATTTAGAGAAATGGAAGGCAAGCGTCCGTAAGAAAATAGAGGGCGAGCCCAAGCCAGTATATTTCGACAAGGAAAAGCAATGAGCTAAGTCATTTTTGAACACACCGTCCCAAGCCGCGAAGAATCTGCTCGACGACTATTTACGTGAACTTCGTAGGCAAGCACTTGCGTTCAAGAACGAGAAAGAGTTGGCGGAGAAGAAAGCCTTGAAGGACGAGGCCGAGTCAAAATTAGAAAGGGGGAAAGAAGTTGCCCAGCTCGGGGAACAAAGTAAACAATCGATCGCCCCGCTCATAGTGCAAGCCGCCGGTCCGGATGCCCCCGATATCATAGCAGCTGCGGCAGCACATGGATTGACCGTAGAAAGTGCCGTAAAACAAGCGGCCGACTTAGGTATCACTCTTCGTGCAGTGTTAGGCCTTGATGAGGCGCCAATGAAGGACGTAGTATTTACATATGTGAAGAATGGCCCTCTCATCGAGCCTGCGCAGGAAGAGGATCTACCTCGACAAATGAAAGGTCTCGCTAAATTGGTACAAGGGTTACATAAAACATGAAAACGCCAAAGACTATATCTATGCGGAAGTTAAATATGTGCATCACTTCAAACGTTACTCGGGTACAAATTCCTCCGAGTGAATTGTTCCAGCTTGTTCAATCTGCGCGAGCTCGACAAATCTATCATCAGTTGCTACGTTCGTAAGTGATTTATTAATTTCAACCCATCTCGTTCATTGCCCGCACTATATATATATATATTGTCCTAACTATCTTGTTGTGTACGCTATATATTATGCGAGAATGAAGAAGCGGGAAATGCGAATAAGGAACATCCATGATGTTGGGTTCATTGACCCACACATCGTTAATTCATATGTGTTAGAATACCACCCCGCCGACGTGGAGGAAGACCTGTGGCGGTTTATTAGAAAACAAGCAAGAGAAAAGTGATATTCTATTTCCTTACCATTTTGGGTGAGTGTTTCTGTCTTGAGCACATTCTCTTTTGTTTACTCCATGCATGGTATGTGGCTAATCGATGAGTTATGCATGATCGTGCATGTATCGTGTCCGCAGGTTCCACTGGATTCTTATGGTAATTAAAGTTCGGACCTCCTCAGCTCTCGTCCACGACTCTCTGAATATGGATCCGGCGCTTTGGGGCGACATGAGAAAAATGATGCAAAAGTAATTATTTTCATTCATTTGCGCTCTATATCGATCGGCCTATTTCGTTCATCATTTCCTAATATCAAGTAACTAATTAATAACTCTCTTGTTTATTTAATTTTCTTTGCCTCGTAGGGTTTGGAGACGGTTCGTAGATACCAAGGTCGGTGAATTCAAAAAAGAGCTACATTTTAAAATGGCAGTGCCGACGACTGGGGATACTCAGCCACCGGGGACCAATCTATGTGGATACTATGTTTGTGAGAGGATCCGGAGATACGGCAATGAGCGGGACCAGACGTGTGAGAACAACATCCTGAGGAATAACCTCCGGAAGACGCTTAGTCCGAAGCTCGCTTCCGACCACTTCAAGAGGAACTAGCTGGATGGTTGGCGAGGGAAGTCATCGATCCTAGAGGAGAACACTATTACGATGACGTAGATCTTTATACGCACCGGAATTTGTAACTAACTTGTTCAAAATTGTATATGGTCATCCGATATTGAATATATATTGTATATGGTCATCCGATATTGAATATATATTGTATATTACTCTTGAATTCTTTTTGGTTCTAATTTCAAATTTGTTTGAAATTGTACATTCATATGCATGTATGTATACAGTACCGTAGAATATGTGAAACTCCTTCAAAATTAAAACCCAAAAGAAATAAAATAATACAAATTAAAAAGAAACCAGATTTAGGGGAGGGGGCTAAACCCTAAACCCTGCGGAGGCCTTTAGTCGCGGTTGGCCGGAAGAACCGCGACTAAAGGTCCTCCGCCCTGGCGCTCGCCTGCGGCCCACGTGGATGGGCCTTTAGTCGCGGTTCGTAAGGAACCGCGACTAAAGGGGGGGCCTTTAGTCGCGGTTGGGCCACCGCGACTAATGGCAGTTGCCAACCGCGACCAAAGCCCCTTTTTCCACCAGTGTCAATATTGACTTTTTTTTTGGATCTGGATCAACGACAAATTACTATTAAAGCTTTATATTATCTTCTAAAAGAGAACCGAAAAGATATTCATGAACAAAACTTGTGAACCCAAGGGGGAAACTCAAGGAACCAAAAAGAATAAAACAACACCCGTTTTTCAAGTCCAGATATCCAACACATACTGTATGATGCAATGCATAAAATATCCAATAGAGCCGTAGTTCTAACAATCTTCAGATACAACTATATCTTTGACAACTTAAGCGATGTAACTATTTTATTTTACCAGCTATAAAACTACATACCAAAACATACATCATAGTAATTGGCACGCCCGCTTCAATCTTTGGTCGCAACAGTTTGAGCGTGGTCTGTATTACTACGAAGGATGATAATTGCAACTCTAGTAGGTGTGTGCTATACTGCTATGTAGAGTGTACAATAGATTTAGCACGTGCAAAAGTAAACATTTGGAACGTAGAACTTGCTTGGTCGAGCCATCTTTGATGCATACCTCTGTCTTTTTAGATTCATTTTTCCTGCATGTCAGCATGTGTCTACAGAAGTTGTACAAAGAGAGAAGGAAATTGGAAGAGAGAGAGAGATCGATCTGATTGGCAACATGTGGAACTGAAGATCATATCAACGCACCTGGTGGTTTGTCATGCATGATGCATGTTCACCTTCTTAGATCCAGTGTGATAGTGGAAGGAAAAGAGAATGAGATGGCACTCACCCAGTCAATCCCCATTCAAACAACTGTTGTGGCATCGGATTCGGACATCACAATCAGCGGGCCAATATGGAACTTGTGCGGCTTCCGGGATATGTGCCCTGGAAGGGCACGACGGATTAAGAAAACCGGCGTGCCAAGAACTTTGCCATGGCGCTGGCCTTGCTGGACTTTTTGAGAGAGCAAGAGGAGATCTTGTGATGTGAGGATCCCATAGAGACTTTCTACATGAACTTGAGCATATGGTGGATTTATAGGAAGAGCTAGGAGGGGGAGTGGAGAAGACGTACGGCAGGGAGAAGCCAAACGACATCTATATATGGAATACAATTTATGTGACTGTTGGACTATAGAAATTGAATCGTTCGTGCATGGAACTAACGGACGTAAGTGGCCAGAGCCCACAGGATAATAAAGAGGAGGCTGTCTGCTTGGCTCTGCCTCATCTACACGCTCGGGACGATTTAGTTTCCCCTACAGGGAATTAATAGAAGCTGATGAGAAGAGTGACGGGAAGAAAATGATAGGACGCATGCCTTGAAATAATATGGTGATGCATCGTCATGAAAAAAAATCTAAACAATAATTATTTGCTGATGTGGCAAATTGCCTAGGTGGATAGCTTGCATGTTGAGAGAATTCAACTTAGTGGGTTGCTCCTATTTAGATATTATAGATTATAGATTCTTGACTCTGTTTCCTGGCAACTCGAGTTCAGTACTCCTAAATGAAATGAAATTAGGGTGATCCTCTTTGGTCGAACACATCACCGTTAATTACACGGCTAGTCAAATCATTGAGCGTTTGGAATTCACTGTCGTCTCACTGCTGATCCATCCTCAGCCTCCAGGGACGGCATGCTGACGCCCTTGTGCGCGGTGAACCCGCCGTCGAGGAGCAGGTTGTGCCCGGTCACGTACCGGGCCTCGTCGGACGCCAGGTACAGCGCCGCCCTGGCCACGTCCTCCACCGCCAGCACGGTGCCGTCCAGCTCGCTCCAGTCCCGCTCCACCACCCGCACCAGCGCGTCCTCGCCCGCGTCGGGGAACATCTCCGCCATGGACCGCACCGTCAGCGGCGTCGCGATGGCGTGCGGCGAGATGGCGTTCACCCGCACCCGGTCGCGCGCCAGCGGCCCCGCGGCCGCGCGCACCGCGGCGATGACGGTGGCCTTGGAGACCGCGTACGCGAGGATCGGGGAGCCGTAGCTGAGCACGCCGATGACACTCGCCGTGCAGAGGATGCTGCCGCCGCGGCGCCCCGGCGCCATGACGCGTGCGCCGTGCTTGATGCACGCGACCGCCGACCGCGCGTTGACCGCCATCACGCGGTCGAAGTCGTCGAGGTCCAGCGCGCCCACTGAGGACTGTAACGGGGACCCGGAGACGCCGGCGTTGCTGTAGAGGATGTCGAGGTGGCCGTGCCGCTCTACGGCGAGGTCAACGGCCGCGGCGATCTGCGCCTCGTCGGTGACGTCGCAGCGGGTGTAGGTGGCGTCGGGGCCGAGCTCGGCGGCCACGGAGCGGCCCTGGTCGTCCTGCACGTCGGCGATGATGACCTTGGCGCCGTTCCGGATGAACTCCGCGGCCGTCGCCTTGCCGATGCCGCTCGCGGCGCCCGTGATGACCGCCACTTTACCAGCTAACCTCTGAGCCTGAGGACTCGCGGCCGTGGAGAAGCCATTGACGCGACCTGACGAGATCGCCGCGTGAGCTACTCTGCCATATTTCTCCCTGCGACACACATTATTTGAACCACATCCTGAACTTCAAAACATTACAGGACCAAATTCTCATGATATATACTGTACCTGATAGCTAGCTGCACGGCTCTGAACATCCCGCTCGTCTAGATCTTCAGCAGCTTCGAATGATTCAGAGATGGTGCTTCCTTTCGATCGTGTTTTCCTGTCGACGAGGTGCTAGGTAGCAGTAGCACCGTGGGCTCGGTTGAGAAAAACACTTGTCTAAGCCTGCAAGTTTCACCTAATGCTTCGGACAAATAGAAGTCAACTCCACGGTTTTTGGCACGACGTGATTGTGAATCACGATACCATGGCGTGTGAGCATCTAAATTCCTTGAGCATATTATATCATAAAACAAAAGAAAAACCATGGTCCATAAAGAAGGACAGAGATTTGGTGCTCCTGAGCATTTTAGAAAAAATAAAAATCACATTTATGTGTTTCAAAAAAATTAGAAAAAAATCATGGTGTAGCCAATGAATTATCCCATAAATGTGCAAATTTTCAATTTCAATACAAAAAATTCTGGGCTACACAAAAATAATAAACGTGTGGATCTGAGTATGCATATTTCAAATCTTCAAATTTCAATATATTTTGTCTTTTTTATGTAGTCTAAAATATAAAGAATTTCATATTAAAATTTTACACGCTTGTAGGTTACGTCATTTATTATGTCTAGAATTATTTTCAGATTTTTTTGAAACAAATATGTATGATTTTCGAATTTTTTTAAACAGTAGGAGCACTGGTGCCCATGAGCCAAATACACTTTTCGCATAAAGAATCAAAAACATATATATATATATCTATTTTAATGAATAAAACTAATGTTTTTAAAATAAGTCAAGCTAAGTAAAGTTTGACGAGGGAGGCCACAAACTCGCACCGCCATGGAAGGACAAGGATGGAACTTGAATCTAAGCTTCTTCAATGTGCTGGGCCTAGGGGAGGGTGGATCGAGGAAACGGGCCACCTGGATTACCAAATATGGCACCATCGAGGCTCCACCGAGATATGGGGAGATGGGAACTTTGAAATATAGGTAAATGATTTTTGTGATTTTTGATGTTGCAAACTCATTTGCATTTTGTTGCGGCCACACGAGCAAGATGTTGCAATGATTCTGAGCGTCTGCAGCAATTGTTGTTCCATTGCTACCAATGTGTTTGTGTGGTACTGCAAACGTGGGTCTCCCATGATGCCCACATTTTCTCGGGGGTGTCAAATGGTCTTTAATTTGTCGGCCAAAGGAACTAGGGGGACTAGATGTCCACGATCTGACAAAAATTTGGTTGCGCCTTGAGATTTTGCCGGCTTTGGCGAGCATGGAAATCACACACGAGTCCTTAGGTTGGTTCTACACTGCCATGCAAGGACACTGATAGGGCGACGTTTTCCATGGACAAGGAAATCACAATTGGGGACAGGTCCATTGCAAATTTTTGGCATGATCATTGGCTAGGGATGCCCACTCACCTTTTGCCATTGCATCACCCAAAAACAGATTTGTGAAGGCAATGTTGCACGAAAATGTTGAGGACGCCATTCAATCAAGGCTCGAGACCTAAGGTGAATACTCAGCTCGGTTGGCTTATCTCATTCAATTTGCATGTGCCATCTCCTCAGACTTTTGCTCCTCGATTTGGAAGTGTTGGAAACTGGGAAACCACAAGTTCTTTATGTGGACGGCTGCTCTTGATTCGCAATCTAGATACGTACACCTGAGCACCTCTTCATGGAATGCCCATGGTTGAGGAAGGTATGATCAGCTTTGGCAACTTGGTTGGGATTGTACTCTTTGCAGCCTTCGACGTGGACAAACAACTCAACGATTGCGGAGTGGCTGCAATTTTTCAGCTAAACTCACCAACCGACAAAATGAAAGGAGCTCAAACCCGCCCGCTCCTTACTTTATGGGTAATACGGCGTGAGCAAAACAGGCGAATATTCCAGAAAAAAAAGAGAAACTTTTTCAGTTGAAGGCCCAGTCCCGCTTATATGAGATGAATTGGTGCTATGGAACATGGCCCGACTGAAGATCCCTTTTGTCCTAGGTTGAAATCCTTGTTGTATCTTTTGGTTTTGTTTTGGGTGACTTGGGCCTTGCTTTTGTTTTTCCACCCTTTTATCTTTGTAACAAAACCTTCTACATAATCAATGAATTCAGCAGCTCTCTTGCTAACATTCGAAAAAAAAATCTCAGGGGTTTACTATGACACATGGTTTTTTTTTTTGTTTACTCATACTTCTTTTGTTGCATTGATGTTTTTTTAAATGCTTTGACGTTTGCACATGGTTTTTAACACATCAATGGTAGAAATGTTGCGATCGTGTGAATGAAACAAATGTCATGGGTGGATTTAATAGATGGCATGTAATACCGTGAAGAAGAAATTAAAAAAATTAATAGCCCAAGACTAACACTGCACAACTAGACCTTCGATAGGTCTGTGATTTGATATCTACGTTGGGCTACCTTAAGATAAGTATTCCCTTCGTAAGGATGTTAGAGATTTGCGTAAATTCGAACGTATCTATACACTAAAGAGTGTGTAGATACATCTCTACACATCTAAGTCTATACAAATTTGCGACATCCTTTTATGCAAGTAGTATAAGATTTTTTCATGGAAGAGCAAAGAATTCGAAGACCTCGAATATTTTCTTGTTTCATCTAAATTTTATTCTGTACCCCTTCCTCCGTCCCATATGGGATCGGAGGGATTATATTAACAAAAAAAAAACTGCACACACGATTAATCGATGGACATAGACTGGTGATTTGGCACCATGTGTGTCCAAGAAAAATACAGAAACATCCGAGTCCCATCTGAAATCGGGACCCGCACGTCATCCCTTCCACGGCCCTTATATGCGAACAGGCCAAATCCCCCCGTCTCCACCCTGGGCAATCGAATCCACGCGATCCGACGGAGCTGCACGTACATACTGAATCGCCGCCGCGGCGCATGGCCAACCACGGCGACCTCTCCCCGCCGGCCGACGAACGCTCCGAGCAGCAGGTTCGCGCCTCCCGCCGTTTCCGCGCACATATTTTCTGTCGATTGATTGGTTCCACTCCCAGGGATATCCCAACGGGAGAAACGAACCTATCTGGTGCATATGCTCGCTTAAAATTTTCAAGCTCTTCGTAGTTCTAACGTGATTCATTCTGGCTTCCTATTTTGCCATCTTTCAGCCGATTCCAGTCATCTACACGTCACGGTACGGCAGAACACCAGAGGTATGCATACACCACAGTCAGATATGGCTTGATTCCTGTAACTTTTCTACTAATTATGTGATATTCATGTCAGGTTAACCACATTTATGTGCGCGCTGCAGGGCACTCCAATTTCCTTTCAACTCTACTACAAACCACTTGCTCCAAGTGCTACTCGGGTAATTCCTCCTAACTCTCTTCCTTTTTTCGCGTGTCCAAGTGGGGCTTGTGCCTCCTCAAGAATTTGTTAACTAGAACCAGTTTCTGACTGAGGATCTGATTAAACAGAGACCCGTGTACGAAGATGGAGCGACAAAGGTGCTACGCTTGATCAACATGATTTCACCCGATCAGCTCGAAGATGATGAGTATTATCGGAAGTTTTGCCTGAGGGTGACCGAAGAAGGGCAGAGATATGGTGGCAAACTGGTGAGAACCGTGGTCCCACGGCCTGACCCCAGCGGCGCTCCGGTCGCCGGAGTTGGCAAGGTACATGAGTCCTTGATTCAGGAGTGCTCGCAACAGAGGGAAATTAATCAACTTTTCTGTTGAGTGAAATTAATCAACTATTCTGTTGTTGGTGTGCATTATTGTATAGGTGTTTCTGGAATATGCAGATCTCGACAGCTCAACATATTCCAAGGCGATGTTGCATTGGATGTGGTTTCGCGGGAAGCATGTGATGGCCCTGTTCTACCCCGAGGACAAGTTTGCTAATGGGGACTACGACGGATAGAACAGAAATCTGCTCCCTGTGCATACTCATTGTTATCAGTGCAGAGTGTGGCTTTTTCAAATAATTATGTAGGAGACGTTTTCATTCTTGTGCATTTGTTTTAAAAAAGTGCACACAGGTCATTTCTTTAGACCCCACAAAAGGAAATTCGTTTCATCATTCATAAAAATATAATTCACCTGAAACTTAATTTACAGAAATAAAGTATTCCTGACATTGTTCAGTCAAGAAATATGTCAGAAGGCCATCAAACCAATGCCACATCCAAGTTTCCATGACCCAAGAGTCTGCCCATGCCCGTGGGAATAGGGCCTCGTGCGAAGCCTGTTTGATAGTCACCAGGACGACGTGTGCCCATACACTAACCAGGAGAGTTCGGCCGGAAACAAAATGGCAAGTTATTTTTCAGTTTAAATGCAGGTGCAACATACGTTTTTGTTGTTACTTTGAAAGTGCTAAAACAGTATTACCTCCATTCCGAAATATAAACCTTTTTAGTACTAGATTTACCTTTCACCATCCAATCCTTATCTACATGAAAAGGGACGAGTACATGCATGTCAGGCAATCCAGTATTGTAAAAGGCCAGATTTTTTAAATTAGTTTTTCCGGTTTCATTAAGGCCGCACAGAAAGTTCAGAGATTCCTGGCCCTCATGACGAATATGAAAAATGAGACACTCTGAATATTCTTTACATGCCTGTAAACTACCACTTAGATGCCGCACTTGACAAGTTATCCTAGACTAAAATGAAGTGTATGGAACCTCCAAGTTCAGAAGCTCATACTGAAGAAAACTGCTACAAAACAGACGACACGAAAAACAGTAGTTAGATACGACAGATACAAAGACATAATAAATATCTAAATACGCGTATTATTGAGCTCTGCAAGTGCTGGTTGCATGTAACAGTATACCATTGATTCCACTTAGCAATGTCGGAGAATGTGGAACGAAGAGTAGGCCAAAAATCAGCACTACTACAAAGAGCCTGATTCCTATAAACATTGAGACCCCAGAGATCTGAATCAGAAATCACCAGACAGTATTTCAGTGACAGTAATGTTTCCGCTAGAAGATGGATCGATTTTGTTCTAGAACATACTCACTTAGTTCACTAATACAAGATGTTTTAGGTTTTAGTAGATTCATCTATATTGGTATGTATCTAGTCTAACTTTAGTGTGTAGATTCATTCACTATGGCGTATATCTAGTTTATTTTGAAGTGTATAAAACATCTTATATTTAGAAACAGAGGAAGTATACATGATTTTAATCATATTTGTTAACAGCGGGAGCATGTCTAAAACATCTTATATTTGTAAACAGCGTGTGTGTATCTAGTCTGCCAACTCCTATCCACGGCCTCTACTTGCATCCTTGTTAACATCGTCCCTGGTGACGAGATATTCCCCCATCGAGGTGTTCGAAAAGGCGACCCCCTGTCCACGATGCCATTTGTTCTGGTTATGGAAATCTTCCATCTCCTCATTGACATTGCTGCCCGTTTGGGTCTGCTGGCCACATTGTCTGGGAGTAGTGGAGCATGTCGTGCCTCCCTCTATGCCAACGACAGGTCGTTTTATCAAACCCACCATCGCAGACTGTGAGACCATCAGAAATTTACTACAGCTGTTTGGTATGGCGACTGGTATAGACACTAACATCCTCAAGAGCACTACCACCCCATTTCGATGCAGCGACGAGGAGCGACAGATTATCACACAGCACTTACTCTGCCCAGTCAAGGACTTCCCCATCCCCTATCTGGGAGTTCCTCTGTCGATTTGGAAGCTTCATGCACAGGACCTACAACCGCTGATTGACAATCTCCAAGACAAGTTGTCTGGATGGCGTGCCGGCTTGTTGTGCAAAGGCGACATACTGGTTCTGGTCAAATCCGTTCTTGCTGCAACTCCTATCCACATCATACTCGCCACTCACGTCCCCAAACCAATCAAGGAAGCCATCATCAAATGCCAATGATCATTCTTTTGGGCAAAATGGGCATGATGACGGCGGTGGCAGTTGTGCCATTGCGTGGAGTAACGTCTGCCGCTCGACTGAGCTCGGTGGCCTGGAGTTCTCGACATCAAACGCATGAGCTGGGCGCTACATGCCAGATGGCAATGGTTGGTCGCACTGACACTACTAAGTCATGGGCCAACTTTCCAATCAAAAGTAACATGAGCATCAATTCCCTTGTTCATGCTGCAACCAGTATGAAGCTCGGAAACAAAAACAAACCACTAGACTAGTCGTTGGCTTGCACGAGAGAGCATCTCCGACCTTGCCCTGATGTCCTGACCGCTGTCAGCACCTGTGCATCCAAGGCACAGAAAGTAGCTTCAGCTCTTCCTGGGAACACCTGGATCCAGGACATCTCTAGTGCCCTGTCTGCGGATGGCATTATTCAGTTCCTCCACTTGGTCGAGCTCCTTTCGACCTAGCAGATTAATCTAGATTCTGAAAATGAGATCATCTGGCATATCACAGCTCATTTTCATGTAGACTTTCAAATATTTAGATGTAATAACCGAGTACTTTGAACCTGTTTAGTTTGCTATTTGAACATCCAAATTCATGTCTGCGGGCGGAGTGCATCGGCCCGCTGGGATCACCCCTAGGTGCAAACGGGCGCGCAGTCAAAAATGAAAATTTTCGTGTCCGCGGAGCGATACGAACAGACGCACGCGATCACTCACGGTATTCAATATGCGTCGCCCCATTGGAGATGCCCTTAGTCCAATCCATCTGCACCTGATGAAAACTGAGTGATGTGAATGAACCGGAGAGTTTTAGATATAGCATTAGCACCAATCTTAAGGCATTAAAATCATGCATGACAAATTTTCCGGGTTCGTCGAGATGTGTATTTTTCTGCATGTGTTTGCGCTGAGTCATGAGAAACGATTGGAGGGGAGAAAAGAAACGCTCGGATCACAGTCCACATGAATCCTAGGGAGCGTTTGGTAGGCTGTGAGGACCTTGGCTCACATCGGCCCAGCAAAAACCGACCTGTTTGGTTACCTGTAAGACCTCCGCGTTGTGGTCCAACCGGTTCTCAAAGCACCCCTGGGATAGCCCTGGAGGAACGCCCGAATCGACAGTTTCCAGCGGGCCTGTCCCGTTGTCGTGCCATTTTGCACGCCCTCGTGCAATGGTTCCACGCGTGGAGAAGCGCGGGAGACACTGCATTGTCTTGGCCCCCGTCCCCACTTTCAGGCACCGGTCCCTCCTTCTCTCTCTCTCTCTATTCACTCTCTCACTGACACTCACCACCCTGTCGCATCAACCGCCACCCATGGCCTCCTCGCCTCCTCCGCTGCCTTCGACGGATCCAGCCGTCCGGCCGACGGCCACGAGGTCCAACGAAGCGCTTATGTGCATCGTCCGCGAGTACGAGGCCAGAGGCCTCGACTCGGCGGCGCAGATCGATGCCGGTCACGTGCCGTTGTTGAATCGGCCGTTGCCGTTCGCGAGTACGAGGCCGGCCGGTATGGCAACTCGCAGCGTGGCCGTGTTCGCTCTTCAACCGCGGGGATTCCACCGGCGGATCCCTCGACAACGGGTTTTTTTGCCCCCTCCCCACTATGGTTTCCATCGGCGAGGGCGGACGCAATGGCGGTAGGTGCACCGGGCTCCAGCAGGGAGATGGAGGCCCCACCGGGGTTCGCGTTGACCCCGATGCATGTGCCAATGCCTTGGGGCATGTCACATCCGGCTGCTCCGAATGGCGCGTCGCCGCCGTTCGGCCGACCACGTGCTCGTCGGCAGCTGACAGCACCATCGGCGCCCCGCTTCCCGACCGTGGCACAGGCGCCCTACCAGATGACCTACGCTCCAGCTTCGCTTCCTCCTCCACCAGGAATTGGAGTGCGACCTCCTCGAGGACCTGCCGGCGTCTGTGCGCGTCCTCCTCCTCCTCCGTCTGGGCCACTCTCGCTCCACCCAATCGAAGTACTCTCAATCGCTCCATCATCTGATAGATGGTAATATAAATGGATTAGATGACATTGTAGATCACATGGTTGTCCGGCTGCTTCGATTGATGTGAATGTAGATAGGATTCATGGCAATGTGCTTGAGTGCTTGACATTAGCATTGTCCATTGTTCATGACAATGCTTGAGCTTGGCATTGCCATTGTCCATGATAGTGCTTGAAGTTGGCCATGCCAAGCTCAAGCACCATGATGGAGTTGACAATGTCAAGTCTATGACAATGCTTGAGCTTGGCATTACCATTGTCCATGACAATGCTTGTGCTTGTGCTTGGCATTGCCATTGTCCATGACGATCTTGTTATGATTGTCATGGCCATCATGGACTTGATCTTGTCATTGCCATTGGATCTCAGCAATGCTAAGTATCGCTAACTCTTTTCATTTTCATTGCATTTGCAGAATTGGTCCTTCCTGGAAACCTTCGCGGAGGGGCCCATACGCAAGGGACATAGCCGTCCGGGTGCACCTTCGTGACCCCAATAAAGGCTTCATGGAAGCCCACCGGCAGATCACCACGCCAAGGGTTCACGCCGGCCGTCCTGCTGACCTGGGGCACGCTCCCAGGTAGCGGCTGCCGGCGTTCTTTGTGCAGGTGAAGAGCTCGAACCTCCTTGCCCTCGCCGTGCCGCCCTACATGGAGCAGCTCCTGATCACCAAGTACAAGCTGAAGAACAATGGCCCGCCGGTGAAGGTGTGCTTGTACATGGGCTAGCGCTGCGAGTGGAAGGTGCAACTCTAGTGCACGGGCCAGCGCGTCGGCTTCATCAAGTCCTGGAGCGAGTTCGCAGCCAGGCTTTTACTCCGCGTCGATGACACGATCGTCTCCACCCCTCAGGACGACGGCTGCAAGGTCGACGTCTTCAGGAAGGAGACTTCCTGCTCCAGCATCTTCGGCTGCAAGAGGCATCGCGAGGGCCCTTATGTTGATCCTTGCCGGTAAGGTGCTGGTGCTTGATCCTTGTCTCTGCTTATGTCTCATCGTCGCCATTAGTAGTTGTATGTGCTGGCCTCTTGGAGGCTGTTAAACACTTGCTTTTGTGTATGTGACTATTATGCTGGTATGTAGAGGCTGTTGAACATTGCTTTTGTACCTGGGTAGTCTGTTCCAAAGTTTAAGTAGGCGTCTTACCACTCTGACGCTAAGATTAGGTACTAAGTACTATGTTCATTGCTGTGTGTTGTGTTTATGATCGCGTTTGAGCTCTTTTGTGTGCCGTTATGTGCTGGTAAGATCACCATATTTAAATGTGGTGAGGAGAAGCTTTGTCTGGGTGTCCAAAATGGCAACCAAACAGAGATGGAACACCGTATCCAACACTTCTGTTCAGGCGGATACAACACAGTCTACCAAACGATGGGCCAACGTTCACGAACCGTAGGAGCATCCGCCTCGCTGCGCTAGTGGTGCAGGATTCCAGTCCAGCCTAGGCGTCCCTAGAAAAATCCAACGAATGCTATATTTTTATACGAAGAGACCGAAGAGGCCGGAAACGAAGAACAAAGTTTCGACTAGTTTGCTTTCCACGGCAGATTCCTCCGTCAATCCTTTGGCTCGTACGATGGATGAGAGAGCCATGTCCCCTGGTCGCGCACCTCAAAATCGGCACCCAGGGCCTCCTCGATCGGCGGAGATCGATGCGGCCGGCGCTGTGCGTGTGCGCACGACAGGGCATCGCTCGAGTAAACTCCGCCGTACTCATGCAGGTATATATGCTGTGTCTCGATTCTTCTGCTCTAGGCGACAGATTGATCTAGCTGTTGCTTCGTTTTAGGAATATTTAATACGACACTTGATCATAGATTAGTTAGCACATCGTTTAGAGAAACGATATCAGCAGGTTCTTTTAGATCATGACCTCTTCCTAACCAAACTGATGGTTCAGGCTTCCATGCACCATGTTTCTATACATCTTCCGGGAAGATTCTTACCCTGTTTTTCAAGCAGCTATCTGGTTCTTCAGAGTTCATATACAGTCCATCTTGCAAAAAATTACTTGTACATACGAGCAAAACCGAGGCATACTTACGAGCTTCGCTGTATCTGTGCCTTCATCAGCTGAAACAAATGGCGCCACCTGCCAGCAAGGTGATGTTTCTCATGGTGCCCAAAATACGAGAGAACAACTTTCTTTCGAGAATCTCCCAGAGGTATGTGTTCTGGCGGTGAAAGCATTCTGCTCACAAATTAAATATTATATGGTGGTTGCTAGGGCTGGAATACACGATGCATCTGCAATCTGACCGTAGAATTTTGGTGATGAATTCACATACGTTCAGTAAAATTTCTCAATGACCTTGTGTAAATTATAATCAGTTACGTAAACTTAGCTAGCTCCATCGATGTCACAGTTTTCACCAGTTGCAGGTCTTGATTGCAAAGTAAACGGCACTAATTAGCTAGCAAGCTATACATTGCAGTCAAGTGGTCACTACAATCTAACCGTCAAGCTTATCAACCGTGATTCTGCAGGACATCGTACATCTTATACATTCTCTTCTGCACGTGCAAGATGCTGCTCGCTCTGCCTGTGTGTCTCGTGTACTTCTACGTTCCTGGAGATGCTACTCCGACCTCATGCTCGCTGACCGTACACTTGGCTTGACTGACAAGAAATCGGAAGAAATAGAAACCAATCTGATCGACAAAGTTGACAGAATTATTGAAAACCATTACCGCAATGGGGTGAAGGTGAAAACACTTGACCTTGATCTTTTCGGTTACAACAATATCAATGCCTCCTACCTGGACAGGTGGCTCCATATCTCTGTTAAATCTGGGATCGAAATCGAAGTACTAAACTTAATAATGTATCCTTTCATGGATGATAGCTACTACAGCTTCCCATCTTCGGTTTTGTCCGATACGGCAGCTGCAAGTTCGATTCAGTCCATTTTCCTCATGTATTGTGCTTTCTGTCCCACATCAACACTTGGCTGCTTGAAAAGGCTGAAGAGTTTAGATCTTTCAAGGGTCCGCATTACTGACGAAGGACTAGGACACTTGCTTTCAAAATGTTTTGCCCTAGAGCGGCTGGTGGTGAACGGATGCACTGGCATAATTTTCTTGAGAATACCTTGTACGCTGCAGCAGCTCAAGCTCCTTCATATTACAACATGTGAGACGATGCAGGTGATAGAGATCGATGCTCCAAAACTTTGCACTTTATACTATAGTGGGGGGCCTCTGGTAGAAATCTCTATCAAAAATTCTTCCCAACTTAAGAATGTATCTTTTTGGTTTAACTACTTGTTTGCACCTGGCATTCTATCTTATGCTCGTGCCAGGCTTCCATCCATCACACCAAATGTTGAGAGTCTTACCCTGCGCTCTCATAAAGAGGTATGTTTTGGTTCAAACATCTTAATGATCAAATTATAGTGATAAGTCAAGTATATAAAGAAGAGTGATATGTATAATAACACTTATGTTGAACACTGGTAAGATAGTCTTGTGATTTATCATTCTTCAGAATGTTGACACTCCAATGCTGTCCTCCAAGCTCATCAACCTCAAGAAGTTGGAAATTGGACTCTGCGCATCTGTACAGGCCGTGTCCCCAAGTTATGATGTCTTCTCTCTTCTTTCTTTTCTTGATGCTTCTCCGGCCTTGGATTCTTTCTTGTTGTCTGTAAGTCGCTGTCCACATCTCCCGGGCCTATCTATCACATAAGTGTACTTCACTTGTTTACGTGATCGATGGAACTAATATTGATCCTACATTATGTAGGTAGAGCAAGATACCCTCAGCCTCACACATGATCCTGTTGTTGGAGACGACGAGAAGTACCCGAGGCGCAAGCCGAAGTGCTGGCATAACAGCCTCAGGCAGGTGACGATCACGGGATTTTGTTCAGCCAAAAGCCTGGTTGATCTCACGGTCCACATCCTTGAGGGCACATCTTCGCTCGAGCGCCTCACACTAGACACAGTCCCTAGCTACGGTAGAGGGCGTGGATGTTGTGCTTCAAGAAAAATTGGCCAATGCTCGCCGATGAGCAAGACAGCTCTTACGGAAGCTCACAATGCTATAGAGGTTGCAGGCAGATATATCGCAGGAAGAGTTCCCTCAGGTGTTGAATTCCAGGTCCTCGAGCCCTGTAGTCGATGTCATAGTGGCAATCCATAGATTAGTGCCAATGTGGCTTATCTTTTCTTCTAGAGTACGGATTGTTCGATCTATGGCAAATGTTCCATCTCGTCACAAATGATATAGTACGGATTCTGCCATCGATATTTACTTAATATAATACTGCCTCGGATTATGGCTTGGAGGGGGTAGTTTTTTTTTATCTTAAGGAATTTGGAGCGGTGTGCTTTTATTAATATAATATGTTTTTATGTTTTCCTGATTATTTTTATTTTACTTAATAAAATAGTTTCTAAGGTTACTCTATTTTTTATTTTTGATCTTTTCTATACATTATCTTCATCACAATGAACAAGGCTTATAAATTTAATCAAAATTGAAAGCATGCAAAGTTTTATACCAAATATAAAGAAGAAAATGTATGCATCTACAACATGAAATAAATATATTATGAAAATAAAATTTAGGATGAATCTAGTAATATCAATTTGGTATCACAAATATTCACTTCTTCTATAATATTGGTCAAATTTTAAAAGATAACAACTTTTTATCAAATCATACGCCCTCTTTTTCGTAACATAGTGCACATTGATTTTCATGAAAGTTAAACTGCACTAGCTATGACCAAATTTATTGACAAGATTATCTCTATGTTTTTTTTTTGAGATATAGATTATCTCTATGTAGAACACGAATATATGCCATATAAAAATGCACTCCGTGATAAATCTAGTGGTATTGATTTTAATATTCTAGATGGTGATATGCTTTCGTATAAATTTTGTTAAAGTTCGAAAAACCTAATATGCACAGTTATTTCGGCAGAGTTGAAACGGGGCGAGTAAAAGAAAATTGTAAAGTGCCACTTTGCGGCGAGGCGATATATCATCCGAACTCGGAGGAGACCGAGAGTCCGAGACCCCTCGAGAAAACACAGCAATCTCGAAGAGACCGGAACAAGGAGCACGCCTTCGGATCGAAAAGTTCGGCGGATTCTTCTTTCAATCCGCAGGCAATCCATCGAGATGGCCATGTCACCGGGCCGCGCATCTAATCCCGAGCCTCCTGGGTCCCCATCTCAATCCACGGAGATCCATGCCGACGGCGCCGTGCGCACGATACGGCAACGGCCAACGAAACTCTGCCGTACTTCTGCTGCAGGTATGTATCTATTGCTCTATACTCCAGCGCGTCTCGGTTCCTCTGCTTTAATTAGGCGACAATTGATTCGTGTTTCGGATGGCCGCCAATCCCCCCTCCGGTTAACATCACACGGTGCTCAGTTACCCGAGCTTATTCTGTATACGAGCAAGACGTACTCCCTCCGCCTATAAAAGAATGTCGAAGATTTACTTAAATTGGAATGTATCTATACACTAAAGTGTGTCTAGATACGTCTAAATTTAGACAAACTTGTGATATATTATTTTACAAACAAAGCTGGCACTTAATTACAAGAGCTGCGCTACCATTGCACATAGAAAGCTTTTTTATGGAATTCTCACACTGTAGAACTTATTGGAGCTGCGCTGACATTGCAGGAACTGGATCAAAGGCTTCGTCCGCTGAAACATATGATGCCACCTGCCAACAAGATGATGTTTCTCAAGTTGAACAAAATAGCAGACGAGAGCTTGCTTTGGAGAATCTCCCAGAGGTATTCTAGTTGCAAATAAAATTTTGTACCAACTGCAAGGTTTGTGGGATGAGTCCACACATATACCGATATATGCTCAGATTATAAAAGCAATGAACATACGACCAGCTTGCATTTTACGATTTTCTCAATTTCATGAGTCTCGTAAACATGGATGTACGTTTCCATCAGAAATCAGTGGTCCATGTGCATTGTAAATCCACCGGCATTAGCTACTAACCTGTCTTCATCAATCACAGGTCTTGATGCAGAGTATGATTTTTTCTGTTTCGTTTTGCTTTTTGCAACCAGCCATTAGCTACTATTAATCTGCTACCAGTTTAACCTCTCTAACTTTGGTGTGCAGGACATCTTACATTTTATACATTCCCTTCTGCCAGTGGAAGATGCTGCTCGCGCTGCCTGCGTGTCTCGTTTATTTCAACGTTCCTGGAGATGCCGTTCCAACCTCATAATCAACAACTATACGCTTGGTTTCAGTGGTGAGAAATTCGAGGAATTAGAAATCAATCTCAACGACAGAGTTGACCAAATTATTGAAAACCATTACGCCAATGGGGTGAAGGTGAAAACACTTGACCTTACTCTTTACCCTTATGAAGATACCTGTGCCCCCTACCTGGACAGGTGGCTCCAAATCACCGTGAAATCCATGACCGTGAAACTTAGATTACAGCTCTATCCCATTGAGATAAAGTACTACAGTTTCCCGTGTTCGGTTTTATCTGATAAGGCAGCTGCAAGTACGATTCAGTCTCTTCACCTCTCCTTTTGCGTTTTCCATCCCACACCTACACTTGGATGCTTGAAAAGGTTGAAGAGTTTAGATCTTTTTATGGTCAACATTACTGAGGAAGGATTAGGACACTTTCTCTCAAAATCTTTCGCCCTGGAGCAGCTGGTGCTGTTCGCATGCAGTGGCATAGTTTGCTTGAGAATACCTTGTACACTCCAGAAGCTCATGCTCCTCCGTGTTACAAATAACAAGATGATGCAGGTGGTGCAGATCGATGCTCCAAACCTCTGCTCTTTCCAGTATAGAGGCAGCCCCCTGGTAGAAATTTCTGTCCGAAATTCTTCGCAGCTTAAGGAAGTAGATTTGTCATCTCTCAATTCGTCTACACCTGGCATTCTCTCTGTTGCGCGTGCCAGGCTTCCATCCACCGGACCAAATGTTGAGAGCCTTACCCTCCACTCTCATAAAGAGGTATGTTTTGTTTCCAACATCTTAATAATAATATTACAGTGACAATTCAAGCATATAGTGAAGAGTGATATGTATAATAACACTTCTGTTGAACATTGGCAAAAATAATCTTGGGATTCATCCTTCTTCAGAATGTTGACACTCCAATGATGCCCTCCAAGCTCATCAACCTTAAAAAGTTGGAAATCAGAGTCCGCGCATTTGTAGAGGCCTTCTCCCCGAGCTATGATGTCTTCTCTCTTGTTTCTTTCCTTGATGCTGCTCCTGTCTTGGAGTCTTTCTTCCTGGGGGTAATTAAGATGCTACCTACATCTCCTGGACCTATTCCTTAAAACAAGTAATCCTGTTGAGATCGGTGGCTTCTCAGCGCCCGGCCGATACCGTGCTGACGTTTACATCGTCGCGTGGGCCTGCGGTAATAGGTGCCTCCCGCTGCTTCCTTTGACGGTGCCGACCAAACGCGTGCCACGTTCCGGAGGTGGGCTCTTGTGTCGCACCTCCATCTTCTTTTCCGCTCGCATGGCATGGCCGCATCCACTAGATCCACGGCCACCGCCCTTACCAAGAAATCGACGTTTGCCATAAAGACCACCAGGCTGCCCTCTAAGTTCACTGCCGTCGTTGCCACCTGAAACCACCGCGCCGCCCATCCCCCGGAAACAACCGCACCTCTGCGCTCGAAAACCGCCGCCGGCGGCTTGCTCCTCAGCGCGAGCTCCACTTATAGAACCCAGCGCCATGCCGGGCCGGAGCACGATCCATCTCCTCGTGCGCGGCCGCCTCCATCTACTCACGCGCCGCCGCCTACATCCTCGAAGCTTGTCGCCACAGGTGGCCTCATATGCCCCACCTCCAGTCTCCATCCTCCAAGGGTCGTCGTCCCCTGCCCCTGCCCGACAGACGCAGTGAGGGGTCTTCTTGCTGGTTTCCTCCATGGATTTGATTGGTGGGCGTGGATTTAGATCTCTGGAGGCGGTTCTGCGCGGCGGAGATTCCAGTTTCGGTGGTGAGTGGACCTCGATCATTTCCCCTGATGCAGTGGCAGAGGTGGAAGCTACATCGGAGCATCAAGCAAATGGAGCAGCGACCAGGGCATCCTCTTATATCTCTCTCCCCCTGATGGTATCTACTCTCCTCTGTCGCCCTCCCCTTTCTTTGTTAGTGGCCGCGCTGAAGGCGAGTGCTGGCTGCGTCGAACAATGAGCAGGCTACATTGCGAAATGGCACACTCTCTCTTCTAATTCCGCGGTGCCAATTTCATCTGGCCAGCCGGCGGTCGGCCGTCGTGCCCTGTATTTTCGCCTCGCCCACTGAACGGCCAGCGTCCTCTGGATCTCCCGCCTTTCTTGCCGTCTTCTGATCTACGCGGCCTCCTTCCTCCGTACTGGACGGCCTTATCTGCCCTCGAGCTACGGTTGTTGCAGCCTGGGGTGTAGAGTATCCGAGCCTCCGTGATCCGTAGTGAAGAAAGGAGCACCACCAGGAGCCTGTTGTTGTGGAGCGGACAGTAGAAAAGCAAGCGAATCAGAAACGCTCCACCAAAAAATGCATCTGACATGCCTTTCTCCTCATATTCTTCATGATGTTCACGAGATCACCATCGAACAAGGTATGATGTCCTATCATCGGCTCTGCAAATTCCTAGAACATTGCAATCTTTCTAAAATTTGTTCATCAATTTTTTTTTCATCTGTCAATACCATGAAGCAGGTCATGTTGAAGTACATTAGAGTTCAGATTAGTTCAAATTTGAGTTTGTACTGGACTACGTCAGATGATGCATTCATGCTTTTTTTTTGAGAAATATAGTCTGTTCAATGTTGGAACTAACTTCGTGTGAGGATATTATGTAAATGTGGGCTGAAGAAAATCATCCTCTTTCCGAGAGAACACATTAGTCAAGAATACCTTAATTGATATTTGTGACAACATATGTTATTTTATTTTTAGAAATGCAAATCCTATAATTCCTGGTTTACTACTTCATGCTCTCACTATCGGCCCTCAGTGCAGCAATGCGCGCTCGCCATCCATTCACTCCGGCAACACCGAAGTCGTCGCAACCTCGCCATGGAGGGTGCCAGCAGCGCGCGAGGCGCGACGACACCGCCCACGATCTCCATGTCTTGGGTGGCTTACTTGCCTGCATCTGCTTCTTTGAGTCCCAATGGAGGAAGAACTATGATTTATTTCCATGTGGTATGTGTACCTATCTTTGTATATCTTGGCAAAATCTCCCTTGTTTGATTTTACTTGCTTGGGAATTTGTAGTACTCCCTCCGGCCCGAATTAGTTGACGCGACGGTTGTTTTGCAAAAACCACCTTAATGAATTTCCGACACAACTGGAGATCCTCTCACCGCTTATCGCGTCCGGTTGTCTTCCTCGGCCGTCTCTCTCGCTCCGGTGGCTGGCTCTCACGCCGTTCTCGCGCCGCTCAGCCCCCGCCCCACCCACCTCCGCCCGAAGCCGCCTTCTTGTTTACCTCTGTTCTCCCCCGTTGCCTTGGTCCCCGCACTGTTGCCGCTTGTGAAGATACAGCCGCCGGGAAGGTTGGATTTTCCCCGCCCAAGACATCGCCGCCGCCATGCTTTCCCACACAGTCTCCGCTAGATCTGCTAGAACGAGTTCAAATCCGTGCTCTGCTTTTGACCCAGCACGCCACCGCTCACCCCTCCTCTCCGAGCTGATCCCAAATCAAGGTCATTCCGTCCGACCTCTACGGCACGGCCTGCCGCCACACCACCGTCTGCAGCTCCTGCGGCAAGGCCATGGGGCAAGCCCGAACGCCATGCGCCAGCTGCGTCGCCGGTGGGTCGCTGGTTCAGGTGGACAAGAAGTTGGGGGTCTCCACGAGCTAGCTGCTGGTCATCCTCGGTGCCTGCTCCGTCATGATAAGTAAGATAGGAGCCGCCGCATCTCTCTTTTATTCTTGCCTTTCGATTAGTATATGAAGCCAATTGCTGCCAAAAGAAGAGAATCTTGGGGAATTATCTCTGGTCAATTCGTGATGTATCTACACATACTACCAAGTGCCTTTGATTTTTAGTCTGATTCATTTGTGCTTGCAAAGAGCCCAGCGACACAGATTGCTACACATTAAACTTCTAACCTGAAGAAATGCAGATTGCTGCATACTGAACATGTACTCTGAATACTAATTCACTTCTTTTTCGGATTAAGGTATTTTCGGTAGCATCAAGAGCTGGAGTAAACTGCAGCTGGTTCTCCTAGTCCCTTCTGCCGGTGCTGATGTCAATGCTGGTAGCCCTGAAACTCAATTACCAATAGCTGTAACGGATGGCTTAGCTGACTGCATCAAGTGCTTGTTGGAAGCTTGTGCTGATCCCAATATTACTGATGAACCATGGTTCTGTCAAGGAAGCATTACCTATGTATCCAGATTATAAAATAAAGGTATGGTAGACACTACACTTTACATTATCTGTGCTAGTAGTTGGGTTCTTCTATCATGGTTGAAAAATAACATATAGGCTCCATGACACTGGGAGTTTTGTAAACTAACATAGGGTGTATGGAGAAAATATCATACCCATCCTAGCTCAGAAAGTTTTAGATCCCGTCTGTTGCTCAGTTGCAACATCGTAGTACAGTGCCAATTAAATTTCAGAACCTCATATACAATCAGAAACATGTCATATACAACAGAGAAGTAAACCTTGCATATAGTACAGCCTTGTGTTAGGTCTTCTTGGTTTCTCCCAGTGTATTGTTGTCCCAGCCTTGTGTTAAACTCTATATATCTTATAAAATGTCCCAACTAGTTCTCTATATATCTTATAGCAACATAGAGGGGAAAGATTCCCCTCTATAAGCACTATGTGTAAGATCTTGCCAGTATATTCCATCAATCTATTACTCCTTGTCTCTGTCATTGCAATGTACTAGTATATGCCATCAAGTACATTTATGAACAGTAGTAAATACAGTTGTAGAATAATGCCTTGATTAGAAGGTAGCGATGTAGAATAATGACTTGAGTTCAAACAATTACAGCCAACACAATTATATACAGCCATCTTCACCTTTACATTGTTTGCAATATACCATGCTTCTACTTTACATTTGTTTGATCCTTGTTCAATATACCCTGCTTCTCCTCTGTATACAGTACTTTATGCCAGCTATTTTAGGACTGTTTGTTTGCGCCCTCCTTATCCGAGCTTCTCCTGTATTGAAGCTTGGAATTCGCCTATTTTGGTTTCCCGGATGAGGTTAATTTTCTGTGTCTCGACTCGACGCCATTGACGGACAAGGCTTGATGGGTCATTCAACCATGTCTCATATGTATTTCCTCGGATAATTATGTGATCATCCACAATTACTTGGGGGCCAGTCCCACGTGCTTTTCTCTTTGATGCTTTGGCTGGTTGTTTTCCTTTGATCTTCTTCTCCTCTTGCTCCTCTTGTTGAGCCAATGCTGCCACACAGTTTTGTAGTGTGCATTGTTGCTCATAGTTGGCTATCAGCTCCAAGGTTTTTTGATAGAGTTTGTCGTCAACTTCTAGTGTGTCAGGCAACTTTCCCTCCTTTTTGAGTTTGTCCTTTCCCATGTGGGGTGGCTTGTATTTGTTTCCACCTTCGTCTTTCATAACCTCCAGCAAGACACTCTGCAAGGTTATAAACACTTTCTCAAGTGTATCCACCTTGTAAGCATCGTAAGCTTGTTCAACAGATTCTATCAGCTCTTTCAGAGTGTTAGGTGCACTCTCAAATGCTAGGGACTGAATTGAACTGGAAAAGCAAAGATCTAGGACATTCAAGTCAGGTGAATTTGGAAGTTGGTAAGTCAACTTGATATCCAGTCCTGAATCTTTAACGGCAGCCAGAAAAGCGGGACCATCTGGTAGAACATGCGTTCTAGCATTGTCTTGTTGTATCCAGATTATATGCTACAGAGTGTCTTATGTGCCTCGTACTGGTAATAAACCAGCCCATGACCTAGCTTCTTTGGATCTGGCTGGAGGTATGGGTTTCCACCGGGTTTGGGTGGAACATGCCCAGCCGCCAACGTTGCTACCCTTCTGGTTCCTTCCTCGGCGCACTGCCGCTATTGCTCCACCAGATGTCCGGTGTCTGGAAGCGAACGAGGAAGGAGAGGATACTGCGAAATACTCATACAGTGGCGTACAGGTACAAGGAAAAATAAATACTACCAAGTTATTTGATTTATTCGCACGCAAGCCCGTCCACCCAGGACGCACGCCCAGTCCGCGTCCCGCGCGCCCAGAGCGCGCTCGCCGTGCCTTATCTTCGGCTTCCGTTGTAGCCTTTTTTTTGAATTTGGCTTCCGTTGGATCCTTATCTCTCCACTGTTATATATACCCCCAAGATCAATCAATAGAGTACATAATTCTTCTTCCCCGCCGGACCTGATGTATGAAAGTGACCAGAATGCATCCTGGGCGCTGCGTGAACCGCACCCGCATCGGCTGTGGATCACGCACTGCGGCAGAGCCGCCGCTGACGCCTCGCGACTCTAGCTGGTAAGATCTTGATCTCAATCCTTCTTCGCTTGCATTCTCGATCCGGCCCGTCGTCCAAAAACCTTCTCTTATCATGTGGCCGCAGGAGGGACTGGACTAGCCTGGAGTGCGCCGGCCCAAACTCCAGGCTAGTCCAGTCCCTCCTGCGGCCACATGATAAGAGAAGGTTTTTGGACGACGGGCCGGATCGAGAATGCAAGCGAAGGAGGATTGAGATCAAGATCTTACCGACTAGAGTCGCGAGGCGTCGGCCGGCGGCTGCGCAGCTGCGTGATCCACGCCGATGCGAGTGCGGTTCACGCAGCGCCAGGATGCATTCTCGTCACTTTCATACATCGAGTCCGCGGGGAAGAAGAATTTTGTACTCTATTGATTGATCTTAGGGGGTATATATAACAGTGGAGAGATAAGGCTCCAACGGAAGCCAAATTCAAAAAAAAAAAAGGCTACAACGGAAGCCAAAGATAAGGCACGGCGAGCGCGCTCTGGGCGCGCGGGATGCGGACTGGGCGTGCGTCTTGGGCGGACGGGCTTGCGTGCGAATAAATCAAATAACTTGGTAGTATTTATTTTTCCTTGTACCTGTACGCCACCGTACGAGTATTTCGCATTATCCTCTCCTTCCTCGTTCGCTTCCAGACACCGGACCTCTGGTGGAGCAATAGCGGCAGTGCGCCGAGCAGTGGCGGAGCGTGAACAAAACATAAGAGGGGGCCAATTTCATAAAAAGCACAGTACACATATAAAAGACGGGCGAGTCATAGAAACATCTGGCATTGTCATGATGATGTATTTATCTTGATGACGCAAATACAACTGATAAAAATGGTTCAATTATACATGGTTCGGCTGTACCTGTGCTCATCTTGGTTACTAGGATTTTTTTTTTTGCTTATTTTCATCTTGCCTCTTATTTTCTATGTCCATGTTCATCACTTCATGTTGCTTCTGATTTACATATTCCACTAGTGCAAGAGCATCAGGAGCAGATGCACGTTAGCAGCTTCTTCATCTTGTTTTGTTTTGAAGAAAGACTGCTCTTCTGCTGTTTCCCATACCGAAATTTGCACTAATACATTTAAAACTCTTACTTTCCTAACCTCGGCAGGGTTTTCAATACACCTCAATCCTTAATGAAATAAATAGAAAAAAGATACCTAACCTGCGCGGGGGATTGTGGTAGGGCGCTGCAGCCTGAAGCGAGGAGCGGGGCACTGGCCGGCCGGTGGCTTGCAACCGTGCAGATAGCCATGAAGGGGTGAAACAGCAGCAGCAGCAGCAGCACGCCGTGTGGCCGCGTCGGCTCGCCGATCGCGTGAGAAAAAATAGATTGAGGAGGCTGGCCGTGGCCCGCCGGCAGAGGGGCGAGCATGAACAAGTCACGCATGAATCAATCAAGGAAGACAGACCTATCGATCAGCGCATCAGATCGATATGCACTCGCGGACGCGTCGCGGAAGACTGGACGATGTGGTATGTCTTTTCGTCTTCGTTCAATTGATCGTTCTGTGGTTTGCTGACTGCCGATGGGCTGGGCCACGAGCGCTAAGTATACGAAGTAGAAACAAAGTTGCATTTTCGAAGGGGGGGTCGTGGCCCAGTTTCGCCTCCACGATGCTCCGCCCGTGGCGCCGAGGAAGGAACCGGAAGGGTAGCAACGTTGGCGGCTGGGCATGTTCCACCCAAACCCGGTGGAAACCCATACCTCCAGCCAGACCCAAAGCAGCTAGGTCATGGGCTGGTTTATTACCAGTACGAGGCACATAAGACATTCTGTAGTATATAAAACTGCAGAGTATGTTTTCCCACAAAAAGTCTGCTCCAAGAAGGATGCTGTAAGAAACTATCTGGACCCACTCATACGACGCAGTTTTTCTTGCCATTTTGTTCCTGCTATCTGATCTGTGTGTCACTGGTTGCAAACTATGCAGTTTTAGCTCCATAGTTGGCTGTGTTTTCAGGAATTGCAAATGCCATAGACTTAAAACTGCTGAAATATATCTCTGTTCAAGATGACTAATAAATGGAAATTCAGAAGTACATTGCAATTCAGGCGTTAATACAGGCATCAATTGTGTATATCTTTGTTCAAGGTTGCCTGTGTAGCTAAATATATCTCTGTTCAAGATTGCCTGTGTAGCTAAATTTCCTTCAGAAGTTCAGATTTATGATAAATTGCAGGCAATTTGAGTTATGCTTAACTGGAGTCAATACAGTCTATGGTAAACTGCAGGCAATCCTCTACAGTCTATGGTGGCAACAAGCTCAACTGGAGTCAATACAGGTGCTGGGCAAATGACTACAATTCCTACAATTCCTACACAGGGCAAATGACTACATGCTTGAGCAAATGACTCACCGAGGACCACGGCACAAAGGCAGCGGTAGAGCGGGAGGCAAAGGCGTGTCCAAGGAGGGCGATGTCCTGGACCACGGCACAGAGGGGCGAGGAAGGGGCAGCGCCGATGGGCACGGACGGGGCGGCAGCGAGTGCGTCCGACGGAGGCGTAGCGACGGCGGAGCGAAAGAGGAGGCCGGAGCTCGATGGCCGACGGCGGCCGTGCTCGATGCTGGAGGTGCCGTCAGGGGAAGGGAAAGGGGATCGAAGCGGCCGGCCTGGGCAGGGAAATGGGAAGCGGCCGGCCAGCCAGCGCGACTCCTCCGCGGGAGCCTCCCAACTGTGAGCGGATCCGCGCGGACTCCGTCTCGCTGGGTAGCTGCCGACGGCAGCAGCATGCCGTGTGCCCCGACGCAAGGAAGAAGAAGACCCTTTGGTCTGGACCTATTTTGAAATGAATTTAAACAAGTAAGGGGGTTTTTGTAAAATGAAGTTAAAACACTGCCACACCCATTAATTCGGGCGGAGGGAGTAGTATACAAGATACCCAGTGCAATATTCCATCGAGTTAGTATGCGATAGTTGCGTTTGGTCGTGACAAGTTGGTACAAGATTCCGTTTGTAGCAGTATACAATATTTGGAATAGTATATAAAATTTTGTTTCATGGATTTGACATAAGAAAGGTCTATGATGTTACGAAGGTCAAATGCCCTTTTTGTTACCTGTTTAAGCAGTAATTGAAAAAAAAATTAGTATAGCATATATCTTCCAAGAAGAAACATAGGTTGATTTGGTTCCAAGATTTTTTAATGCCTAGCGGTGTGCTAAATTTCGAAGTCCGCTACTGCTGATATAACTAAGCTGTAAGTTGGGTTAGCAGGCGCTCTCTCAGGCTATGTGTCGTCTGTGTGGCACTACCTGGTGGCCCTCCCTACCTCTACGTCGGTCTTGTGATCCTTTAGCTGCTGGTTGATGGGCCTGCACGATGGGGGTGGTTCCTTTGCAATATGAATGCAACGGCACATCAGTTTGTAGGACAACATAGACTAGCACATTGTCCTCCCGCCTCCCTCACCTTACAGCTATGACAGACTTATGATGCATGAGATGGCAGGGAAAGGCTTGGACGAGTGATTTTGTGGTCACATAATGTAGAGACTTTGCCGAGCACACATTTCCATGGTTCCGTTTTTTTTTAGGTGACCTTTTTTTCCATCAAGGCACTCTCCTGGAATTTTTATGATGGGTACTGTTGCTTTTTGTGCCATTTTTTTGTTTCCACCCGCCTCATTAACGCAATACATTTGTTGATCACAAGCTTGCAATTTAACTATGTATGGAATGGAGTAGTAGAATCAAAAACAATTATTTATTATGATGGTAGAATTGGTTCTATGTTTCTTTTCCTCCCGAGGTAGGGAAATTTCTTGAAACATTTTGTTTAACTGAGCGAGGATGTGTCTTCATGGTAATGGGCACTATTTGCGGGTAATTTGTGATATGAGTCTGCCCTGGGGTCGGTTCTTGCTTTTGTGTGGGAGGGTTTCAGGGAGACTGAAATTTTTGCTTCTGGCGTGTTGGGGTGCTTCTGTTCTGGTCGTGGGCTGGGAGCTGGGTCCTGCAGGGCTGCTGGATTTGGGAGCTGCAGGGTGCCATGGTGGATGGCGGTGACCATGGTGGCACGACTCAATTGGTATGTATCTTTTACCAGGCAGAAGATGCCTTGTTCTGTGTGTCTTGAGTTTCTTCACCCGTGCATACTTGCTTGGCTTCTTCCTTGAGATCCAGTGCAGTCTTGCATTACCTTTTACTTCGGTCCCATGTTGATCTTCCAGGTGAGGTAGCGTCCTCTGCTGTGTGTTGCTGTTCATTCCCATATCATCCTCTCAAATATTATGATGTTTCTTCATTATTCAATTTGTAAAGTTTTCTACGGGCCGAGAACAGATGGACAAAAACATTATTTAATCGTGCGTTTATGCTGATTAGAAGTATGCATAGGCTGCTGGATACTGACTAGAAGCATGTGCATGCTGCACAAGGTATGCCTAAAAAAGGATCATTTGAACATATGTGTTTTCATTGGACATATACTTTTGTTTACTTCAAGGCGTTTTTAGCTTCTATTGATTTTTGTGTGTATTCTCTTGCATATTATTAACCATTTTCTGGAAATAAAGCAGCAGCAAATGCTATGCACTTTTTACGTGGATTATTTCTTTATTATTGAGTTGTCATGTTGCAAGTATAGAAGACATTATTAGTTAGATTACCTTTTTTATGTCACCGCCATTTTTTCTACAAGTGATGTTTGGATGAGCATCTCAAGGGCTCTCCAGGTTGCTAGATTTTATGTTGATCTCATGTTTGATCACTTCATGATTAGATAGACATGCAACAATATCACAATCTGATGCATATGGTGTTTTTGCAGAACGAGAACAAACCAGTTCAGTGAACTGCTACTGGCTAATGATGTCCTGCTACCTATATACTATTTGCTTTGCTTAAGGATAAATTCTAATTTTTCTCCGCACCTTACCTACTATCATACATTCAGACTTGAGACCTATGAAAAAGACATGCAATACAATTTCTGTTAAAGTAGAGGCTATCCATAACTTCTACCTCCTGATTGTAAAGTTCTTGCTTAAACCTTCTGCGTAAACAAGATCAGTGAAAAAAAGATACTTATATACCATTTCCCCCAAATATCAGTTTGACTATTATACTTATTACATTGCCCATGCTTTGAAGGATTTAGGTCTGATTTAAATCAAATTATTCTTTCCATCTATATTGTAAAATAATTTGCTACTACTCTGGTGGTACATGCTTAGAGCTTCTTTAGTTTTCAAACTTTTTTGAAGTATAGTAAAAGAAAATTTCAAACTATATCAGTGTTGCTCATCTCTCTTTTTTTTATAGGAAAGCCATGTTGCTCATCTTTGTTGAAAATCCTTGCGCTCGTTATTTTCCAGTTTTTGCCACATGGAGGTAAGTATTCAGTGAACTAAATAATGAAGCATGAGAAATATGTTCAATCAACTATTGATAAATTCTCTATTTTGTACTAAGCTGTAGCTACTGACATCTTTTATATAGGAATTCAGTTAGTTGATATAGTAAGTAACTAATTATCGAGGTATTCAATCATATTTGTACTGGCATGTTGCAACTTTTGGTGCCTTCAGTGGTGCACACGTACTTCACATGTTCATTGAATGCTTGTTTTATTTTCGTCTCCCTTTTGCAGAAGGTGCACACTTTCTATTGAAAGATGCTAATGACGGTGTGCTGAACTGAGTTTTCGCGCAATGATTGCTTGCTTCAGGAGCATCATCGCTCCAGGAATCACAATCAAGTTCTTCCTGTTGTACTAAAGTTATGTGCATCTTTACAACAAACCTGTTATGAGCTGGTGTTTGTTCTCATTTTTATGACGTCAATGGTCACTACTCACTAGGTTATTTTAAGAAGGTTCAAGCTGGTAATCATATTTGCTCTTCAAGAGGCAACTACATGGATGATTGTCTAGGAGATTTTGCAGAATATTGGTTGGCCAGTGTGTTGACTTTTTGGTTTTGGAATAGTACCGCTTGGCCGCAAGCAGGAGCATTGCTACTAGAATATGAAATTTTTATTTGGAGGTCTTATGTTGTGGATATTACCATACGGATCACATATTTCCGTTCACTGAGATGACATTTTGTTTGGAGTTATAAAGATTTATCTGAAAGGCGGTGTTGTTTTCAATAATTTCTTCAAAGAACCTATGTCGCCATCATCGTCCTGGAGGAAATAAGACTGATTGTGCATGCACGTTCTAAGAAATGGTTTTAGCTATAAGATTGTACAAATCGTGAGCACTGGAGGGACTAATGTTTAGTCCTTTTCGGCACTACTATTTTGGAATCGCACACATACAATCGATTTTATGTTGGTATAATTCACTTAAGCCTGAAAGGCTGAAACAATTGACGAGCCGTCGAACAACCATGGCTCAATGCCATTGTCTGCATATTGCTCATTGGCTCCGTGCCAGTGCATTGTCTACAAGTCTACATGTCGCTCATCGTCTATTTCTGATAGACTACAGTTTCACAATCTTTGTGATAAAAATATCTTGTCGGCAAATGTATGCTGATTTTTTTTTATTTTCATGTTCTCAATGTAGGCCCGTGTGTCGGTTACACTGGTGGAAAAAAGGGCTTCGGTCGCGGTTCGCAACTGCCATTGGTCGCGGTTGCGCAACCGCGACCAAGCAAGCGCGACTAAAGCCCACCCACCTTTAGTCGCGGTTCCTTACGAACCGCGACTAAAGGCGCCTCCACGTGGCCGCCAGCAGTCCTTCGGGGCGGAGGACCTTTAGTCGCGGTTCTCCTGGCCAACCGCGACTAAAGACCGCCGCAGGTTTAGGGTTTTAGCCCCCCCCTAACCTGGTTTCTTTTTAGTTTGTATTGTTTTATTTTCTTTTCTGTTTTATTTTAATTTTGAAGGAGTTTCACATATTCTACGGTACTACATATACATGCATTTGAACGTACAATTTCAAACAAATTTGAAATTAGAACCAAAAAGAATTCAAGAGGAATTGACAATATATATTCAATATCGATGACCATATACAATTTTGAACTAGTTTCCATACATATGATTTACTGCATATGAAGTTCTACATCCTCTACATAGTGTTCTACACTAGGATCGATGACTTGCTTCGCGATCCATCCAGCTAGTTCCTCTTGAAGTGGTCGGAAGCGAGCTTCTAGACTAAGCGTCCTCCGAAGGTTATTCCTGCTAATGTTGTTCGGACACGAAATCCGCTCAGAGGTGTATCTCCGGATCATCTCACAAACATAGTATCCACATAGATTGGTCCCCTTTGGCTGAATATCCCCAGTCGCAGACACTACCCTTCTAAATTGTAGCTCTTCTTTGAATTCACCGACCTTTGTGTTTACGAACCGTGTCCAAACCCTACGAGGCAAAGAAAATTAAATGAACAAGAGAGTTATTAGTTACTTGATATTAGGAAATGAACAAAATAGGCCGATCGATATAGAGCGCAAGTGAATGAAAATATATAATTACTTCGCATCATTTTTCTCAAGTCGGCCCAAAGCTTTGCATTCAGATTCGAGAGTCGTGGATGAGAACCGTGGAGTCGTGAAATTGAATTACTAGCAGAATCCAGTGGAACCTGCGGACACGATACATGCACAGTCATGCATAATTAACTCATCGATTAGCCACATACCTTGCATGGAGTAAACAAAAGAGAATGTGCTCAAGACAGAAACACTCACCCAAAATGGTAAGGAAATAGAATATCACTTTTGAGTTCCTGCCTTGAAAAAAACATCCACGAGTCGGCCTCCATGTCGGCGGGAAAATGTTTTAACACATATGAATTAACGATATGTGGGTCAATGAACCCAACATCATGGATGTTCCTTATTATGCATTCCCGCTTCTTCATTCTACATACACAACAAGATAGTTAGGACAATATATATATATATATAGTGCAGGCAATGAACGAGATGGGGTAGAAATAAATCACTTACAGAACGTAGCAACTGATGATAGATTTGTCGAGCTCGCGCAGATTGAAAAGCTGGAACAATTCACTCCGATGAATTTGTACATAGTAATGTATGAAGTGATGCTCAGGTCTAACTTCCGCATAAATATAGTCTTTGGCGTTTTTTTAATTTTATGTAAGCCTTGTACCAATTTAGCAGACCTGTCATTTGTGGAGGTAGATCCTTTTCCTGCGCAGGCTCGACGAGAGGCCCATTCGACACATATGTAATTACTACGTCCTTCATTGTTGGCGCCTCATCAAGGCCTAACAACGCACGAAGAGTCGGACCTAAGTTGGCCGCTTGTTCCGTGGCACTCGCTACAGTCAATCCCTGTCTTGCCGCAGCTGCTATGATTTCGGGGTCATCCGGACCGGCGGCTTTCACTATGAGAGGGGCGATGGATTGTTTACTCTGTTCCCCGAGCTGGGCAACTTGTTTCCCCTCTTTTTTACTTTCACTATGAGAGGCTTTCTTCTCCTGCTTCTCCGCCAACTCTTGCTTCTCCTTCAAGATGAGTGCTTGCCTACGAAGTTCATGTGAATAGTAGTCAGGCAGATTCTTCGCGGCTTGGGACGGTTCGGTCAAAAATGACTTAGCCCACTTCTTTTGCTTGTCAGAATATACTGGCTTGGGCTCGGGCTCTCTTTTCTTCTTGCAGTCCGCCATCCATTTCTCATGCTGAGCAGCCACGACCGCTGCATTTGCCTCCACACTAAGGTCATAAGGTCTCCGGATGAGAGGCTTCAGTGATGGCTCCGGTACCTTTGTGATCTTAGGTACATAAGGGTCCGGGTTAATAGTCCAGGACTGCTTCCTCTTCTTTGCCGGGGGCGGCTGCTTCTTCGCCGGAGGTGGACTGGGGGGCGGCGTCTGCTTACCCGCCGGAGGTGAATTGGGGGGCGGCGTCGGCTGACGTGAAGGAGGTGTAGGTGAACCACCACCACCACCGCCGCCGCCACCACCACCGGAGGGGGTGGACTTGTTCGCCTTGGCGCCTCGTCCGGAAACTTGATAAACTTCTTTTCCGGAGAATAAACCGGCGCTTGACACCTCCAAGTCTTCTCTCCCTTCGGGTGTAGCGGTGTCAATCTCCGGGTCCTCAAACCCCGGGACTATTTCCTCCACCGTGACACGAGCATAGCCATCCGCAATGGGTTTGTTGTGGTGGAGTGCTCCGAGCTCACATGGCAAAGCATCGCCGATGGCTACCTTCGTGGACATGTTCCCAGTAGGATAATGGAGATGACATTCTTTCATCTCCTTTACATCGTCCACGGGGTAGCGAGGAGGCTCCGGTGCAGTAATTTGGATCTCCGGTGCATCAGTAGCCGGCTGGACCTCCGTGGAAGCCACGCTGCTTCTCCGCTGCTGGCTTCCGAGATCCGCTGGATGATCTTCATGCGTCCCAGCTGCCGATCTCTCCTGTAATAGTATAGACAGGGTTTTCTTCACCTCATCGACTTCCGATGCCAACCGCGCCACAACATCTGCCTCCCGATCCGACTTTCTCTTACGGCTTCTGTAACCGTACGGGTCATCGTCCTGGGAGAACCCTTCTTTCCACGTAATGTTCCCGGGCATGCCTCGTACATGTCCTCCGTGTTCAGGATTCCCGAGGGCTCTTGTCAGCGCGTCGTTCTCTCTGTTGAACTTGATCTTCCCCTCTTGAGCATCCCTCATTGCGTCAATAAGGGCTTGGGTGGGTTTAAACATTTTGTTCCCGTAAACACACGCCCCTGTCTCCGGGTCTAGCGTTCCCCCATGCCCGTACCACCGGCTTTTGGCCCTTCGGTCCCATCCCTCCGTACCTGGACGGATTCCTCGCCTCCTCAGCTCGTTCTCCATCTTCTCCCACTTAGGCTCCCAAAAGCGATACCCTCCTGGCCCCATAACATGATTGTACTCCTTCTTAGCCGCATTTTCCTTATTTTTTTCGATATTTCAATGAAATGCTCCGATTTCTTCCGCTTCACAAATTCTGGCCAATCATGTTCAAGTCTCTCATACTCGTCCTTTGAATTCCGGAGTCTTGTTCGGTTGACATAGTCACGGGCTAGATTCTGCTTGAATTTCCGGAATGTATCGGCCATCTTACCAAGAGCGAAGTGTTCGAGTAGCCTCCTCCTCTCCTTGTTTTCCTGAATCTTGTTACCCGCCTCATCGAATTTGCGGTATTCCGGAGGTAGGATGAAATGCTCCATAAGCTTTTGAAAGCAATCCTTTTTAGTTCTCTTGTCAACAAAAGTGAAACCAAGACGTGCCTTCTTTGGCTCATTCCACTCCTGGAGGATGATCGAGATGTTGTCTCTAACAACGGCTCCGCATTGGTTGATAAACTTGGTGGCGTACTTCGGGGGCTCCGGCGGCCTGCCGGTTGCACTCGTCGACAACCTCGATGGTATATGTTTCTCCTGGTTTGAGCGTCTTGGTTGCGCCACGCTTTGACGACGACGTACTCGATTTTTCGACGATCCGGCCGAGGGCTAAAATAAGAAAGAGAGTCGCGCGTGTTAGTACACACATATTTATTCAAATCGGTAAGTTTGTATCACCGGAGGCAAAATGTATATATATACCTCGGCGCCGGAGCTGGTTGCTACTTGCAATTGAAGATCGTCGTTTATCGACGTTTCTTCCCCATCATCTTGCTGACGGCCTTCATCTTGACCGTCAAGATTCAGATAAGAAGAAATATCCTCTTCATCTTGTTCGGTCGGCACATAAGGAATATCGTCTTTTATGATGCCAAATATCTGTTCTTCAACTTCTTGATCATAGTTGTCCATAATCGGGTCAGCTCTATCGTCCGCCATATGTCGATCCTGAAAACATGTAGTAAAAACTAAGTAATTGTGTATATGGCAGCATTAATTATCACATCTACATATAAAGAGAGAGGGCGACGAGGGAGGCGAGAGGGGGGACGCGTGTATTAAATATGTATATGCGGACGATCGACCTCGCAGTGACCGCGTGACCGAGAGACCGGTGGCGGTGGCGAAGCGGTGGCGAAAGGGCGGTAGCGGTGCCGACGACACATAACCCTCGCCGCCCCCTCTGTATACGCGCGCGCGGTGGTTAAGTCAAATTTTCGTTAAGTCAAAAAATTTAAGACAAAATTTCTAAGTCAAGTTTAGAGTTCTTTTAAAAGTGAAAAAATACAAATAATATGTTAAGTTATTTTGAGTTCTTGTAAAATTTAAGTCATATTAAGTCAAAATTTTAGTTAAGTTAATTTTATTAAGTCATAATAATATGTTAAGTTTTAATTTTATTAAGTCAAAATTTTAAGTCATATTAAGTCAAAATTTAAGTCATATTAAGTCAAAATTTTATTAAGTCATAATAATATGTTAAGTTTTAATTTTATTAAGTCAAAAATTTAAGTCATATTAAGTCAAAATTTAAGTCATATTAAGTCAAAATTTTATTAAGTCATAATAATATGTTAAGTTTTAATTTTATTAAGTCAAAAATTTAAGTCATATTAAGTCAAAATTTAAGTCATATTAAGTCAAAATTTTATTAAGTCATAATAATATGTTAAGTTTTAATTTTATTAAGTCAAAATTTTAAGTTATATTAAGTCAAAATTTAAGTTATATTAAGTCAAAATTTTATTAAGTCATAATAATATGTTAAGTTTTAATTTTATTAAGTCAAAATTTTAGTTAAGTTAATTTTTTGTTAAGTAAAAAAAGAGAGTGATTTTTTATTAAGTCTCAATTTTTCAGTTAACATTTCAAAGTATTATATTTTTCATTTTTACTTACTAACATTCCAAAGTTAATTAAGTAGTTAAAATTAAAAAGACAAAAAACTCAAAACAAAAAAATCCGGCGGTTCCTCTCTCTCTGTATACTGCATGCGCGTACGTATGGCCGGCGGCTAACTGAAAAATCCGGCCGGCGGTTCCTCTCGATCTCTCTCTCATCTGATACACGCGAGCGGGCGGCGCCGCCGCCGGCCATGCATGGCGAACGGCGCGGCGTGGAGATCTCGACAGGCGCGCGCGCGGAACGGGGGCATGCAGGGGCGCGCGCGGCGCAGGGCAGCGGCGGCCGGCCAGAGCGCGCGGAGGCAGGGGGCGGCGCAAGGCAGAGAAGGAGAGGCGGCGCGCGCGCGCCTGCAGTCGGCGGCCGCCCCGACCGGATCGAGCGCGCGGAGGCGAGGGCGGCGCGCGGCAGAGAGGCGGCAGACGGCGCGGGCGGAGAAGGAGGAGGGGCGCAGGGCGGAGAAAGGGCGGCGCGGAGACGAACGGCGGCGTGGCGCGCTCCGGCGGCGTGTGTACGGCGTGGCGACGATCCTCCAGGCGGCGTTGGCGACGAGATCGATCTCCTCATGCGCGCGTAGAGACGAAGATGGCGAAGTGTTCGGCGCGGCGGTTCAGCGCCGCTTTATATAGGGACCCCCCTTTGGTCGCGGTTGGTGTGGCCAACCGCGACTAAAGAGTACCCTTAGTCGCGGTTGGCCACACCAACCGCGACCAAATCCCTTTTTTCGCCCCTTTTTTGGTTCCCGCGGAAATGACCTTTAGTCGCGGTTGGCCAGGCCAACCGCGACTAAAGGCCTTTTTCAAAATTCTTTCATTTTCTAAATGTGAAAAATAAAAATAATTCATTTCTAATTGTGAAAAATACATATAATATATCAAAAAAATTCAGAAAAATAAAACTAATTCAATTCAAAATCTTAAAAATACAAATTATATATCAAAAAAATCAGAAAAATAAAACTAATTCATTTCAATATGTTAAAAATACAAATTATATATCAAAAAAATCAGAAAAATAAAACTAATTCATTTCAATATGTTAAAAATACAAATTATATATCAAAAAATTCAGAAAAATAAAACCAATTCAATTCAAAATGTTAAAAATACAAATAATATATCAAAAAATTCATAAAAATAAAACTAATTCATTTCAAACACATCACGGGCATTTCTCTTCTTCCCGCCATTTCTTCCCTGTCTTCCCGCCTCTTTCTTCCCGCCAATTTCTTCCCGCCTCTTTCTTCCCGCCTCTTTCTTCCCGCCAATTTCTTCCCGCCAGCTCTTTCTTCCCGCCTCTTTCTTCCCGCCATTTCTCACTACATATATGTTGCCCGGCTTGGCCAGCATTATCACATCTCTCCAATCTCTCATCACTCTCTCATGGCTTCCACCGCACCCACTCTAACCTACCAGCAGGTGGAGGAGCTTTGCGCCTCGAACTACCATTGCCCACCGGGCTACCGCGTCCCCGCCGGCTGGAGCCTAAGCGCTATCTCTCGAATCAATCGAATCATTCGAAAATGGACACCAAACACATCACGGGCAATATAATTCACATGATCCATTCAACAAAGTTTGGTACAATAAATTATTACACATCATTTCTTCCCTTGTGTCCTTGTTTGCTTACGATTGGGCCGTATCCATGGAGCATCCTCATCATTTAACTTAATGCTTGGATCGGTGTTCACTTTGAAGGGCGGAATTTCACCAAACATATTATAATCTTCTGACATGTCTGTCTTGTCCTCCACTCCCACGATGTTTCTTTTCCCTGAAAGAACAATGTGGCGCTTTGGATCATCGCATGATGTACTGATCGTTTTCTTATCTTTCCGTTTCCTCGGTTTGCTACTCATGTCCTTGACATAGAAAACCTGAGCGACATCTTTCTCTAGGACGAATGGTTCGTCAAGGTAACCAAGATTGTTGAAATCCACCATTGTCATTCCGTATTGCTTGGTCCACCTTTACCCCACCTCCTGTTAGCTTGAACCATTTGCACGGAACAAAGGGACCTTGAAGGAGGGTCCATAGTCAAGTTCCCATATCTCCTCTATGTAACCATAATATGTGACCTTTTGCCCATTCTCGGTTCTTCGCATCAAAGCGGACACCACTGTTTTGGTTGGTGCTCTTTTTATCTTGAGCGATCGTGTAAAATGTATTCCCATTTATCTCGTACCCTTGGAAAGTCGTTAAAGTCGAAGATGGTGTCTTGGCCAACATGTACAGCTGATCTACAACCTCATTGTCACTCATTAAATGTTTTCTCAACCAACTGCCAAAAGTCTCCATGTGGGCCTTCTTAATCCAGGATTCAGGCTTCCCCGGGTTGTCCGAGCGTAAAATATTCGTGTGTTTCTCAAAGTACGGAGCCACCAAGCTGGAATTGGTCAGAACTGTGTGGTGTGCTTCGATCGAGAGAATGGCCGTCCATACATATCGTTGATTTCCTTCCGATCGTGCCTTTTCCACTTAGTCTCCCCTCGTGCCGCGATCGAGGAAGACCAATCGGCTTAAGGTCGGGAACAAAGTCAACACAAAACTCAATTACCTCCTCATTTCCATAGCCCTTGGCGATGCTTCCTTCCGGCCTAGCACGGTTACGAACATATTTCTTTAATACTCCCATGAACCTCTCGAAGGGGAACATATTGTGTAGAAATACGGGACCGAGAATGGAAATCTCTTCGACTAGGTGAACCAGGAGGTGCGTCATAATATCGAAGAAGGATGGCGGGAACACCAACTCGAAACCGACAAGACATTGGACCACATCGTTACGTAACCGTGGTAGAACTTCTGGATTGATTACCTTCCGAGAGATTGCATTGAGGAATGCACATAGCTTCACAATGGCTACTCGAACATTTTCCGGCGGAGCCCCTCAAAGCAATCGGAAGCAATTGCGTCATAATCACGTGGCGGTCGTGAGACTTCGGGTTTTGGAACTTTTTCTCCGCCATGTTTATTATTCCCTTTATATTGGACGAGAATCCGGACGGGACCTTAATACTGCTCGGGCATTCAAAAAAGATGACCTTCTCTTCTTTGGTCGGAGCGTAGCCGGCACGACCTTGAAACCATTCCGGATGCTTGGTCATCGGGGTCTTTCAAGCGTTGCTGGTCCTGCCGTGCTTCCTTTGTATCATTTGTCTTCCCATACACGCCCAAGAAGCTTAGCGAGGTTCACGCAAATATTCTTCGTAACGTGCATCACGTCGATTGCAGAGCGGACTTCTAGGACTTTCCAATATTCTAGCTCCCGGAATATAGATTTCTTCTTCCACATGGCTACGTGCCCGTCGGCTCCCTTCGGAACTGATTGTCCGCCGGGACCCTTTCCAAAGATGACTTTCAAATCCTTTACCATATCAAATACCTCAGCACCGGTGCGTTCCGCGAGCTTCGGCCGGTGATCTGCCTTGCCGTTGTAATGCTTGCCGCGCTTTCTTACGTTATGATTTTTGGGAAGAAATCGACGATGCCCCATGTACACGTTCTTCTTACAATTTGGCAAATGTACACTTTCGGTCTCATGTAAGCAGTGCGTGCATGCATTGTATCCCTTATTTGACTGTCCCGAAAGGTTACTAAGAGCGGGCCAATCGTTGATGGTTACGAAAAGCAACGCTCGTAGGTCAAATTCCTCTTCTTTGTGCTCATCCCACACACGGACACCAGGTCTGCCCCACAACTGTAAAAGTTCATCAACTAATGGCCTTAGGTACACATCGATGTCGTTGCCGGGTTGCTTCGGACCTTGGATGAGCACCGGCATCATAATGAACTTCCGCTTCATGCACAACCAAGGAGGAAGGTTGTAGATGCATAGAGTCACGGGCCAGAGTGCTATGGGCTGGAGCTCGCTCGCCGAAAGGATTCATGCCATCTGTACTTAGACCAAATCTTATGTTCCTTGCGTCAGCTGCAAAATCTTTAAACTCTCTGTCGATCTTTCTCCATTGCGTTCCATCTGCGGGGTGTCTCAACTCCCCGTCCGACTTACGGTCCTCTTTGTGCCATCTCAACAACTTGGCATGCTCTTTGTTCCCGAACGGACGTTTCAACCGTGGTATTATAGGAGCATACCACATCACCTTGGCGGGAACCTTCTTCCTGGGTTTCGGCCCTCGACATCGTCACCGGGGTCATCGCCTCGATCTTATAACGCAATGCGGTGCATACCGGGCATTCATTTAAATTCTCGTATTCACCGCGGTAGAGGATGCGATCGTTGATGCATGCATGTATCTTCAGAACCTCTAAACCTAGAGGGCGAGACAACCTTCTTTGCTTCATACGTGCTTGGAGGGCAACTCGTTATTCTTTGGAAACATATTCTTCAACATTTTCAGCAAGTTTTCAAATCCCGAGTCAGCTACACCTTCCTGTGCCTTCCATCTCGAGCAAATCCGAGTGTGCAGCCCAGCTTTTTCAGACCATTATCGCATCCTGGGTACGGCGACTTTTTGTGATCCTCTAACATGCGATCCAAATTCTCCCTCTCCTTTTCGGTTTCGCAGCGACTCCGTGCATCGGCAATGGTCCGACCAAGATCATCGGCGGGCTCATCACGTGCCTCTTCTTGATCACCTTCCCCTTCACCTTCCCCACCTTCGACATCATCCATGAAAGTATCACCGAAATGATCATGATAGCTCTCATCGATGTCATCCCCTTCTTCATCTTCTTCCATTATAACCCCTCTTTCTCCATGCTTGGTCCAACAATTATAGCTTGGCATGAAACCATGCCGAATCAGGTGCACGTGAACTTCCCTTGAGGAAGAGTAACCCTTCGATTCTTACGAGTTAACACATGGACGAGATAACAAAACCCCCTGCTTGTTCGCATTAGCCACTACGAGGAAATCTTGCAAACCCGTAGTGAATTCGCCGGAGAGTCGGCTAGCGTACATCCATTGCCGATTCATCTGCATTATTATAATACAAAATATATAATTAACCATCGCATGCATTTGTTAAACTAAATAGAAATTAAACAATGAACTACACACATATGCATATTTTATCAATGACACATATATATGAAAGGTTCAAGTGTTGTTGCTAACCGCGATCGAGGAGGAAAAAATAAATGAGGAAGCTCGATCAAGTGTGGCTCCGACACTTCATATCATGTTTGTTTCATGCTCTTGGGACATTTCATCAAACACCTTGTGTGCATAAGAAGAGCCAAAAGCAAACCATACACCCCCTTGTGAAGTTTGTGAAGAGAAGTGGGCACCAAATGGCTAAGTGCTTGTGGGCTGGCTGGTATATATAGGGGAGGGGCTTTAGTCGCGGTTGACTCGGCCAACCGCGACCGAAGGCCTTTGGGCCAGGCTCGAGGACATTTAGTCGCGGTTGGCACTGGCCAACCGCGACTAAAGCCCCTCCCGTCCACCGGCTGGCCACCGAGTGCGCTGGGCCCAGGCCTTTGGTCGCGGTTGGGCAACCGAGCCGCGACTAAAGCCCCCTTTGGTCGCGGTTTTTGCATTTCCGCGACTAATGGGGCTGGACGGAAGGCTTTTTTTTCTACCAGTGTTAAGTTCAGGTTTGTAATTTTGGGTGAAAACATTATCATACAATCAATCGGAAAAGAATATTTCAGTTCAGACTAATTGTTTAATCTTTAATTCGTAAACAATCCATTGCAAAATTATTGCTGTTTTGCTGTCCCTAATTGGTGGTTTGCTTGGATATCCCTTTTGTTACGAATAATAAAACAAAAAATCATACTACAACCAATAGCTCCACTGGTTACACATGAAGACACGCAATGTTTACCACCAAATGTCAAAACAATTGTAGGCGGCGGGGCGAAGCCCGCCTTTCCACCTAGTATATGGTATTATTGTATGATGCTTGTTAACCAGAAAAAATGGCATTGATACTGATCCTACATTATGTATATGCAGGTCGGGAAAGATTCCATAAGGCTGGATCCTGTTGTTGGATACGATGAAAAGGAGCTGAGGCGCAAGCCGGAGTGCCGACATAACAAGCTCACGCAGGTGAAAATCATGGGCTTTCATTCAGCCAAAAACCTGGTTGAGCTCACGGTCCACATCCTTGAGAGCGCACCTTCGCTCGAGAGCCTCACACTGGATACGGCCCATGGCTACGATGCAATGTCTACATGTCATGATTTAACCGAAATTGGCCAATGCTCGTTGATGACCAAGACCGCTCTCACTAAAGCTCAGAAGGCTACAGAGGTTGCAGTCACATACTCCGTACATCGCAGGAAGAGTTCCCATGGTTGTTGAATTCCAGGTCGTGAAATCCTGTAATTGATGCCATAGTGGCAATCCACAGATCAATGCCAATGTGGTTTATATTTTCTTCTAGCGTTCGGAGAGTTGTATCTATAGCAAATGCTCTATCTCATTACAAATTATATAGAACAACTTTGTTTAGGTGTATCATCTATAGCTAGCACTAACCGAAAACCACTAATTTTTTGAAACGGTCACCGGGGGGGAGAGGATCCCCACCTGAATTTCATTTCCTTTTGATAAACATGTTTTACATGATACAAGATGAGAGGTGGTTGCGCCAAAGCATCAGTTCTGCTTTGTGCTCTCCATTTCTAAATCTATGAGACCAGAGTGTTAGGTCCTCTATGATGCTAGCAAGAACCAAATTACAGTGGATCTGTTGATGTCGAAAGATTAGGGAGGGGAAATCTTCAATGGTGCAGGTGCGCAGCGCGCATGGCTATACTCACCATTTATTTCCATCCAAATCTAGATGTTGCACTATCTCCCCTACATGCACATAGTCCAAAACTTTGAGTAATCTCTTCCAGAAAAGACAAAATCCTCTCAGAAAAGACACTCTTCTCTCTCCAAAATTTCTCTACTGTCCATGAGGTGCTCTGAAAAGCTACTCTCATTAGGGAGTTCCTGGCATCCCAGATTCTCCACATAATGGCAATTGGCAACCATGGCGAAGGGACAAATGTCTGGGTGCAGCAAGGGATGACGGCTCTGAGTCCAAAGATCGTCCTGGTCGAAGGAGATGTCTGTCATGCCGATTTTGTTCCACACTTGACGGGCGACGGGGCAGTTGCTGAAAAGGTGATCGCGGTCCAGAAACTCCATGAGGGAAAACCACGAGTATGCAATCGTAGTATTCTCATCCAAATAAAGGTAACTGCGTGAGCGTTGGACCTTTCAAACCTTCATCATAGTTGGTTTTCTGCTGTTTCTGCGTATAGTTGTTGCTGCCATAGCTAGCTATGCATTTCTTTTTCTGATCAAAATTCAAATTTATATATCTTTCCAAGCTTGTAACGCATGCATATGAATATAGATGGCAGTTTTGACCACATATAACCAGTCAGAAACATTGGAATATAGATAGCAAATCTGTTGATATGCAAACCACTTCACCCATTGATCGAATTTTGCAACTTATCATGCTTAGAATTGAAAAGCAGAAAAATGCTTAAATTGGAACATTGATTAAAAAAAAAGCGGTTCCATAGATGTAAATTTTTGTTATTAATTTCGCTTGTTGTGCTCATTTAGTCTCTGTTCAATGGAAAAAAGATCTGTTACACATGAAACAGAATAATTGTTACACGACTTTATGAAGATCGAGACAGGCTTTAGTTGGATTCAACTATATAGACTTCTAAGGAGATGGCTCTTTTTCTTGTGTGTGCGCCACCCAACCTTGGCACTAGCACTTGCTGGCTTCAATGAATAAGGCTCATGCTCGGAGCGGTGGCTAAAGTCACTTGAAAACCGTTCACCACAAATGAACAAATTATTTACTTCCTCCGATGTACTCCATATTAATTGATGCTAAAATGTATGTATTTATAATTAAAATATGTCTAGTTACATCTATATTAGTATTAAGTCATATGAATCGGAGGGAGTAGCGTTTTTTGTTCACTTGAAAGTTGTTAGTTTTTGTTCTAACTATTTAATTTTTTGTTTCATTCAAAGTCGACTAACATGTAGAAGTGTGGCAATGAAAGAAAATTAAAAAAATGAAAAGAAAAGAAGGGAAAAGGAAAAATAGTGAACAAAATTGTGCAAAAAAAAAACCAAAGAGAAACATCAAGAAAACGGAAAGAACGAAGAAATTAAAGAAAACCGGAAAATCATAATATATCAGAAAGCCACATGAAAGGAGCAGAAAAAACGAAGAGAAATAAATCCAAGCTACAAAAGCAAAAATAAAAAATAAAAAAGAACTGAACAGACAAAAAGTCACGTGAAATAAACAGAAAGAAAATAAACAGCTTGAAATAGTCCTTCCCTCCTGAATAGGCCCAGCCCACGTGTTACAAGGAATTTGGAACTGGTTTTGGACTGCGGCTCCTCTACAAAAAAAACAATACTCCTCTATCGTCGTGTTCCTCTGTTATTCGGACTCACCCTCAGCTTCCCAGTTCATGTTCATGAGATCTCATCGCCTCTGTATCGAATTGTTTCCGGAATCCTTCTTCATTGAGTCTTCTAACATGTAGGGGGCTGGGACTCCGTCTCCGTATTCCCAAACGCATCGGTTTGCTTCCGGATCTTTTTTGCTCTGAAAAGGGGGAAAAACAGGGGGTCGACTCTGACTCAATCCGTCGTCGTCGGCAAAACTACAGGCGGAGCTCCCTGCACCGCAAGTACGTATGCGCCTCCGCGTCTTCTCCACCTTGTATTTTCAGCTCAAATTCTCGATCTGGGAGCTCCTGAGGTCCCTTATCCCGAGTTCCCGACCCGCAGCTGTAGTGGCAATCCATACCTCTACTCCATGTCCAGCACGGCGTTAAATTGGGCGCACAACGCCGTCGGACTAATCGACAAGGTATGCCAGATCTTTATTTTTGTGGTCGGTCACGCACGCACTAAGATTTTCTCTGTTCGAGCGAATAGATAGCAGATTTTTTTTTACCGCGCCAGCGGTATTGAGTCATACTTATTGGAATTGCCTCGTTGCAGATAGTGTATCAATGGTTTCAGCAACTGAAACAATTCTTGCAAGCCTGCCAACAGATTTATATTATCTCTCAGGGTGCCCAAAACATGAGACAAGACCTTGTGCTTGAACTTCCACAGGTATGCATCGCGCGCTGACACTCAAGTATTCTTCTAGCTATAAGTACTGTCAGTAACTGCTAGCACTGAACGCATTTGGGCTAGGACTTGAGAGTAATGCTACATCTACCGAAAATTTCTACCAAAAAAATCTTACGGAAAGGCAACGTAGCGCCTCTAAGGTTAGAAAATGATGAGAACTTGCTCCGCAATTTAAGGAAGGGGAAAAGATTAGAACCAACCAACAACCTCCACATCAGTCCGTAAAATCAATCCATAACATCTGTTCCCAAGTGTAGGATTATTGAGGACTTAATAGCTTTCTGTTTGTTGCCAAAAACACATGTGCATTGTAAATCTGCACACCATCAGTTGCATAAACTTTACCCAGTGCACTCCTTTCATCCATAGTCCAAGGATCTTCATGCAAACACACACACACACACTCGCTACCCCTAACAAGACACCTACTTCTGCTGTTTACTCCAAGTGAAGTCAGCATTAACTAGCTAAAATCTAACTTGTCCACGATGCTTCTGCAGGACATCTTACATCATATACATTCCCTCCTGCCGCTGAAGGATGCTGCTCGTGCCGCCTGTGTATCTCATGCTTTTTTGCATTCCTGGAGATGCTATTCCACCCTCACACTCAGCAAAGAAACACTTGGGTTGACTCACGAGAAATTGGGGTGGTTTAAGGAGATAGAAATCCATCTCATCGACAAAGTTGACCGCATACTTAATAACCATCGTGGCACTGTGCTCAAGACTCTTAAACTTGATCTTTTCATTTGTGACAACATTAGCACCTCCTACTTGGACTGGTGGCTCCAAATATCTGTTAAACCTGGGATCGAGGAAGTAAGCTTGGTGGTGTCAACTTTCATGGAGAAAGACTACAACTTCCCCTGTTCGATTTTGTCCGATGAGATAGCTGCAAGATCAATTCAGTCTCTTCACCTCCACGGTTGCGCTTTTCATCCCACAGTAACACTTGGCTGGTTGAGGAGATTGGGAACTTTACAACTGTATTTTCTCAAAATTAATGACGAGGGATTAGGGCACCTGCTTTCTAAATCTCTCGCCCTGGAACAGTTGGAAATCGTTTGTTGCGACGAGATAACTTGCTTTAAGATGCCTTGTAAGCTGCAGCAGCTCAAGTTCCTTAGAGTTGCGAGCTGCGACATGATCCAGTTGGTAGAGATCAATGCTCCAAAGCTCTCCTCGTTTCAGTATGAGGGAACCCAGGTAGAGATCAATGTCATAGACTCCACACAACTTAAGGATGTAGAATTGTTACATGACAAACCATTTGGCACTCTCTGTTCTGCATATGCCAAGCTCACAACCATTGCGCCAAATGTTAGGAGCCTTACCCTGCGTTCTCGTAATGAGGTATGTCTTGGTTTCACATTTTAATCAGATTAATTATAATAGGGGACTAGTGAACACAGATATTTCACTTGTGTATTGGAAAAGGCATAATTGATCTTGGGACTTGTGTTTTTCAGGATTTCAACATGCCCGTGCTGCCTGTGAAGCTCCTTCACCTCAAGAAGATGGAAATCACCCTCTTTAGATCAGTATCGGCCTTATGGCCCAGCTGTGATTTCTTTTCGCTGATTCCTTATCTTGATGCGTGTCCTTACTTGGAATCTTTCATCTTACGCGTAAGTCATCATTCTCAAAGAATCAGAGCTATACCGTGTAGGCTAAACCATTGAGTATCTTGTGCAATGGACTTATTGCACACACCTGGTTTGTTATAGACCAATGACATCGATCCTACATACATATGCGCAGGTAGACCAGGACGGCGTAGGGGATGATTCTGTTGTTGCTGTTGGAGAGGACGAATTAAGGTGGAAGCCAGAGTACCGGCATCACCATCTCAAACGGGTGATGATCACGGGCTTTTACTCAACCAAAAGCTTAGTGGAATTTACGAGGCACATTCTCCAGCACACTTCTTCACTGGAGTGCCTTACGCTGGACACAACTATTTTCTGCCGTAGGAGCTTCGAGACCTGGCATGCGACTGAAAAATACGCCGCCTCAGGAGTAACTCACAAATGCTATCCAATGTGTACCACAGCTCTCGCTAAGGCTCAGAGAGCTACGGAGGCTGCTAGCAGATACATCGCGGGGAGAGTTCCCTCGGCTGTTAAGTACACGATCCTGAAGCCATGTATTCATTGCCATAAATGCTAACCGGTGACTGATGGAAATATTCACTGCTTAAATATTTTGTGTTTTGTTCAAAAACACTTACAGTATATTTATTGTAATGTTTGGTATCATACTGGACAAAATCTCAAATTTCCCTCACAGCTTTATGTAGCATTCCAAAACTAATAGTCCCTTTGTTAATATGAATAAGGCGCATATGTTTTTTAAAATTTGTCTTTGACAATATTTCATAATATTATATAAATTTACTCCAAGTATTTACTAGCTCCACTTGGGTCTTTAAGTTGAGCGAGTAAAGTTAGATCAACCAGGAACTAAGTGAGCAAGACAGTATCCAGGAATTTGGAGCACATGTTTTTTAAACATAATGCCAAAGGTCCAGCTTTAAATTAATAAAGCCACAATGGCAAAGTTACAAGGTGCTGAAAAACAGCTTACAAACATCAAAGACCAAGCAAACTAAAGATAACAACGAACGCAACTTGATCTCGATGCCATCATCTAAAAGAGGAGGCAAAGCTTAGGAGAAGCAATGTCGTGCAGCTCGACACCGGAGCCTCAAGTCTTGGCACAACGCAGCCAGCCTGCCATCCGCCTCCACCTCCGAAGAAGGCCCCGACCTTCTCGCCCTGGGTCGTAGAGCGTCGAACCATCGGCAGGCGGAGCAGCTCACCCTAGAGCACGCATGAGCACCTGGGCATGATGCCAAGGACCCTCACCAGACAAGAACACCGCACGCGAAGAACAACGAGCATCGCCACCAAAAGACTTCAGCTTCAGGACAGAGCTTGCCAAAGAAGCCACGACAAAAGCCGCAACCATCAGACCAAACAGCACCGGTAGTACGCCCACCTCCCACCATCCCAAGGCGACGTCTCCAAGGAGAAGAACGATGCCGAAGCGGCGTCGCCGCCTAATTCGTAGATCTAAGGTTTTCACCTCAGCATCACCTCCAAGAAGGATGACGGCGTCCGAGACATCGCCCACGCCGTGGCCGCCCCGCCGGCCAAGGATCTCTCCCGGCCAGAGCCCCCGACCCTGCCACCCCAACATAGCACGCGGAGCCAGCGAGGACGCCAGAATCCAAGGCCTTGAGGTGGGTACCGCACGACCGTTGGCTGCCGACTTCAGATCTGACGTGGGGTCGACGGGGATACCACCGCGTCGTGAGCTCCCACTACCGCCTTGTAACATCCCAAAAATTCCAAATCAATAAAGAGGCAATTTCCATTATTCAAAATTTAGAACCAACAAAAACTTGAATTAAGTTATAGGGTGTGCGTAGTGCTCATGCATAAATGTTGTGATCTTGCTATGATGTTTGTTTGAAGTGGTTTAACATTGTTCTAAACCCTAAACCATGCCAAATTAAATCAAAGAGGGACAAAGAAAAGGAAAAGAAAATCAAAAGAACATCACATATGAGCCTATGGCCATTTTTGCAACACCTTAACCTAGGCCATTCTATTTTGTTTAAATGATTTGGAAACATTACTAAACTCATAATAATCACTTTTGAATCAAAAAAAATACATAACAAATAAAAATCAAAATCAAAACCCACTCACATATGATAATGGTCACTTTGACACTTTATATCAGGGTACCTACTTTGAGCCCCTGTATTAAGAAATTTCTAAACCAAACTTTCTCAACTCTTTGCACCTCATCCAAGAACTCATCAAGGTGATCACAATGGTGAAGACCAACCTTCCAAACTCCTTTTCAGATTCTTAATATAAGCATGCAAAGTAGCAATTATGAAACAGAAACAAGATCACCTCAAATGTGATTCTCACCAAATCAGCTCCATTTTGCACACCAACACCACCAATAGAAGCCAAACATTATTTGAATCACATCCATGAAAAAGTTTGGCAAAATTCAAAAATAAACTTCATGCGGCCATTGTGTCGAGCACCTTGTGTGCACCAATCTGCCAACTCCACACACCTCAATATCCAGCAGGTTTTAGACTAAACCATCCATGCCTAGGTCATCCTCAGCCTCCTCTTACACCCATTAAACAATGCCAAGCACCAGAGACAATGATTATGGATGAAATCATCAAGTATCAAGCCATGCCGTGGCACTCATGCCACCCCCATGTCAACACTTCTCTCCTCTCACTTCCAGCTAACCTTAGCATGTCCTTGAGCCCTCTCTCTCTCTCTCTGCTGAACACGATGGACACCACCGTTGGCCAAGGAGAAGCGTGCAATGCCCTGGCCAGTACACGCCCACGACGTCCAGTGACGCCAGAGCGTGCACGGACAAGCCCCGGAGCGCGCCAGAGCGTCGCCTCGTCCCATCGCTGCTGACCACCTCTCGCTCTCTCCTCTCGCACACGCACGCGCCATTAAACCAGCAACCTCCCAGACACGACCGTTCGAGCTGGAGAGCGATGTCACTGTCGCCATCGTCGACGCCCTCCGCCACGGTACTGCAAGCTCCAGTCATGCTCCTTCTCGCGTCATCCCTCCGTTTTCTGTGCAATCAAGCCCGTCGTGCTCGCCATGACGTAAAGAACACCGCTGCGTCATCACCCAAGCCTCTCCGCCCCTGTAGCGTCGTCGCCATGGAGGACCTGCTCGTGCCGAGCCGCCCCCTCTCGCTCGCTATAAAAGGAGCGCTCCCCGTGCTCAATCGCCACACCAATCGCCTCCTCTCCTCTCACAACCCTTCCTCGAGCATCGCCACGCCTCAATTTAGCCCGTAGACCACCAATTTCTTGCCGGAGTACCGCGGCGCCGTCGCAGAAGCTCGCCATCGATTGGAGCCGTCCCAGGAGTAGCCGCCGGTACCAGGAGCACCGCCGTCGTCGACAACCTCGCCCTGCATCAACGCCGATCATCGCCGGACCTCCGGTGAGTCGCCGACCCCCTAGTGCTCGCCGCCAGTAGCGCCCGTGCTCGCCGTCGACGACGACAATCGTCGACCGTTCGATCTGGATCTAATCCAACGTCCCCTTTTCGCATATGATTCGGTGTTTAAGACTCACTGACGAGTGGAGCCCACTGTCAGGCGGCCCGTGCGTGCGAGACGCGTAGCTGGGCCAGCCCTTTTTCCTATTTTTCTCCCTGGCCCGTTAGCAGTTCCCACCAAGCCCACGATTTTGAATTTGATTTAATTCATTTAGCCTAAATTCAATACTGATGCCATGTTCAAAATTAAATAGAAACATATCTACTGAGCCAAAATTTGTGAAATTAGTTTCTAAAAAGCTTATGAAATTGTCTATCCAACCTCACTGGTCTCATCCCAAGATTTATTATAGAACAATTGCAATGAAAATAACAAGGAAGTGCCTTTTCAAACTTCAAGCATTTATTAAAAATCAACCATAATTCATTTTGAGTTGATTCCAATCTCATAATTCACATTTAAAATGCTCTACATGAATATGTAAAATATAGCAGTAGTGTTTACCATGATCATGGGCTAGAGCAAAATAATGGCTATGTGGCCATTTATAGTCCATTTAAATTAACCCAATTTTATTAATCAAATGTTATGAGAGGTATCCTTTAATTTAAATCAATGTTCCAAGTAGTTCAATATGAGGTAATGACCTTAGTCTATCGAACCTCATATTTGATTCCTTAGTGATATTAAATTATTTCTATAGTAGTGTTTAAATTGCATGAGATGTAGAATCTCAAACTCAAATGAATAAATATGAAGTGTTGACCTTGGTCAACATGATCTCATACTTCATTATTTGAGGACATTAAATCTTAGTAAGGTTCAATAAGAGGAAATTATTCTTCAAAGGAACTAAATAAAAACCCTAGTAAATATTTCAATGAGAGAAAATTATTTTTCTTTAAAGAAAATAAATCCAACTACAATGTTAACAATGTTGTGATGCTAGATTATCTTGTGTGATTTCCTTGAGTGTTAAGTCTAGTACTTAAGTATTGTTTTGTGATTGTATACCTCGTATCCGTTTATAGACGCTAGTACCGAAGGCTACGAGGAGGAGGAGGTCTTCTACGAAGAAGAAGAAAACTTTGATCACTGTACCACTCAAGGCAAGCTATACTCTTGCAAGCTACCCTAATGCAAGCTCTCCTAGAGCAAGGCAGCATTGAAATGTTATTTTTAGCTTAAGAATTCCAATCCCAAGTTTTTATCTTGCAAGCTTTTATTATTGGTTATCAAAGTTTATTTTGCTCATAGTTCACATTGGTCTAGATATGGAGTATTACAAGAGCATCAAAGTTAGCCTAGAGAACTACAAGTTAGTTAGTATCCCTCATGACTAGTTGCTAGTGCTACAACTAAAATTGACTACTCTAGATGGGAACATGTGAATCAAATGACTTTGAAAACCTTGGAATGATGAATCATTCTATTGAAAGATTTTGAAGGTGAATGTGACTTGAATGACATGGTGAATTTCATAAAAACTGATGGTTGGTTCAGATGCGATACCATTCCAATTTTTGAGTATCCCCACAATACCTGATTATGGGTAGGGCTTAACTAGAAATTTATGCACTTTAGTATGGGTTCCCTCTAAACAAGCGTCATAGGGGTTATGTCGAGGCTGCCTCCGTGAAAGGTGAAATGACGTGAAAATGAGGTGAATATCTTACCCAAGCCCTGTGCAGTTCCCAGGATGGCAGATTGCCATCACTGGGAGGCCAAGCTCATGGGGGAGGTGCCTATACTAGGGTATGTAAGTGAAAGGTTAATGGTTGATGATCCGCATACTGAGTATGATTATTCAGGGCTATCCCTGACGGATGTAATCAAAAGTTGTGGCACAAGTGTACAACCTCTGCAGAGTGTTAAACCTATTCGAATAGCCGTGTCCACGGTTATGGATGATTGGATGGCCATATTGTTCCGTTGTCAGATGTTTTCTAAAAATGAATGGTGAATTGAAAGGTGAATTTGACTTGATCACAATAGAGTTGTGGGAATGACACTAATGTTCCCACTTGAGTTAAGTTAGGAAAATGAAGAATCTTTTATTACTAAATGCTTATGAAATAAAAGTGGCTTTATGCAACTGAACCTAGAGCTTAGAACCCTCTTACTAAAATTAATGGTGCTTACACTAGTATTAGTTTGAGAGTACTTTAAAGTACTCATGGCTGTGTCCCTGGCTATTCAAATGGCCAGACTATGAAGAAGAGCACCAGTATCAAGATGATGGACAGCAGGACGTCTACGAGAACTAGGATCGTCTCTTGACGTCAAGCGTTGCATGTGGAATAGATGGACCACTACTACTTCGCTTCCGCTATGTGTTTTGTATGTTGATCTATAGATCAACTGTTGTTGAATATTGGATCATGTGATCCCGTGTTGTAAGACGATTATGGTTTGTAATGAATAATGTTCTGTGATATCAACTGTTATGTCACGCAAAAACAATCTTCCTGGGATTGCGATGTATGGCATAATAGGCATCTGGACTTAAAAATCCGGGTGTTGACAAGTTGGTAACAGAGCCATTGTTTGACCTTAGGAGGCCCTAGTTAGAATGGACGTCTGAAAAACTTAGTTTCAAAAACAAATGAGGTGAATATTTATGAAAACTTATTCACATTCTTACCCTTGAGATCTTTTCAAAATGAGAAATCCATGCCCTACTTTTCCTTGTAATTCAACATAAAATTTTGACACACTTGCTCACTTCTCTAACTTACTCATCCAATTCGCTTACAGATGGAGCAGCTCAACCACACCAAGTTTTACAAGCTGGGCAACGGAGGAAGCCTGATCTTTGAGAGGGACTTGGATGCTTTATCCGAGTATCTCGAGCGCCCGCACCCGGAGTTCTTTGGAACTCAAGTCAACGACCAGCCTGGAGGAGAACTACAGTGGATTGTAGTTGCAGATCTGAGGGGCAAGATGGAGCCACCTATGTCCGAGAGGATTCAGTTTTCCATCAGGGAGAACAACTGGCTAGATGGGCTAGCCCGAGCTCTGTAGGAAGCACTTGCCCATCTGTGTGGGCAGAATGTGACTCAGATCTAGGGAACTCGCTTTGCTCACCTGGCCAGGCACGACTCCATAGGAGGACCAATGGACATGTCACCGCATCCAGAGTTGAAGTACCATGTGGAGCACCCGGACTTATGCTGCACGAGACCCGTAAGGAGCTGGACAACTCCCGCGTCTACGCCAACCAAACTCACCTCCACATGTCACAACAGACCGAGACCATAAAGATGCTTGCTAAGGATCGCAAGTCACTCCGCCAGCAGCGTGCCAAGAAGGACTCCACCATTGCTCGCCTCCGCGCGAAGAGAGCATCCTTGGAGGAAACTGTCAAGGCACAGGAGACCCAGTTGAGGGATCTGGAAGAAGAAGGTGAAGACATTCAGGGAGGAGTAGCCTAGCTGAGTGATGATGATGACTTTGAGGAAGACGAAGACACTGATGTGGAAGGCTATGAGTTCATGGAAGCCAGAGAAGATGACTTCATCCCGATAGATGTCGATGATGAGGAGTAGTATCACTTGAGAACTTGCGTAGGTGCGAGTTTGTATCGAATCCCTTGTATCGTAGAATGAAGAAATGCTTCTTAAAACCATTGATGTGTTAGCTTGTAATGTGTGTTGTTTGAAATGAATGAAAGTGTTGTTTGATTTCAACATGACAAATACTCAAGTTTTAAACTTTAAATTTACCCAAACAAGCAATAGAAAATTCCCTCTTATCTCATGATCTATCTCAATGTTCAGATGGCCCCTCCAACTCGCAGCACCAACCAAGATGCAATGCTGCAGATTCTGCAAATGATGGTGGCTGATAGAGAGGCCGAAAGAGCTAAACGACAAGCCAATCTTGCCGTACTGCAGCAAATTTCCCATAACAACCAAGGCCATGGAAATCATGATCACCCTGGATCCAAGCTGAAGAACTTCCAGAACACTAATCCTCCCATGTTTAGCAAGACCGAAGAGCCGTTAGATGCAGATGATTGGCTCCAAACAATGGAGAACAACCTGGAAGTTGCAGGAGTTGAAGCTGCAGAGAAAGTACTGTTTGCCACCCACTACTTGTCAGGACCTGCCAGAGCCTGGTGGACTAGTGCCCGTGCAATGAATGCGGGACAAATGATGACTTGGGAAGACTTCAAACTCAAGTTCAGCAAGTACCATGTGCCCCCGGGTCTGATCAAGAAGATGAGAGACGAGTTCAGGGAACTCAAACAAGGAAGGATGTCCGTGGTAGAATACCGTGACAGATTCCTCACTCTGTCTAGGTACGCCCCCGATGAGACCGACACCAACGAGAAGACGAAGGAGAGATTTCTGAATGGACTGCATGATGAGATGCAGACTGTTCTTGTGAACATCACGTTCGCTGATCTGGAAGCCCTTGTGGACTCTGCCATCCAGATGGAAGGAAAACTCCATCAAGCCAATGAGAACCGCAAGCGCCGAATGATGAACCAGAGTGGGCACAGCAATACCCCAAGGTATCGCCCCAACTCAAGTGGAGGATTTTCCCCAAGACACAACAAGCCCCCAATGCTAATGTCACGTCCGAGTTTCCCCAATCGGAGTGGAGGACACCCAAGGCCAGGAGGCCACAACAACAACAACCATGCCAACAACAATCACTTCAACCGTGCCCCAATGAGAGCCCCCGGCAACAACAACAACACCAACACTGCTCCAAGGACTGGGAGCAACGCTGTTCCCATTACCCCAAAGGACAAGTCAACTATGACTTGTTATGAATGTGGATTTGTGGGTCACTACTCCAATGAGTGCCCCAAGAAGCTTGCTAAGACTACCCCCAATACCGCTGCACCTGCTCAGCAACAACACGTACCGTGTCTCAACCGGAAGGAAGTTTTCCCCAGGCAACCCGAACAACCGCAGCGGCCGCCTCTTTCACATGAATGCCGAAGAAGCCTAGGAAGTGCCAGAAGTCGTGCTGGGTATGTTTTCTGTTAATTCAATACCTGCAAAGAGTGTTGTTTGATTCTGGAGCATCACATTCGTTTGTTACTGAAGATTTTGCATGCACTAGTAAGATTCAACCAATCAGTTTGAAGCATGCTATGATAGTTCAAATACCTGGTTCAACTACAAAAGCTAGAAAAATTTGCAAAGATGTGCCTATCAGAATACATGAAATAGATTTTTATGCAAATTTGATTGTTCTGGGAACAAAAGGTTTGGAAGTAGTACTGGTATGGATTGGATGTCAAAACATCATGGATTGATTGACTGTGCCAAGAAGGCCATCACCATGACTAGTAGCACCGGTGTGTTAGTAGAACACGTGTCTGAAAGGCTGCCCAGAAAATTCACCTGCAACCAGAGTTTAGCCAAGCCAACCTTGGATCAGATCAGGGTAGTCTGTAGATACCCTGATGTGTTTCCTGATGATTTACCCGGTATGCCCTCAGATCGGTATATCGAGTTTATCATTGAGTTAATACCTGGAACAAGACCCATAGCTCAGAGACCCTATAGTATGAACCCGACAGAACTAGTGGAATTGAAGAAGAAACTGGATGATATGCTAAGCAAAGGTTTGATTCAACCAAGTGCCTCGCCCTGGAGATCACCAGTTTTTTTTTGTGGATAAGAAGAGTGGTGCCACTCGTTTGTGTACGGATTACCGTAAGCTAAACGATGTCACCATCAAGAACAAATACCCCCTGCCAAAGATACAAGACCTGTTTGACCAACTGATAGGTGCCAGAGTGTTCTCTAAGATTGATCTTAGGACTGGTTATCATCAGCTGAAAATTCGTGCAACAGATATCCCCAAGACTGCCTTCACCACCAGATATGGATTGTATGAGTACAATGTCATGTCATTTGGATTAACCAATGGCCCAGCTTATTTCATGAATCTCATGAATAAGATCTTTATGAACTTTTTGGATAAGTTTGTCGTTGTCTTCATCGACGACATTCTAATCTAGTCCAAGTCAGAAGAAGAACATGCGCAACATTTGGAAATTATCCTAGAAACCCTGAGAGAGCATCAGTTGTACGCCAAGTTCAGCAAATGTGAGTTTTGGTTGAAAGAAGTAGGATTCCTGGGACATATTCTGTCTGCAGGAGGAATTGTCGTAGACCCCGCAAAGATCAAGACCGTTGAGGAATGGAAAGCCCCGACCACTCAAACTGAATTTCGTGCCTTTCTTGGATTAGCGAGATATTACCACAGGTTTGTTGAAGGATTTTCAAGAATAGCCAGACCCATGGCACTACAAGAAAATTTCTGATAGACAACATCTCAAAATCGTCCGCTAAGGGGTATTTTTCGTCGCCTATGGGCCTAACCCGACGATATGGGTTCTGTTGTGGAAACTGCGTCAGGCAAAGTCCTACGACGATTTTTTCGGTCCGTCGCGCTTGGGCGCCCTTCCGCCACGGAAAATCGGACCGTTGCCCAAGTGTTTCCGGGAGCCCGTTGACTCGCCGACGTCATGCAACCGACACGTGGCGGACGCCGTTAGCCGGCGGTTAACGGCGTTAACCGGCTGAAACCCCGTGGTAGATGGTAGGCCCACACGAGGCCTCGCCACGTCTTAAGCGGGCCGGCCCATTAAGTTTGCGGGCGGGCCAGCTGACTTAATTTGACCGGTCAACTATATAGCTGAGGCTGGTCCATTAGTTACGTGGGCCGGGCCTAACCTCTAAGGTTGACTGGTCAAAATTTAAAAGGGCCGGCCCACTAAGCATGCGGGCCGGGCCGAATGCACTCGTTTGACCGGTCAACCGGCAAAAGGGCCGGCCCAAAGACATGTGGGACCCACTTTCCTGTTATTGGGCCGGCCCATTTAACAAGTGGGGTCCGTCTTAAAGCAAGTGGGCCGGCCCAAAAAATTATTGGGCCGGCCCAATTAGCATGCGGGTCCCACTTTCCTGCTATCGGGCCGGCCCATTTAGTACGTGGGATCCACATTAGATCAACTGGGCTAGCCCAATAAGCCAGTGGGCCGGGCCAAAAGCACAGGTGGGTCCCACTTTCCTGTTAAAGGGCCAGCCCATTTAGTATGTGGGGTCCACCATATTGCAAGTGGGCCGACCCAACAAGATAGTGGGCCGGGCCAAAACACAGGTGGGTCCCACTTTCCAGTTAAAGGGCTGGCCCATTTAGTATGTGGGTTCCACCATATAGCAAGTGGGCCGGCCCAACAAGATAGTGGGCCGGGCCAAAAACACAGGTGGGTCCCACTTTCCTGTTAAAGGGCCGGTCCATTTAGTATGTGGGGTCCACCATAAAGCAAGTGGGCCGGCCCAACACGCTAGTGGGCCGGGCCAAAAACACAGGTGGGTCCCACTTTCCTTTTAAAGGGCCGGCCCTTTTAGTATGTGGGGTCCACCATATAGCAAGTGGGCCGGCCCAACAAGATAGTGGGCCGGGCCAAAAACACTGGTGGGTCCCACTTTTGTCCTAAAGGGCCGGCCCATTTAGTATGTGGGGTCCACCACAAAAGCAATTGGGCTGGCCCAACTAGTTAGTGGGCCGGCCCAGTAGTGGGTGGGGTCCACCTTAAAGCAAGTGGGCCGGCCCAATTAGAGTGTGGGGTCCACCGTAAATCAAGTGGGCTGGCCCAATAAGTAAGTGGGCCAGCCCGTTTAGTTGCTGTTTATATGCCGGCGTAATAGCGCTTTAGGATTTTGCGAGCCGGCACATATGTGATTTCGCTTAATTGGGCCGTTTAAGGGATGGGAATTCGTGATTTAGATACTGAGAATATCTACGCAGCATTGATTTCTGTCGGATAGCCTCACTTACCACAAGCACCAAAGAAAAATGCGCGAAAGAACTATAAAAACTAACTAAATATTACATCAGCTGCAAGGCTTTGAAAAAATATTACAGAACCCAGAGAAATTGAATGGTAATTAAACCTAGCAATACAATGAAGCGATCCGGCAATCTTTTAAGTTGTCCATGCAGCACCTATATCTGAAACAAAGACATTACAAGTTAAGACAGCAACAATGGAAACGCAAAGACACTTCAATATTGTTTGCCAAAGAATTTGGAACTCATCATTTCGTCGTTATAACAAGATCATTGTAATGCGCACAATAAGCAAACAAAGAGTGCATGCCGCATACCAACAGCCAATATAACAGAGCATGTTAGAATGAAACAACAGACTTACTACTGTCGAGTCCCTTGCAAACCAACATGTTCAGGGAGTACAAAATTGACATGAACAACATAGTAGCAAGCTATACATTTTGTAACAACGACTGAGCAAGATGAAGTTATGATGGCTACATCTACAGAGCAGGGAATGTAAACCAAAAATAGAAGTTACGATGGCAAAAGCTAAAGAGGAGGGAATGTGAACCAACATGTGCCAAGTGCAATTACTTCAAATTGGCCGTGAACTAAATAATACTCCTGAACTTATAGGGAAGGGGATACAAATCAAGATGTTTCGGGATATAAACTTGTAATGAGCAACACATAGAGGATAGTTAATGCTGGAGCTTAGGATGGACCGGATACGTAATATAGTGGGATCACTCTGTGAACTTGTATAAGAGGGAATGCAAACCAATATGTTCGAGCATTCCATATGTGAGCGTCATGCCAAGTCAGAGAAACAAGTCAATGATGCAGCTTTTGAAGAACAAGATGGCACACAAAATTATTGTCTAGTAGTATGACAAGTTTATTTGTACTACTGGCTAGATAGCAGAGTGATAGCATGCCAAACTAAATACTTACGGTCATAGCTAGATAGCAGAGTGATAGCAGCTTTTGAAGAACAATATTGGCATGAACAAAATAGTAGCAGCCTATAATTTTTGTAACAACGACTGAGCAAGAAAGAAGTTATGATGGCTACATCTACAGAGCAGGGAATGCAAACCAAAATGTTAAATCCCTTAAAGTTAGCAATGAACTAGAAAATAGCAAGGTGTTACAGTCATAGCTAGGAATGAACTAAAAGAGCTTCAGACAACCAAGCTTTTGAACCAAGAACATGGCGCTAAAACAAGGGACTTACATTAGGAGAAGCACTCTGTGGGAGTCACAGCAGATCTTCCTGGGGTTGATAGATCCGGTGATGAAGTACACTACATGTGCTACTTGGGGTTGGAGAGACGGCCATTACACTTCATGGTTACTCATCTCATCCGCAAAAACGTAATGGCGCGT
>NC_061514.1:287651476-287701897 GCF_022539505.1 Lolium rigidum
GTTGGACAACTTCATACTCGTCTTGTTAGCACCTTTTTATCCCTAGTGGCAACAGACACATCACAACCTTAGAACTTTCATCACTCGTCCCGGTGTCAATGAAGGCATGAACCCACTATCGAGCATAAATACTCCCTCTTGGAGTTAAGAGCAAAAACTTGGCCAGAGCCTCTACTAATAACGGAGAGCATGCAAGATCATAAACAACACATAAACAATAGATTGATAATCACCATAACATAGTATTCTCTATCCATCGGATCCCGACAAACACAACATATAGTATTACAGATAGATGATCTTGATCATGTTAGGCAGCTCACAAGATCCAACAATGAAACACAACAAGGAGAAGACGACCATCTAGCTACTGCTATGGACCCATGGTCCAGGGGTGAACTACTCACTCATCACTCCGGAGGCGATCATGGCGATGAAGAGTCCTCCGGGAGATGAATCCCCTCTCCGGCAGGGTGCCGGAGGCGATCTCCTGAATCCCCCGAGATGGTATTCGCGGCGGCGGCGGCGTCTCTTGAAGGTTTTCCGTATCGTGGCTCTCGGTACTGGGGGTTTCGCGACGGAGGCTATTTGTAGGCGGAAGGGCAGGTCAAGAGGCGGCACGAGGGGCCCAGGGGCAGGGCCGCGCGGCCAGGGCCTGGGCCGCGCCGCACTGTGGTCTGGCCACCTCGTGGCCCCACTTCGTCTCCCCTTCGGTCTTCTGTAAGCTCCGTGCAAAAATAGGACCCTGGGCGAAGATTTCGTCCAATTCCGAGAATATTTCCTTACTAGGATTTCTGAAACCAAAAACAGCAGAAAACAGCAACTGGCTCTTCGGCATCTTGTTAATAGGTTAGTTCCAGAAAATGCATAAATATGACATATAATGTGCATAAAACATGTAGGTATCATCAATAAAGTGGCATGGAACATAAGAAATTATCGATACGTTGGAGACGTATCAGCATCCCCAAGCTTAGTTACTGCTTCGTCCCGAGCAGGTAAAACGATAACAAAGATAATTTCTGAAGTGACATGCCATCATAATCTTGATCATACTATTTGTAAACATATGTAATGAATGCAGCGATCAAAACAAGGGTAATGACATGAGTAAACAAGTGAATCATATGACAAAGACTTTTCATGAATAGTACTTCAAGACAAGCATCAATAAGTCTTGCATAAGAGTTAACTCATAAAGCAATAAATCAAAGTAAAGGCATTGAAGCAACACAAAGGAAGATTAAGTTTCAGCGGTGGCTTTCAACTTATAACATGTATATCTCATGGATATTGTCAACATAAAGTAGTATAACAAGTGCAATATGCAAGTATGTAGGAATCAATGCACAGTTCACACAAGTGTTTGCTTCTTAAGGTGGAGGGAGATAGGTAAACTGACTCAACAATAAAAGTAAAAGAAAGGTCCTTCAAAGAGGAAAGCATCGATTGTTGTATTTGTGCTAGAGCTTTTATTTTGAAAACATGAAACAATTTTGTCAACGGTAGTAATAAAGCATATGAGTTATGTAAATTATATCTTACAAGTTGCAAGCCTCATGCATAGTATACTAATTGTGCCCGCACCTCGTCCTACTTAGCTTGGACTACCGGATCTTTGCATGCCATGTTTCAACCAAGTGTCACAAAGGGGTACCTCCATGCCGCTCGTACAAAGGTCTAAGGAGAATGCTCGCATTTTGTATTTCTCGCTTTTGATTATTCTCAACTTAGACATCCATACCGGGACAACATGGACAACAGATAATGGACTCCTCTTAAATGCATAAGCATGTAGCAATGATTATTATTCTCATATGAGATTGAGGATATATGTCCAAAACTGAAACTTCAACCATGATTCATGGCTTTAGTTAGCGACCCAATGTTCTTCTCTAACAATTTTGCATGCTCCAACCACTAAAATGATAGATCCTTCAGACAAGACGGACATGCATAGCAACTCACATGATATTCAACAATAGTTGATGGCGTTCCCCGTAAGCATGGTTATCGCACAACAAGCAACTTAATAAAAGATAAAGTGCATAAGTACATATTCAATACTACGATAGTTTTTAAGGCTATTTTGTCCCATGAGCTATATATTGCAAAGGCGAATGATGGAATTTTAAAGGTAGCACTCAAGCAATTTACTTTGGAATGGCGGAGAAATACCATGTAGTAGGTAGGTATGGTGGACACAAATGGCATAGTAGTTGGCTCAAGGATTTTGGATGCATGAGAAGTATTCCCTCTCGATACAAGGTTTAGGCTAGCAAGGTTATTTGAAGCAAACTCAAGGATGAACCGGTGCAGCAAAACTCACATAAAAGACATATTGTAAACATTATAAGACTCTACACCGTCTTCCTTGTTGTTCAAAACTCAATACTAGATATTATCTAGACCTTAGAGAGACCAAATATGCAAATCAAATTTTAGCAAGCTCTATGTATTTCTTCATTAATGGGTGCAAAGTATATGATTCAAGAGCTTAAACATGAGCACAACAATTGCCAAGTATCACATTATCCAAGACATTTTAGAATTACTACATGTAGCATTTTCCAATTCCAACCATATAACAATTTAACGAAGAAGAAACTTCGCCTTGAACATTATGAGTAAATCCTAAGGACATATTTGTCCATATGCAACAGCGGAGCGTGTCTCTCTCTCACAAAGTGAATGCTAGGATCCATCTTATTCAAACAAAAACAAAAACAAACCGACGCTCCAAGTAAAGAACACAAGATGTGATTGAATAAAAATATAGTTTCGGGGGAGGAACTCGATGATGTTGTCGATGAAGAAGGGGATGCCTTGGGCATCCCCAAGCTTAGACGCTTGAGTCTTCTTAAAATATGCAGGGGTGAACCACGGGGGCATCCCCAAGCTTAGAGCTTTCACTCCTCTTGATCATAGTATATCATTCTCCTCTCTTGACCCTTGAAAACTTCCTTCACACCAAACTTCAAGCAAACTCATTAGAGGGTTAGTGCACAATTAATAATTCACACATTCAGAGGTGACACAAACATTCTTTACACTTCTGGACATTGCATAAAGCTACTGGACATTAATGGATCAAAGAAATGAATCCAAAATAGCAAAAGAGGCAATGCGAAATAAAAGACAGAATCTGTCAAAAACAGAACAGTCCGTAAAGACGAATTTAAAGCTGGCACCAGACTTGCTCAAATGGAAAAACTCAAACTAATGAAAGTTGCGTACATATCTGAGGATCACGCTCGTAAATTGGCAGATTTTTTTGAATTTTCTACAGAGGACTGTGCCCAGATTCGTGACAGACAGCAATGCTGTTTCTGCGCAGCGATCCCAAATATAACATCAACTTTGACATAGAAACTTTACTTGGCACAAAAACATGATAAGGAGAGGTTGCTACAGTAGTAAACAACTTCCAAGACTCAACAAAACAAAAAAACAAAAAAATTGCTGTAGTAAAAACATGGGTTGTCTCCCATAAGCGCTTTTCTTTAACGCCTTTCAGCTAGGCGCAGAAAGTGCAAATCAAGTAACATCGAGAGTAGAAGCATCAACATTATTATTTTTCATGCAAACACAACTTGTTGCAGAGGGTACTTTAGGTGCTCCATTATCTAAATTCTCTATGGTGGTGCTAGGGGTTTTAGAAATTTTAGGCCTATAATAATTCTTTTGTTTAGGCACTTTAGAGGCGTACATGAATTTTTGCTCTTTACCCACATAAGCTTTTTCATTATACTTGAGAGAAGAAAAGGTTGAACCCAAGGTTCCCATAGCCTTTTCAAGTTCATCAATCCTATTGGTTTGATTATCATGGACAACACAAGTTCCTAGGACACTAATTCTTTCATCAATTCCTCCTAAGGATTTATCAAGTTCATAAGTTTTGTCAAATAACATTCCCAATTTAGTTTCAACACTTGGAAAATTTTTCTCTATGGTTTCCAATTTTTTCATAACATCTTCAAGAGAGATTTCAATTTTAACTTCATTAACAGGTGGTATTCCAACTAGACTCTCAATGATGCAACTAGCTTCTAAAGCGGGAGTACCTAGGAAATTGCCTCCCGAAAGAGTATCAAGAACATACCTATTCCAACTAGATAAACCAACATAAAAGTTCCTAAGAAGGATAGTAGTGGAGTGTTTCTTAATGCACCTATGATGAGCATTACTAATTCTATACCAAGCATCTTTAAAACTTTCTCCACCTTGTTGCTTAAAAGAACGAACTTCAACTTCAGGATTACTCATTTTAGTAGCAATAAAGTAAACTAGGCAAAGACAAGTAACTAATTTTTTTGTGTTTTAGATATAGAGAGCAAGACAGTAAATAAAGTAAAACTAGCAACTAATTTTTTTGTGTTTTGTTTAGGTGCAGCAAACAAAGTAGTAAATAAAATAACGCAAGACAAAAACAAAGTAAAGAGATTGAGAAGTGGAGACTCCCCTTGCAGCGTGTCTTGATCTCCCGGCAACGGCGCCGGAAATTTAGCTTGATACGCGTAGATGCACACGTCCGTTGGGAACCCCAAGTGGAAGGTATGATGCGTATAGAAGCAAGTTTCCTCAGTATGAAACCAAGGTTTAATCGAACCGAGTAGGAGCCAAGAAGCACGTTGAAGGTTGATGGTGGCGAGATGTGATGCGGCGCAACAACGAGGATTCCGGCGCCAACGTGGAATCCGCACAACAAAACCAAAGTACTTTGCCCCAACGAAACAGAGTGAGGTTGTCAATCTCACCGGCTTGCTGTAACAAAGGATTAAACGTATCGAGTGGAAGATGATTGTTTGCAAGAAAACAAGTAAAACACAATTGCGATAGATTGTATGCTATGTAAAGAATAGGACCGGGGTCCACAGTTCACTAGAGGTGTCTCTCCCATAAGATAAAAGCATGTTGGGTGAACAAATTACAGTCGGGCAATTGACAAATAGAGAAAGGCATAACAATGCATGTACATGATATGATAAATATAGTGAGATTTAATTGGGCATTACGACAAAGTACATAGACCGCCATCCAATCGCATCTATGCCTAAAAAGTCCACCTTCGAGGTTATCATCCGAACCCCATTCCAGTATTAAGTTGCTAAGCAACAGACAATTGCATTAAGTATGGTGCGTAATGTAATCGACAACTACATCCTTAGACATAGAATCAATGTTTTATCCCTAGTGGCAACAACACATCACAACCTTAGAACTTTCTGTCACTGTCCCAGTGTCAATGAAGGCATGAACCCACTATCGAGCATAAATACTCCCTCTTGGAGTTAAGAGCAAAAACTTGGCCAGAGCCTCTACTAATAACGGAGAGCATGCAAGATCATAAACAACGCATAAACAATAGATTGATAATCACCATAACATAGTATTCTCTATCCATCGGATCCCGACAAACACAACATATAGTATTACAGATAGATGATCTTGATCATGTTAGGCAGCTCACAAGATCCAACAATGAAGCACAACAAGGAGAAGACGACCATCTAGCTACTGCTATGGACCCATGGTCTAGGGGTGAACTACTCACTCATCACTCCGGAGGCGATCATGGCGATGAAGAGTCCTCCGGGAGATGAATCCCCTCTCCGGCAGGTGCCGGAGGCGATCTCCTGAATCCCCCGAGATGGGATTCGCGGCGGCGGCGTCTCTGGAAGGTTTTCTGTATCGTGGCTCTCGGTACTGGGGGTTTCGCGACGGAGGCTATTTGTAGGCGGAAGGGCAGGTCAAGAGGCGGCACGAGGGGCCCAGGGGGCAGGGCCGCGCGGCCAGGGCCTGGGCCGCGCCGCCCTATGGTCTGGCCACCTCGTGGCCCCACTTCGTCTCCCCTTCGGTCTTCTGGAAGCTCCGTGCAAAAATAGGACCCTGGGCGAAGATTTCGTCCAATTCCGAGAATATTTCCTTACTAGGATTTCTGAAACCAAAAACAGCAGAAAACAACAACTGGCTCTTCGGCATCTTGTTAATAGGTTAGTTCCAGAAAATGCATAAATATGACATATAATGTGCATAAAACATGTAGGTATCATCAATAAAGTGGCATGGAACATAAGAAATTATCGATACGTTGGAGACGTATCAGGGCCCCACACAACAGGCCGGCGCGGCCAAGGCCCAGGCCGCGCCGCCCTAGCGTGTGGCCGCCTCGTGGCCCCACTTCCTATCCCCTCCGGTCTTCTGTAAGCTTCGTGCAAAAATAGGACCCTGGGCGTTGATTTCGTCCAATTCCGAGAATATTTCCTTACTAGGATTTCTGAAACCAAAAACAACGAGAAACGACAGAATCGGCCCTTCGGCATCTCGTCAATAGGTTAGTTCCGGAAAACGCATAATAATGACATAAAGTATGCATAAAACATGTAGATATCATCAATAATGTGGCATGGAACATAAGAAATTATCGATACGTCGGAGACGTATCAGCATCCCCAAGCTTAGTTCTTGCTCGTCCCGAGCAGGTAAACGATAACAAAGATAATTTCTGGAGCGACATGCCATCATAACCTTGATCATACTATTGTAAGCATATGTAATGAATGCAGCGATCAAAACAATGGTAATGACATGAGTAAACAACTGAATCATAAAGCAAAGACTTTTCATGAATAGTACTTTCAAGACAAGCATCAATAAGTCTTGCATAAGAGTTAACTCATAAAGCAATAATTCAAAGTAAAAGGTATTGAAGCAACATAAAGGAAGATTAAGTTTCAGCGGTTGCTTTCAACTTGTAACATGTATATCTCATGGATAATTGTCAACATAGAGTAATATAACAAATGCAATATGCAAGTATGTAGGAATCAATGCACGAGTTCACACAAGTGTTTGCTTCTTGAGGTGGAGAGAAATAGGTGAACCGACTCAACATAAAAGTAAAAGAAAGGCCCTTCGCAGAGGGAAGCATTGATTGCTATATTTGTGCTAGAGCTTTGGTTTTGAAAACAAGAAACAATTTTGTCAACGGTAGTAATAAAGCATATGTGTTATGTAAATTATATCTTACAAGTTGCAAGCCTCATGAATAGTATACTAGTAGTGCCCGCACCTTGTCCTAATTAGCTCGGATTAACACGGATTATCATTGCATAACATATGTTTCAACCAAGTGTCACAAAGGGGTACCTCTATGCCGCTTGTACAAGGGTCTAAGGAGAAAGTTCGCATTGGATTTCTCGCTTTTGATCATTCTTCAACTTAGACACCCATACCGGGACAACATAGACAACAGATAATGGACTCCTCTTTTAATGCTTAAGCATTCAACAACGATTAATATTCTCATAAGATATTGAGGTTTTATGTCCAAACTGAAACTTCCACCATGATTCATGGCTTTAGTTAGCGGCCCAATGTTCTTCTCTAACAGTATGCATACTCAAACCATTTGATTGTGAAAACCGCCCTTAGTTCAGACAAGACGAACATGCATAGAAACTCACATGATATTCAACAAAGAGTTGATGGCATCCCCAGGAACATGGTTATCGCACAACAAACAACTTAATAAGAGATAAAGTGCATAAGTACATATTCAATACCACAATAGTTTTTAAGGCTATTTTGTCCCATGAGCTATATATTGCAAAGGCGAATGATGGAAATTTAAAGGTAGCACTCAAGCAATTTACTTTGGAATGGCGGAGAAATACCATGTAGTAGGTAGGTATGGTGGACACAAATGGCATAGTGGTTGGCTCAAGGATTTTGGATGCATGAGAAGTATTCCCTCTCGATACAAGGTTTAGGCTAGCAAGGTTATTTGAAACAAACACAAGGATGAACCGGTGCAGCAAAACTCACATAAAAGACATATTGTAAACATTATAAGACTCTACACCGTCTTCCTTGTTGTTCAAACTCTTTACTAGAAATTATCTAGACCTTAGAGAGACCAATTATGCAAACCAAATTTTAGCAAGCTCTATGTATTTCTTCATTAATGGGTGCAAAGTATACGATGCAAGAGCTTAAACATGAGCACAACAATTGCCAAGTATCAAATTATTCAAGACATTTTATCAATTACTACATGTAGCATTTCCCGTTTCCAACCATATAACAATTAACGAAGCAGTTTCAACCTTCGCCATGAACATTAAAAGTAAAGCTAAGAACAAATGTGTTCATATGAACCAGCGGAGCGTGTCTCTCTCCCACACAAGCATTTATTCAAACAAAAACACAAACAAAAGCACACAGACGCTCCAAGTAAAGTACATAAGATGTGACCGAATAAAAATATAGTTTCAAGAGAAGAAACCTGATAAATTGTCGATGAAGAAGGGGATGCCTTGGGCATCCCCAAGCTTAGATGCTTGGGTCTTCTTGAAATATGCAGGGATGAACCACGGGGGCATCCCCAAGCTTAGACTCTTCACTCTTCTTGATCATAGTATATCATCCTCCTCTCTTGACCCTTGAAAACTTCCTCCACACCAAACTCGAAACAAACTCATTAGAGGGTTAGTGCATAATAAAAATTCATATGTTCAGATGTGACACAATCATTCTTAACACTTCTGGACATTGCCCAAAGCTACTGGAAGGTAATGGAACAAAGAAATCCACCCAACACAGCAAAAGAGGCAATGCGAAATAAAAGGCAGAATCTGTCAAAACAGAACAATCTGTAAAGACGAATTTTAAAATGGCACCAGACTTGCTTAGATGAAAATGCCCAAATTGAATGAAAGTTGCGTACATATCTGAGGATCACGCACGTAAATTGGCATATTTTTCTGAGCTACCTACAGAGAGGCAGGTCGAAATTCGTGACAGCAAAGAAATCTGTTTGTGCGCAGTAATCCAAATCTAGTATGAACCTTACTATCAACGACTTTACTTGGCACAACAATGCACAAAACTAAAGATAAGGAGAGGTTGCTACAGTAGTAAACAACTTCCAAGACTCAAATACAAAATAAAAGTACTGTAACAAAATAAACACATGGGTTATCTCCCAAGAAGTTCTTTCTTTATAGCCATTAAGATGGGCTCAGCAGTTTTAATGATGCACTCGCAAGAAATAGTAGTTGAAGCAAAAGAGAGCATCAAGAGGCAAATTCAAAACAAATTTAAGTCTAACATGCTTCCTATGCATAGGAGTTTTGTAAATAAACAAGTTCATGAAGAAAAAAGTAACAAGCATAGGAAGATAGAACAAGTGTAGCTTCAAAAATTTCAGCACATAGAGAGATGTTTTAGTAACATGAAAATTTCTACAACCATATTTTCCTCTCTCATAATAACTTTCAGTAGCAACATGAGCAAACTCAACAATATAACTATCACATAAAGCATTCTTATCATGAGTCTCATGCATAAAATTATTACTCTCCACATAAGCATAATCAATTTTATTAGTTGTAGTGGGAGCAAATTCAACAAAGTAGATATCATTATTATTCTCATCATCAAATATAGGAGGCATATTGTAATCATAATCAAATTTATCCTCCATAACAAAGTGGTACTAAAAGACCAATATCATTATAATCATCATAAATAGGAGGCAAAGTATCATCAAAGTAAATTTTCTCCTCAATGCTTGGGGGACTAAAAATATCATGCTCATCAAAGCCAGCTTCCCCAAGCTTAGAATTTTCCATATCATTAGCAACAATGGTGTTCAAAGCGTTCATACTAATATGTTCCATAGGTTTTTTAATTTTCGCATCAAACCATCCATGTCTTAAATCAGGAAATAGAATAAGAAGCTCATTGTTGTCCATTATGCCTAACTAGTGTAAACAAGAAACAAAAAGATGCAATTGTAGGATCTAAAGGAAATAGCGTCGAGCACACACACAACGGCAACAGAAAAGTACTTATTACCTGGGACCGAAGTATGAATGCCTTTTACCTTTCCTCCCCGGCAACGGCGCCAGAAAATAGCTTGATGTCTACGGGTGCTTCTATTCTTGTAGACAGTGTTGGGCCTCCAAGAGCAGAGGTTTGTAGAACAGCAGCAAGTTTCCCTTAAGTGGATCACCCAAGGTCGAACTCAGGGAGGAAGAGGTCAAAGATATTCCTCTCATGCAACCCTGCAACCACAAAGCAAGAAGTCTCTTGTGTCCCCAACACACCTAATAGGTGCACTAGTTCGGCGAAGAGATAGTGAAATACAGGTGGTATGAATAAGTATGAGCAGTAGCAATGGCACCAGAAAAGTGCTTTGCTGTCCAGGATCGGCGTGTGGTTGATGGTGGTAATATTGCGAGCAAGTATAAATGCAGTAAAACGAGTAAACAAGCAGCGATAGCGATATTTAGGAACAAGGCCTAGGGATCATACTTTCACTAGTGGACACTCTCAACATTGATCACATAACAGAATAAATAAATAGATGCTAGACTCTACACCCTCTTGTTGGATGATGAACACCACTAACTGTGTAGGATTACACGAACCCTCAATGCCGGAGTTAACAAACTCCACAATATTCAATGTTCATATTTAAATAACCTTAGAGTGCATAACAGATCAACATAACCAAACCAAGTACTAACATAGCATGCACACTGTCACCTTCACACTACGAAAGGAGGAATAGATCACATCAATACTATCATAGCAATAGTTAACTTCATAATCTACAAGAGATCACAATCATAGCCTACGCCAAGTACTACACGATGCACACACTTGTCACCATTACACCGTGCGAGAGGAATAAACTACTTTAATAACATCACTAGAGTAGCACACAGATAAATTGTGATACAAAACACATTGCAATCATAAAGGGATATAAATAAGCACTTCACTATGCCATTCATAACAGTGAATAAGTATTCTGTGAAATATAGCCTAAGAGACCCACACGGTGCACACACTGTCACCTTTACACACGTGGGACAAGGATTCTCCGGAGATCACATAAGTAAAATCCACTTGACTAGCATAATGACATCTAGATTACAAGCATCATCATATGAATCTCAATCATGTAAGGCAGCTCATGAGATTATTGTATTGAAGCACATAGGAGAGAGATTAACCACATAGCTACCGGTACAGCCCCGAACCTCGATGGAGAACTACTCCTCCTCATGGGAGACAAGCAGCGTTGATGAAGATGGCGGTGGTGTCGATGGAGAAGCCTTCCGGGGCACTTCCCCGTCCCGGCGGCGTGCCGGAACAGAGACTCCTGTCCCCCAGATCTTGGCTTCGCGATGGCGGCGGCTCTGGAAGGTTTTCTCTGGTTTCGTCGAACGTGGTAGGGTTTTCGCGACAGAGACTTTAAGTAGGCGGAAGGGCAGGTCAGGGGGCCACACGAGGGCCCCATACAACAGGCCGGCGTGGCCAAGGCCCAGGCCGCGCCGCCCTAGCGTGTGGCCGCCTCGTGGCCCCACTTCCTATCCCCTCCGGTCTTCTGGAAGCTTCGTGCAAAAATAGGACCCTGGGCGTTGATTTCGTCCAATTCCGAGAATATTTCCTTACTAGGATTTTGATGTCTACGTTCCCCCTCCTTTCCTGTAGACAGTGTTGGGCCTCCAAGTGCAGAGGTTTGTAGAACAGCAGCAAGTTTCCCTTAAGTGGATCACCCAAGGTTTATCGAACTCAGGGAGGAAGAGGTCAAAGATATCCCTCTCATGCAACCCCTGCAACCACAAAGCAAGAAGTCTCTTGTGTCCCCAACACACCAAATAGGTGCACTAGTTCGGCGAAGAGATAGTGAAATACAGGTGGTATGAATATATATGAGCAGTAGCAATGGTGCCAGAAAATAGCTTGCTGGCGTGTAGTTGATGGTGGTAGTATTGCAGCAGTAGTAACAGAGTAAAACAGTAAACAAGCAGTAGTAACTCAGCAGTATTTAGGAACAAGGCCTAGGGAATAGACTTTCACTAGTGGACACTCTCAACATTGATCACATAACAGAATAGATAAATGCATACTCTACACTTTTGTTGGATGATGAACACATTGCGTAGGATTACACGAACCCTCAATGCCGGAGTTAACAAGCTCCACAATAATGCTCATGTTTAAGTAACCTTAAGTGTAAGATAGATCAAAACGACTAAACCAAGTACTAGCATAGCATGCACACTGCCACCTTCATGCATATGTAGGAGGAATAGATCACATCAATATTATCATAGCAATAGTTAACTTCGCAATCTACAAGAGATCATGATCATAGCATAAACCAAGTACTAACACGGTGCACGCACTGTCACCTTTGCACACATGCAGGAGGAATAAAACTACTTTAATAACACATCACTAGAGTAGCACATAGATAAATTGTGATACAAACACATTGCAATCATAAAGAGATATAAATAAGCACTTCACTACGCTCTTCAACGGTGAATAAGTACTTCGTGAAATATAGCCTAAGAGACCCACACGGTGCACACACTCGTCACCTTTACACACGTGGGACAAGGAGTCTCCGGAGATCACATAAGTAAAACCCACTTGACTAGCATAATGACATCTAGATTACAAGCATCATCATATGAATCTCAATCATGTAAGGCAGCTCATGAGATTATTGTATTGAAGTACATAGGAGAGAGATGAACCACATAGCTACCGGTACAGCCCCGAGCCTCGATGGAGAACTACTCCCTCCTCATGGGAGCAGACGGCGGTGATGAAGATGGCGGTGGAGATGGCAGCGGTGTCGATGGAGAAGCCTTCCGGGGCACTTCCCCGCTCCGGCAGGGTGCCGGAACAGAGACTCCTGTCCCCCGGATCTTGGCTTCGCGATGGCGGCGGCTGCGGAACTTTTCTCGTATCGTGACTTCCTCCGTAAGGGTTTTCGATGCGGGGGCTTTATATAGGCGAAGAGGCGGCGCGAGAGGGTCAACGAGGCGACGAGACCATAGGGTGGCGCGGCCGGGGCCTGGGCCGCGCCACCATGTCATCTCGGGCCCACCGGGGCCCCCTCCGGCGGCTCTCGGGTGTTCCGGATGCTTCCGGGCAAAATAGGAACTCGGGCGTTGATTTCGTCCAATTCCGAGAATATTTCGTTACTAGGATTTACGAAACCAAAAACAGCGAGAAAACGAGAACCGGCACTTCGGCATCTTGTTAATAGGTTAGTTCCGGAAAATGCATAAATATGACATATAATGTGTATAAAACATGTAGGTATCATCAATAAAGTAGCATGGAACATAAGAAATTATCGATACGTTGGAGACGTATCAGCATCCCCAAGCTTAGTTCTGCTCGTCCCGAGCAGGTAAAACGATAACAAAGATAATTTCTTAAGTGACATGCCGTCATAAACTTGATCATATTGTAAACATATGTAATGAATGCAGCAATCAAAACAATGGTAATGACATGAGTAAACAACTGAATCATAAAGCAAAGACTTTTCATGAATAGTACTTCAAGACAAGCATCAATAAGTCTTGCATAAAAGTTAACTCATAAAGCAATAATTCAAAGTAGAGGTATTGAAGCAACACAATGGGAGATTAAGTTTCAGCGGTTGCTTTCAACTTGTAACATGTATATCTCATGGATAATGTCAACATAGAGTAATATAACAAGTGCAATATGCAAGTATGTAGGAATCAATGCACAGTTCACACAAGTGTTTGCTTCTTGAGGTGGAGAGAAATAGGTGAACTGACTCAACAATAAAAGTAAAAGAAAGGTCCTTCAAAGAGGAAAGCATCGATTGCTATATTTGTGCTAGAGCTTTGATTTTGAAAACATGAAACAATTTTGTCAACGGTAGTAATAAAGCATATGAGTTATGAAAATTATATCTTACAAGTTGCAAGCCTCATGTATAGTATACTAATAGTGCCCGCACCTCGTCCTACTTAGCTTGGACTACCGGATCTTCGCATGCCATGTTTCAACCAAGTGTCACAAAGGGGTACCTCCATGCCGCTCGTACAAAGGTCTAAGGAGAATGCTCGCATTTCGGATTTCTCGCTTTTGATTATTCTCAACTTAGACATCCATACCGGGACAACATGGACAACAGATAATGGACTCCTCTTAAATGCATAAGCATGTAGCAAAGTTATTATTCTCATATGAGATTGAGGATATATGTCCAAAACTGAAACTTCCACCATGATTCATGGCTTTAGTTAGCGGCCCAATGTTCTTCTCTAACAATTTTGCATGCTCCAACCACTAAAATGATAGACCTTCGGACAAGACGGACATGCATAGCAACTCACATGATATTCAACAATAGTTGATGGCGTTCCCCAGAAGCATGGTTATCGCACAACAAGCAACTTAATAAGAGATAAAGTGCATAAGTACATATTCAATACTACGATAGTTTTTAAGGCTATTTTGTCCCATGAGCTATATATTGCATAGGTGGATGATGGAATTTTAAAGGTAGCACTCAAGCAATTTACTTTGGAATGGCGGAGAAATACCATGTAGTAGGTAGGTATGGTGGACACAAATGGCATAGTAGTTGGCTCAAGTATTTGGATGCATGAGAAGTATTCCCTCTCTATACAAGGTTTAGGCTAGCAAGGTTATTTGAAGCAAACTCAAGGATGAACCGGTGCAGCAAAACTCACATAAAAGACATATTGTAAACATTATAAGACTCTACACCGTCCTCCTTGTTGTTCAAAACTCAATACTAGAAATTATCTAGACCTTAGAGAGACCAATTATGCAAACCAAATTTTAGCAAGCTCTATGTATTTCTTCATTAATAGGTGCAAAGTATATGATGCAAGAGCTTAAACATGAGCACAACAATTGCCAAGTATCACATTATCCAATACATTTTACCAATTACTACATGTAGCATTTTTCAATTCCAACCATATAACAATTTAACGAAGAAGAAACTTCGCCATGAATATTATGAGCTAAGAACACATGTGTTCATACGAACCAGCGGAGCGTGTCTCTCTCCCACACAAGGATGAACTTATTCAGAGAACTAAGATAACAAAACAAAAACAAAAATAAAAGCACACGGACGCTCCAAGTAAAATACATAAGATGTGACTGAATAAAAATATAGTTTCACTAGAAGAAACCCGATAAGTTGTCGATGAAGAAGGGGATGCCTTGGGCATCCCCAAGCTTAGATGCTTGAGTCTTCTTAAAATATGCAGGGATGAACCACCGGGGCATCCCCAAGCTTAGACCTTTCACTCTTCTCGATCACATTATATCACCCTCTTCTATTGACCCTTGAAAACTTCCTTCACACCAAACTTCAAGCAAACTCATTAGAGGGTTAGTGCATAATCAAAAATTCACATGTTCAGAGGTGGCACAATCATTCTTAACACTTCTGGACATTGCACAAAACTTCTGAAAGTTAATGGAACAAAGAAACTCATTCAACTTAACAAAAGCGGCAATGCGAAATAAAAGGCAGAATCTGTCAAAAACAGAACAGTCCGTAAAGACGAATTTAAAGCTGGCACCAGACTTGCTCAAATGGAAAAACTCAAAACTAATGAAAGTTGCGTACATATCTGAGGATCACGCTCGTAAATTGGCAGATTTTTTCGAATTTTCTACAGAGAACTGTGCCCAGATTCGTGACAGACAGCAATGCTGTTTCTGCGCAGCAATCCCAAATATAACATCAACTTTGACATAGAATCTTTACTTGGCACAAAAACACAAAACTAAGATAAGGAGAGGTTGCTACAGTAGTAAACAACTTCCAAGACAAAATATAAAACAAAGTACTGTAGCAAAATAACACATGGGTTATCTCCCAAGAAGTTCTTTCTTTATAGCCAGTAAGATGGGCTCAGCAGTTTTAATGATAATGCTCTCATAAGAAATAGTATTTGAAGCAAAAGAGAGCATCAAGAGGCAAATTCAAAACACATTTAAGTCTAACATGCTTCCTATGCATAGGAATCTTGTAAATAAACAAGTTCATGAAGAGCAAAGTAACAAGCATAGGAAGATAAAACAAGTGTAGCTTCAAAAATTTCAGCACATAGAGAGGTGTTTTAGTAACATGAAAATTTTTACAACCATATTTTCCTCTCTCATAATAACTTTCAGTAGCATCATGAGCAAACTCAACAATATAACTATCACATAAAGCATTGTTATCATGAGTCTCATGCATAAAATAATTACTACTCCCAACATAAGCATAATCAATTTTATTAGTTGTAGTGGGAGCAAATTCAACAAAGTAGCTATCAAATATAGGAGGTATATTGTAATCATAATCAAATTTATCCTCCATAACAGGTGGTAACAAAAGACTACTATCATTATAATCATCATAAATAGGAGGCAAAGTATCATCAAAGTAAATTTTCTCCTCAATGCTTGGGGGACTAAAAATATCATGCTCATCAAAGCCAGCTTCCCCAAGCTTAGAATTTTCCATAGCATTAGCAACAATGGTGTTCAAAGCATTCATACTAATAACATTCCCATTATCATGCATATAAAGTTCCATGGGTTTTTTAATTCTCTCTTCAAACACATCATGTCCTAATTCAAGATAAAGTTCATAAAGATCTCTCATATTTTTGTTGTTTTCCATTATGCCTAACTAGTGTAAACAAGAAACCAAATGTCGCAATTGCGAGTCTAAAGGAAATAGCTTCGAGTACTTACAACGGCGCCGGGAAATAGCTTAGTAGCCGAGATCCGGAGTGTGAGTACCTTTTACCTTTCCTCCCCGGCAACGGCGCCAGAAAAGTGCTTGATGTCTACGTTCCCCCTCCTTTCCTGTAGACAGTGTTGGGCCTCCAAGTGCAGAGGTTTGTAGAACAGCGGCAAGTTTCCCTTAAGTGGATCACCCAAGGTTTATCGAACTCGGGGAGGAAGAGGTCAAAGATATCCCTCTCATGCAACCCTGCAACCACAAAGCAAGAAGTCTCTTGTGTCCCCAACACACCAAATAGGTGCACTAGTTCGGCGAAGAGATAGTGAAATACGGGTGGTATGAATATATATGAGCGAGTAGCAATGGTGCCGGAAAATAGCTTGCTGGCGTGTAGTTGATGGTGGTAGTATTGTAGCAGTAGTAACACGAGTAAAACGAGTAAACAAGCGGTAGTAACTCAGCGAGTATTTAGGAACAAGGCCTAGGGAATAGACTTTCACTAGTGGACACTCTCAACATTGATCACATAACGAGAATAGATAAATGCATACTCTACACTTTTGTTGGATGATGAACACATTGCGTAGGATTACACGAACCCTCAATGCCGGAGTTAACAAGCTCCACAATAATGCTCATGTTTAAGTAACCTTAAGTGTAAGATAGATCAAAACGACTAAACCAAGTACTAGCATAGCATGCACACTTGCCACCTTCATGCATATGTAGGAGGAATAGATCACATCAATATTATCATAGCAATAGTTAACTTCGCAATCTACAAGAGATCATGATCATAGCATAAACCAAGTACTAACACGGTGCACGCACTTGTCACCTTTGCACACATGCGGGAGGAATAAAACTACTTTAATAACACATCACTAGAGTAGCACATAGATAAATTGTGATACAAACACATTGCAATCATAAAGAGATATAAATAAGCACTTCACTACGCTCTTCAACGGTGAATAAGTACTTCGTGAAATATAGCCTAAGAGACCCACACGGTGCACACACTGTCACCTTTACACACGTGGGACAAGGAGTCTCCGGAGATCACATAAGTAAAACCCACTTGACTAGCATAATGACATCTAGATTACAAGCATCATCATATGAATCTCAATCATGTAAGGCAGCTCATGAGATTATTGTATTGAAGTACATAGGAGAGAGATGAACCACATAGCTACCGGTACGGCCCCGAGCCTCGATGGAGAACTACTCCCTCCTCATGGGAGCGACGGCGGTGATGAAGATGGCGGTGGAGATGGCAGCGGTGTCGATGGAGAAGCCTTCCGGGGGCACTTCCCCGCTCCGGCGGGTGCCGGAACGGAGACTCTGTCCCCCGGATCTTGGCTTCGCGATGGCGGCGGCTGCGGAACTTTTCTCGTATCGTGACTTCCTCCGTAAGGGTTTTCGATGCGGGGGCTTTATATAGGCGAAGAGGCGGCGCGGAGAGGGTCAACGAGGCGACGAGACCATAGGGTGGCGCGGCCGGGGCCTGGGCCGCGCCACCATGTCATCTGGGCCCACCGGGGCCCCCTCCGGCGGCTCTCGGGTGTTCCGGATGCTTCCGGGCAAAATAGGAACCCGGGCGTTGATTTCGTCCAATTCCGAGAATATTTCGTTACTAGGATTTACGAAACCAAAAAGAGCGAGAAAACGAGAGCGGCACTTCGGCATCTTGTTAATAGGTTAGTTCCAGAAAATGCATAAATATGACATATAATGTGTATAAAACATGTAGGTATCATCAATAAAGTAGCATGGAACATAAGAAATTATCGATACGTTGGAGACGTATCAGATTTCTGAAACAAAAAACAACAGAAAACAGCAACTGGCCCTTCGGCATCTCGTCAATAGGTTAGTTCCGGAAAACGCATAATAATGACATAAAGTATGCATAAAACATGTAGATATCATCAATAATGTGGCATGGAACATAAGAAAATTATCGATACGTCGGAGACGTATCATTGACACGCACCCCTTCCAGTATTAAGTTGCAAACAACCGACAATTGCATTAAGTACTGTGCGTAATGTAAACAATACAAATATCCTTAGACAAAGCATTGATGTTTTATCCCTAGTGGCAACAACACATCCACAACCTTAGAACTTTACATCACTTGTCCCGGATTCAATGGAGGCATGAACCCACTATCTAGCATAAATACCCCCTCTTGGAGTTACAAGTATCAACTTGGCCGAGCCTCTACTAGCAACGGAGAGCATGCAAGATCATAAACAACATATATGATAGATCAATAATCAACTTGACATAGTATTCCATATTCATCGGATCCCAACAAACACAACATGTAGCATTGAAAATAGATGATCTTGATCATGATAAGCAGCTCACAAGATCTAAACATGATGGCACAATAGGAGAAGACAACCATCTAGCTACTGCTATGGACCCATAGCCAAGGATGAACTACTCACGCATCATTCCGGAGGCGGGCATGGTGATGTAGAGCCCTCCGGCGATGATTCCCCTCTCCAGCAGGGTGCCGGAGGAGATCTTCTGAACCCCCCGAGATGGGGTTGACGGCGGTGGCGTCTCTGAAACTTTTCTCGTATTTTGGCTCTCGGTACTAGGGTTTTCGCGGACGAAGGAATAAATAGGCGGAGAGGCAGCATCGGGGGCGCCAGGGGGCTCCCTCCCCATAGGCCGGCGCAGAAGTGGGGCCCCCCGCGCCGCCTTATGGTGTGGGCCCCCTGCTGGCCTTCTTCGACTCCTCTTCGGACTTCTGGAAGACTCCGTCGAAAATAGGGCCATGGGCTTTTGTTTCGTCCAATTCCGAGAATATTTGTAAACTAGCTTTTCTGAAACCAAAAACAACAGAAAACAGGAACTGGCACTGTGGCATCTTGTTAATAGGTTAGTCCCGGAAAATGCATAAAAACATTATAAAGTATGAACAAAACATGTAGGTATTGTCATAAAACTAGCATGGAACATAAGAAATTATAGATACGTTGGAGACGTATCAAGATTCCACAGTGGATCAAAGGCTTCCCTTTTGGTGGGAAGGCTCGAGGAAAATACGGTGAGGTCTTCGTGGCATTTGGAGTGATTTGTCCTCCACACCGCTCCAACAGAGAGTAGCACTCGCAAGAGTGTGAACTTCGGGATACATCATCGTCTCTGCGTCACCTCAGTTATTCCTATACCCGAGCTCTTTACTTATGCACTTCACATTGTGATAGCCTTCGAGCTTGAAGTTATATGTCTTGATATCACATAGTTGCTTGTACTGCTTAGCATAAGTTGTTGGTGCACATAGGTCAACCCTTGTTATATATGTTTTGTGCTTGACAAATTAAACGCTAGTTTTATTTCGCATTTGTTAAGCTATATTCGTAAAAGTTTTAAACCGCCTATTCACCGCCTCCAGGCGCATCCTTGTCCTTTCACCCCAAATAGACGCCGGTAGCAGCGCCGACACTCACGTATGGGGGACGCCGACACGGTTTCCTTCGTTTGGGGAAGGCTTTCCCACATGGCGACCCCAATACACTAGCCCCAATAGACATTTTTGAACCAAAAAAAAACACAAAAGACGATGAATTTCATTTGATTTCTATAAAATACGACGAGTTTGTACAAAAGATGGCAAATACAACTAGAAGCTAGTGACGGTCAAAGGCGCTGTAGTCACTGCTTTCAGCACCGTCGCTGCTGTCATCATCGTTAGAGAACTCCCAGTTGTCCTCCTCCTCTTTCGGCGCCGGTGGTGGAGAAGGCTCAACGGCGGCGAGGTCGACGAAGTTGTCGGAGTCACTAGCGGACCACAGCTCTGCCTCCCGCACGTTGTACGTCACGTGCCGGTAGTCCTCATCGATGAAGCGTTCGAGGAGAAGGTGCTGCCCCGACACGTCCACCTGGTCGTCGGGGCCGCGGTAGGCTGCCTGCGCCTGCGCCTTCTGCTCCATCTCCATCTCCCACCACTTCTTCGGTTTCGGTGGCCGCGGGTGTACGTCTTCCTCCTTGGGGCGGCGAAGTTCAAGCCGCCCGCGTGGAAGCGAGGCATGCGCCTCCTTCTTAACCTCTCTCTTCACCGCAAGACTGGCGCGGATGATGATGCCACGGCCGTGCGTACGGCACCGAGCGCTGCCAGACCCGGACGAGCCGGATCGAGAGGTCATCGGCCTCGTAGTCGTGCGCCATTGATTGGAGACTCCAACGGCTAGGGATGGATTGGAGGCGGCGATGGCTAGGGTTGGTCGCCCTGTTGGAGATGCTCTAAGGACATTTCCAACGCGCCGACCCAAACCGGACATGTTGGCCCGTCCGGATTTGGCCGTTTGGATCGCCGCACGGACACACGGAACTAGCCGACGGTTCGTTTGGGTCGCGCAGTGCGCCCAACGCACAGGCGCAACGCAAAACTAAAAGACCACAAAAACAAAAAACAAAAACAATTAAATTTAAAACATAGTTCATTTAAACATATGCTTTATATAAAAGAAAACCCTATATAGGCTTTAACTATAAAAAAGAAATATAACCCTAGCTAGGGTTTGAAGTGGACGAGGTGGCCGCCGGCGCGCCGCCTAGTCCCAGTTGACCTCGTCGCCGTCCTCCTGGATGTGGGCGTCGATGAAACCCCCGGAAGGTGACGCGCTGTTGTGGCTCGAGCGCGTCGGGGACTCCGGCCACGGCGACCACTGGGCCTCTTCCCAGGCTGACCGCGGGTCCAGAGGACTGGCTGGCCTGTGCAGGCTAGTCAGCCGCGCCGCCTCCTCCTCCTGCAGCTCCACCGTAGCAGCCCGCAGCTCCGCCTCATGCTTGAGGCAGAGGTGTCGCTCCTCCTCGGCCTGGCGCCTGACGTCCTCCGCCTGGCGACTGGCCTCCTCCTGCCGGCGCGCCATGGCCAGCAACGCCCAGGCCTCAGCGTCCTTGACCGCCCCCTGGCCTCCTCCTCCAGCGCGGAGGTGCAGAGCACCTCCGCGAGATAGGGCCACTTGGCGGCCTCCTCGAGTTCGTGGACCTTGAGGGACGCCGCCAGAGGGACGCACAACTCGGGGTCGTCGTCCTCGTCGGGCTTCGGCACAGGCGCGAGTTGCGCCACCGCCGCGACCACTTGGCTCACGTCCTAGATGTAGAGCCTGCCGTGGTGGAGGGCAGCCCTCCTCGCTGGCGCGATCCACCGGTAGCTGCCGGCCTCGCCGTCGTTCGCCGGGAGCGAAATGTCGGAGCCATGGCAAAAATAGTTCAAATGGCGTGACATTCCCAAAAATTAATACGGAGTAGAAAATTCGTATTATTAAAAATAAATTCGTGCAGCGTGCGTGGGGACAGCACCTCGCCTTTTTTGGGAGTTTGATATCCCATATCGGAAAAAAGAAAAACGCAAAACAGAGAGATACTCACATCCCTTTCCTAGCCACTCCTGTTTCAATTCCCCACCTTGCTAGCTACCCTTCCTTAACCCCTCCTTCTCCGGCCAAACTCCGGCCACCGCCGAACCATGGATTCGCCCGTGTACCGCCTCGACAAGGTTGCGCACCTCAAGTACATGTTCTACTACTTCTTCCCCCCAGGAGCGCGCATCTTCATGTCCCGCATCGACAAGATCAGCGACTCCAAGGAGTTGTCGCTCCTCCTCAAGGTCGCCGTCCACGACTACGGGTTGGTGCCGCTCAACCTCCAACACGTCGATGACGCGCGAGAGATCGACTACTGTCTCTGCGCGCTGGAGCAAGCGCTGGACCATCTCTCGGTGGCGGACGCGGTGGCGGTTCACGAGGAGGCGGCGCTCGAGCTCGACTTCTTCACGACGCGCCTCTCCGTCGACAGGTCCGTCTGCGACGACGAGGGAGTCCACGCGGTCGCCAAGGCCGTGCTCGAGGTCATCCGCGCCGCCCGCTCTCCGCGCGTCGACGCCGTCGCCGAGCCCGACCTCGGCCGCGTCGTCACGGCAGTGCGCGGCGTCGCCCACGTGGTCCTCACGGCGGTGCGCGGCCTCGTCCTCGCCGCCGTCTCGCCGCGCGTCGAGGGCGACCACGACTCGCTGGCCGAGGCCGACCTCGCCCGCTCTCCGCGAGTGGAAGGCACCGACAACTCCCTCGCCGGTCTCGCCCGCGCCGCTCTTGGCGAGGTGCGGGCCGCGAGATCGCGCCCGGTGCTACTCCAGGAGGAGCGGGTGCCGCTGCAGGTCTCCTCGGTGGAGGGGCTCGAGGAGGCGCTCAGCGCAGCGCCGCCGCACACCCCCGGCGTCTGGAGCGTGGCACGGGTGCTCGACGTCCGCGGCGTCTCACACCTCAGCCACGCCGGCGAGTTCGAGCACGAGCTCCAGCGCTGCTCTCTGCTTGGATGGAAGGTGCCCTTGATGAAGAAGGTGGCCAACGCTAGGAAGCTGGATGCAAATCTCATTCTGCTCAACTACAGGTTGAAGGGCGTGTTCAGGGAGAGCAATGTGCAGGAAGATGGTACTGTCGACCCACTACTCGCGGCTTCCATTAGCAAGCAAGCCAAGGAGCTTGTGAAGGTCTCCACGGAGGACGTGATGATCTTCCAGGCTGAAATCTCAACTCTCCCGGACATAGCTACTGTGATGGAGGGTAATCCAGCAGCTGCAATAGCTCGTTCCATGGCAAACAAGGCCATGCTGATAATACAGCGCATTCGTGAACAACAACTGAGGTTCTAAGCGATGGTTTTGTCAATGAAGGGCTGAAGCATGTTTCATTTTGAAAACGTCGATGCTAGTGCTCCGTGATCTTGCAACTGTTTGGCTGTAGTTTCTTATTCAATATTTCCCTTGCAGATAGTTATCTGGTTTGGCTGGTGCCATGTACCATCTGCCTGGAAGAATGTTGTCTGGAGAGTTGTTTTAGTTTCTAGTTGTGATTAGTTTCATGTGAATGAAATCAGGGGCTTTAACCACTTAATTCGACGATGTTCATGCACCTCTTTGATTCTTGAGAGTTCACATCCAGTTCCCTCTTGGAAAACTTAACTGTATGTATGAGCAAAGCTGAGGCATACTTATGAGCTGCTGTGCCAATGCAGATACGGGATCAATGCCTTCTACGGCTGAAACAAATGGTGCCAATTGCCAACAAAGTGATACTTCTCATGGGTCCCAAAATACGAGGGAAGATCTTTCTTTAGAGAAACTCTCACAGGTATGTGTTAATGGCAGTGAAAGCATTCTTCTTACAAATAAAATATTATCGTGACTGCAAGGGCTGAAATACATGATGCAACTACAATCTGTAGAGTTTTGGTGATGAATTCACATACTTCACTTAAAATTTTCTATAAGAAATCGTGCAATCTAAATCTACCGGCATCAGTTACAAAAACAAAAGGCTTGTTACTTTGTGCGATAAAGCTTTGTCCACACCAATTGAAGTTGTTAGAGGCGTTGTGAAGAGACAGTTCTGCAAGAGCTTTGGTGAGATATTTGATTTGTTTGAAGTTGAGTCCAGTTTTATAGATCTGACACTGAAAGTTCCAGGTTTATAGAGTATGCCATAGCAACTTAACAAGGTGTCTCATGCTTTAGAAATCTTTGCATGCCATGTATTCAGCGTAGCGTTCATGTCTGATGCGTTGGTTGTTTATTTGTTTCCTCTAAAACTGTAGAGTTCCAGTTCAGAATACTGAATTTTACATGCCCTGAGTTTATCACTTTTGCAAACCGGTTAATATTTTTTAAATACCTCAAGCTTCAGAAATATGGCATAGAAGTTCACGGGTGATTAGGAATGATTAATTCTTACGGCTAGCTACTGCCCGTGATAAAAAAACAAGTTCGCAGATTTTCATGGTGCTTGTGAAAATATGGTTCAGGTTGTGGATGATTGTCTGTATCAGATTAGCGTGGCACATGGGCACAAGTAAAACCCAATAAGATAGACTCCTGAAAATCTGCAAACTTGTTTTCCTCTAAATGCATCTGTCGTTTTGTTTAATAGACTCCTGAATACATGACTGAAGGCTAGATCCAAGAAAGCTCCTACTTCCTAACTAAAATCCAGAGTTATTTTACAAAAGACAGAAATGTTGTGTTGACAGAGTGCAAAGAGTACATAATCCAAATTCATAGCAAGAACGATCCTGAAGACCTGTACTTAGATGGAATTTGAACCGGCGTGTGCATTTTGTGTATCGATTTTCTAATGAGATTATGAGTGACTAGCTAAATAAATTACATGGGATGATGTTTTTGCTTTCATAACATGATTTCGAAGCACCTCTTTTACTTCAGTAACACTTACTCTAAAGCACTTCCTTGCATAAGATTGAACGTGAAGCTTTTAGTTCTACTGTACATATCGACTCCCTCGATGGAGCATAGTAATTGCTTCTCATTTCTCATTTCCTGCCCGTGATTGACTGATTATGCTTTGGACTTTGACAATCCTATCTAATGGTTGTTGACATGTCTCGATTTATTCAAATGTGCATTGTTTGTTGGCTGGTAAATTGTTAAATTACATGCTGATCTGCAAATGAATTTATGCTGAAAGTTTCAGTTATACAAAGTTTTGTGCTGCAGAGGGAATTATTTGTGATCTTGTCCGAATTGTGGGAAACTTACATCTTACTACTGAATGTTCGTATTAGATACTACAGATGTGTCTCTCTGAATTGTACTGCTGTCTTTTGCAAAAGGAGAGACGATCTGGATTCAGTGTTCTCGTAAATGAATACTACTCTGTTACTAGTAGTATTATTGATGTTCTAGCCAGAGGTATTAACCATTTTGATGGTGCCGATGATTTTATTGTTTTGTGGGTCGCTGACCCGCTGGCCAGTAAAGCTGACGGTCAGGTACGTCAGCTACGTCACCCTACCGGCAAACAAGAGTGCATCCTACAACCTTCATTTTCTTTATTAAAACATAATTAGTGGTGTTCTTGCTTTCTATCCCACAACGTTGCATTATACTCTTTGAGTAGCTTCTTGTAAAAAAAAAACTAAATACTTCCTCCATTCTAAAATATAAGGCACATTTTTTTTGGTTTTTGATGCATAACTTTGGTCACTAATATATACCAAACGTATAAACGGTTTCGTTGCATTCGTCTTGCAAATCTTTTTTCATTTCATAACATATTACAATTCATAGTTAAAGTTGTAGGTGTCTTATATGTCGGGATGAAGGCAGTATAAGAGAACGGCCCAGTTCCTTCCTCGTCAATCCATAGCTCCAGCCTCCAGTGACGAGACGGGAGGATATTACAGTTAATTCTTTTCTGGCCAGTTTTTCTAGAGCGGGCGAGCTTGTGCTTTGGTGGTATTTGTGAGGCCGAAGTGCTAACATTTAGCTTTCTGTTCTCCAGCCTAGATTTTGATTTTTAACACATCGGTGCATGTCTTGTTGGGTGCAAATGTCTTCTCAGTTGAAGACATAAACAACCCGCATATTTTCTAGTCCTCACATCCGTCTTAAAATATAAGGCACATTTAAATTTTGTTGGTTAACAACTTATAATTCTGACTGTGATTTTTAATTATAATATGTTTAAAAAAGTATATAAATATATATGAAATGAAAGAGAATTGTAAGACGAATTACTGCAACAATACTATTTACATCCATATACGTTCTCTTCTGCATGTGCAAGACAGCTGCTCGTGCTGCCCGTGTGTCGTGTTTTTCTGCATTTCTGGAGATGCTATTCCAACCTCATACTCTGTGACCACACTTGGTTTGACTTTAAAGAGATATGAGGAAAGAAAAATCAATTGCATTGGCAAAGTTGACAAAGTTCTTCAAACCATTACCGCAATGGGGTGAAGCTGAAAACACTTCACCGTTTTCTTCACTCTTACAAACTATTACGTGGACAGGTTGCTCCAAAACGCTGTTAAATCAGGGACCGAAAAACATAGCTTAACGTTGCATCTTGTCATTGAGGAAAGCTCCTACAGCTTATTCCCGTGTTTGGTTTTGTCTGATAAGGCAGCTGCAAGTTCTATTCAGGATCTTCGCCTGTTTTATTGCGCTTTCCATCCCACTTCCGCACTTGGCTGCCTGAAAAGATTAAAGATTTCAAGTCTTTGTGCCGTGCACATTACTGAAGAAGGATTAGGGCAGTTGCTCTCAAAATCTTTAGTCCTGGAGCGGCTGACTGTAGCCTCATGCAGTGGGATAATTTGCTTGAGAATACCTTGTACCCTCCAGCAACTCAAACTCATCTGTATTAGAACATGCGAGATGTTGCAGCTGGTAGAGATCGATGCTCCAAACGTCTGCACTTTTCACTATAGTGGGACCTCCCAGGTAGAAATATCTGTCTGAAATTCTTGGCAGCTTAAGAATGTTGATATGTGTGGTCTTACTACATGTCTGCACCCGGCATTCTATATTATGCTCGAGCCAGACTTCCATCCATCGCACAAAATGTTGAGAGCCTTATCCTGTGCTCTCGCAAAGAGGTATATGTTGGTTCTAACATCTTAATAATTGAATTATAGTGATAAGTGAATGGTGTTATGTATATAGCACTTGTATATTAATTGGAAGAACACTTGCAATATTAATGTTGGGATTTAGAATGTAGACACTCCAATTCTGCCCTTCAAGCTCATCCACCTCAAGAAGCTAGAAATCGGAGTCCTCAAATCTGCAGAGGCCTTCTCTACAAGCTATGATGCCTTCTGTCCACATCTCTATTAGTGTACTTCCACTTGTTTACCCGAACAATGGCGTTGATACTGATCCTACATTTATGTGTCTGCAGGTACAACGAGATGCCTTGAGGCAGGATCCTCTTCTTCAAGACGACGAGAAGTACTCAAGGCGCAAGCCGGAGTGCCAGTATAACAGCCTCAGGCAGGTGACGATCACGGGCTTCAGTTCAGCCAAAAGCCTGGTTGAGCTGACGATCCACATTCTTGAGAGCGCACCTTCGCTGGAGCGCCTCACGCTAGCTGGACACAGCCGCCGGTGGCTACAGTAGAAGGACAAGATATTGTGCTTCAAGAGAAATTAGCCAGTGCTGGCCGATGAGCAAGACACCTCTAGCAGAAGCTCACAGCGCTGTAGAGGCTGCTGGAAGATACATCGCGGGAAGAGTTCCTCGGGTGTTAAATTTCTGATCCTTGAGCCATGTAGTTGATGCCATACTGGCAAGCTGTAAATCAATGCCGATGTGGTTTATCTTCTCTTCTAGATTTCAGAGATTTATAGCAAATGTTCCATCTATTAACAAATGATGCAGACCAACGTTTTTTAAGTGTACTACCTCTGTTCCAATGAATAATGCTAGTACTATATTATTTTTGAAAAGTCAAACCATATATAATTTGAGCAAGTTTTTACCAAAAAGATATTAAAAAGCAAAATATAAAATCAATATAGTTAGATTCATCATCAAATTACAGAATATTATATTTGTTCATTTTTTGGGTCAAATTTTATTTGGCTCGACTTAAAAAAGTATACTAGCCTTATTCATTGTAACAGAGGGAGTATATAGTTAGCCCTAACATAACCAATAATATTCAATCATAGTATTCCCATCCAAATAAAAGATAACTATGTTAACTTTGAACCCATCCAAACTTTCAAGTGCAAGAACATCATTACTAGGCATCTAAAAGCACCCACGAGTAGGAAGACAAGAGAGGGAATAGCCAATGGGTGAAAAGAGTGGAGATTGTCCCGTGCATGTGATTGCCATCGAATTCACATTGTTTCTTGCTTTGGGATTCGTGCTGGAAATATAATTAAGTTTCCTCAAGTTTTAAAAATCGTAGACAGATTGATACGCAATAAAACATAGTGGTTTGGTGCAGACTAAGTCATTTCTCATGGGGTGAACCACTCGTCAGCAAGATCCGTATCTAAGGCTGGATGGAAGCTTGGATTTTCTTAGTCCACTCGTGCGAAACGCGCGTACCTGATGATCATAATTATCTATGGCGACAGCGGCAGCGATGACTAGCTGCCTCCACGGAGTGTGGTAGCGTACGTCTTTACTCACATCGCACCGCACCACAGTCGTCTGCTGTCACTCTCCCGGGCCATCGATGTCGATCGCCTGGGACACAGAGGCCAGTGATTCTTAACTGTGCCAAAATGATTGGAAAGATGGTTTGAGGCTACGTTAAATCAGCTGGGATCGCCTAGCTCCGGTTTGGTCAGACACGAAGCGCGCATATCACGAGCTCACGATATATACGTCAAGGATGTTCCAAGCAATGCGTCTCCTTCTCAGGTACGATTGAGATTGGGTTAATTTTGTGTCATCTTGTGGCCGGAGGTCGATCGCCATATATTGATGCTCTGCAGCTGGGTTGCTCTTTGAGAGTGTAGCGCGACGAAGACGAAGAGTGGGGCAGCGGGAAGGGCGAGCTCAGGCTCGTCTCGCCTCCTCTCCGCGTCCTCCGGCTCTAGCAGGTTGGCCGGGAAGGTGGCCATCATCACCGGAGCTGCGAGCGGCATCGGAAAGGCGACGGCCGCCGAGTTCGTCAGAAACGGCGCCAAGGTCATCATCGCCGACGTCCAGGACGACCTCGGCCACGCCGTCGCGGCCGAGCTCGGCGGCCCGGACACGGCCTGCTACGCCCGCTGCGACGTTACCGACGAGGCGCAGGTGGCGGCCGCCGTGGCGCGCCACGGCTGCCTCGACGTCATGTTCAACAACGCCGGCATAACGGGCGGGAACTACGCGGGCGGCCCCATCGAGTCCATGGACATGGCCGACTTCGACCGCGTCATGGCCGTCAACCTCCGGGGCGTGGCCGCCGGCATCAAGCACGCGGCGCGGGCCATGGTCCCGCGCAGCCAGGGGTGCATCCTGTGCACGGCCAGCACGGCGGGCGTGCTGGGCGGGTCGGGCCCCTACGCGTACAGCGTCTCCAAGACGGCCGTCGTCGGCATGGTGCGGACGGCGGCGGCGGAGCTAGCGGCGCGCGGCGTGAGGGTGAACGCCATCTCTCCTTACGCCATCGCGACGGCCATGGGGACGCGGTCCGTGAGGGAGATGCTGGGGCTCCCGTCAGTGGGGGCTGGCGCCGGCGACGAGGAGGCTGTGAGGCGGGTGTTCGACGAGGATTTCAACGAGATGGGCGGCGGCCTAGTGCTGCGCGCGGAGGACGTGGCGAGGGCGGCCGTGTTTCTGGCTTCTGACGACGCCAAGTACATCACTGGGCACAATCTTATGGTGGACGGCGGGTTCTCTGTGGGCAAGCCGCTCAACGTCCCGTCGATTTGAAGACGGCCGGATGTTGTGTCCGGTTGCAGGAAATCTGCAAAAATAAATATTGTATCATAATGAAATGATGAACTATCCCGCAAAAGAATGATGAATGTAGATAATTGTTGAAGTGTAGAATCGATTGAACTGCCAGAAAAGATTCTCTTCCGTGCACTGGGATCGCATTGTTTTTTGCGTTGTGATTCATTGCAAGTAACATTATGTTCCGTTATATTTTGGAAAATCTGAAACGTAATGATTCGGAATGAAACACAATATTTTTGTGCACAGGGTATCCCATGCACAGAAGAATCGCCGCTCTCGTTGAACTATCTCTATCTCTACTACTTAAAAAGACTAAACTGGTTCCTTATTCTGCCATCCACACTAAGTCAAAGGTTTTTCGTCGTCCGTTCGTCGTCCTGGTCTCCGTGTCTTTGTTGGCAACCACGGGTTGACTCCCTTTCTCTTCCCCAAAATCAGCTATTTCTTAATCTTCCTCATAAATTTCTTTTCCATAGATCTGGCCTGAGTAATTTGCCCTTCCCAAATCTCGCTCGAGAGTGATTACTGGTTTTTACTTTCCAAAATCGCATGATCTCTTGCTTCTCCAGCTCAAGCCGCTCCAGTACCACGCACCCCTGACCTCCAACGCCGCCGCCCCTTTGGCTCACGTCTCCACTGCCGCCCTCTGGATCCCCGTCTCCACCGGCGCCCCCTTTATCCCCAACACCATTGCCGCCCCTTTGATCTCTGTCTCCACCGCCGCCCACTCCCCAACACCATCGCCTCCCACTACCCGAGGCACCACACACAGACCCTATTTGAAGGCTAGAATCGAGTTTGCCTGCCTGGGTTCTTCAGAGGCCGTCGCGGTAGTTGGCGACAAGGACGGCGCCGTGGCCTCCATCGGCGAGCTTGATCCGGTGTTGCTGCACGCGCTGGGCATCCGCAGGAGCATGCGTGGTGCCCTCTTGGAAGGTAAATTGATGCCATGTTCTATCCTACATTATGCAGATAATGTTTGCTCAGTTCTGTTAGTATGTAGTCGACAGGTGCTCTTGCCGTTTTCCTGAAAAGAATAAGCAGTTCATTTATATTTCTGTTTAGTTTTCCTTTTTTATCATCACACATCTTCATTTTGTACTAACTGCTGCTTAACATTGGATGAATGATTGAAGTCTTAGATTCGTTTGCCTTCTGATTATCACATCTTTCCCTTTTGTACTAACTACTAACTGCTCTGTAACAGTCGAAGGTTGATCCAAGTCAAGATGGAGCTCTCATTCAGTCACAACTGAAAAGTTACCCACGACCTTATCAAACAATACCAAAGCTGGCTTATTTAGAACCCCTATATCTGGCGGTGTGTAGAGCACAACATACGCCCATGGTTTACCTCCACCAGCTTTGGTTGTTCGCAATTTGGTGGAGCAGGTAGCTTCTGTTAGTTAGCATGTTCACATTGAGGTTCTTTTTGGTTAGATGTTAGTTATTCATGTATTACTGTGCTTACCAGGTGAGATTTGCTTCATCTATGCACTGTTGTATCCGGCATGCATAACCAATTGAATATCCATTTGGTTCACTTGGTGACTTTGCTGATGGCTCAATGGGCCGCAAGTGAGCTACTTGGTTACATTATTTTTTCTAGAATTGGTATTGTCCTATTTTATTTGCTTGTCAATGACTGATTTACAGAAATAGGGGGCGCACATACATAATAACATGTACTTTCACAGTTTCACTCCTGTTGATGGGTGGTGGGGTGGAATTGTTAGGCTTTAATTTTGCTAAATAGTGTTCAGAGTTGTAGCTCCCAAATGATATTAATGCACATGTAACATCTCGGTTAACTGAAACATGAGCTGTATTTTTTCTATTTGTAGATGGCAAATATTTTGATATGGTAATTTATCATAAGAACAACAGTTGGTGAGTGTTATTTCGACATTGTGCATTTCATTCATTGCTAGCTTTTGAGAATTCAGATTTTGGCATGAGCCTTCCATTGACATCCATAATCTATTGTGATTATGCTTTGCATAACTGGCAGCAGATATGTACAACTTGTGCCAGCATTTATTTGTAAAAGATTCAGGATTAGAACAATGGTAGACATGTTCACTGGCTTGAGTTGATAATAATGTGCAACGTTTACACAATACATCCTAACAAATTACTTGATTGGATCAAATAACTACTGACTGGTTTGCCATGCATTGAAGAACTCATAGCAAATTATTTCCCACCCTTTGTCCCCAAGTCCTCTTGAACATCCGAGACACTGTTTGTCAGTGTTGCTGGTATATGTTTTTTATGTATGTCAGATTCAGAGGCTAAACAATTTTTGATTTTTCTTAATTCTATCAAGAAACAACAACAACCTTATTCTACAGTTGTAATTCCAGTAAATAATTTTTTAGGACTCAGGTATATGACTTGTGACATAGAACGTCTATTGCGAGATGATCGATGTGATTCGTACGATAACCTATGCTTGTGACAACATGGAATTATCTCTATCATGTGCAGCAACATAAGCCGGTCATGATAGTGGTATGTAAGATGCTTGAATCCTCTGCAATCAAAGTTACTTTCTGAACTAGCAAACATTGGCCTGAAATTAACATTTGTTGGTATAACCACAAGGAAATGTGAATTTTTTTAGTTCTTACTTTTCGTAGCAATTTTATGTATTATGTGGAAAAACATCATGCCTTTCTCAGAAAATTTGTTACTTTGAACTTTGAAAGCATCTATCTTCGATGATCTGGCATTGCAGGACAGTGTCGATTATTAGAGAACTGTGGCCAGAAAGATAGAGTCTCGTTTAAAAGCTTGGTACGACACATTAGCTGATCTTTTGCAATTGATGAAAGCGGCCGGTTAATGAAATATTGAATCCATGGAGCATTAACGATCATTGTTGTGCTATATAAATTTTTCCCCTTCTTTCATCATAATAATCTAATGGACTACAGATTCATCATCAATCAGATTTCAAGTGCTAGGATTCTATAAAGTTAATTTTCCCATGTATTAGTCTGCCCCGAAGTAGCTAATATGACAGGCTTTATGTGACCAGATTTTCTATATAGCACTGTAATTTCTGAATAAAGTATCCTGACTTTTTCTAACATTTTGGATCAAATTTCGTAGCGGATATTTAGTAGTTTAGTAACAGTAATGTCCCTTTTCCATGGGCAATCGCGTCATATATATAGTTTACTTATTGGCAGTATTGTCCAATTGCCTACCTTTTTCTTGTTCAGTATTAAAGACCAACTGGGAGTACATACTTCTCATGATTTCCATTTTCTCCTCTGTCAGGGTGATATTAATTAATGGATAGATATAAACTTAACTCTGGTAGATGTTTTGTTGGAGAAGGGGGCATTAAGTGGTTGGACAAGAATCAGACTACGAGAGGGGGATGCAGCCAGAGGTTGCTGGGGAGGAGGAAACATGCGGAACATGACTGGCTTTTTATGCATACATTTTGTCAGATTAAAGATTGTTTCATTCCTAACTTTTAAGGACTAGATTATGATACGCCTACTAATTATGATGTTTAAGCATCGAAGAACAGTGATATATTTAAAGGAAACTTCAGTGGTATGCAAACTAGGTTTGACAAAATAAATGGATCAATACTTGCATTAAGATATATTTGGCGATCAATCATGATGTTCTATGAATCGTCAAACACAAGGCAAAGATCTGAAAGGCAAAACTTTATCCTTTGCTAGCTGGTAAAACCATTCAAATTTTATGCCACTTTTGAATATTTTGACATTATTTCATACCATTGATGCGAGTTGTGCAAATAATGGAGATTTGGAGAAGATTAGAACATATGACATCAAAGTTGAGATGTTTGAGCACATGAGGACTGCCAAGAAGATTCGAGAGATGGATACTAAAGAAGAGCTTACAAAAGCATTCCCCATTATCGGCCAAGATAAACATGTAAGAGTTTCAGTCTTTTTCCTTATACGCATAATCTAGAAATTGATGTGACTGACTGCACCTTTCCAAGTTATGAAATGTGAGCTGGCCCATATTAGGCAATCAAATAAGCAAATTTCTTAGTAGACATTTGACCATTTTTTCTTCTTGCAGGCGCTTAATTAATTGACATTTATTTCACATCTATGTGCGCAATCAGTGAACCAAGTTAGTAAGTAGGTAACTAAACTACTAATCAGAGTCACAATGTTCCAAGTTCCAAGTTCGTGGTCATATGCATTGGCCTACTTGAGAATATTCTCGGATGGAGTTCTATAAAAGTTTAAAGGACACTTGTTCAAGTTTCTTCACCTGTTTTGTTTCTTATGATTCTAGCTTGGGTGAAGGCTTTCCAAAAATGCTAGCTATGGTATTTATTTTATATAATCTGATAGTAAATTTAGTGAATTAGAAAACTAAAAGGTTCTGAGAAGTAGCCACTACTTATGTTCTGATACTAGGTAGATACATCTATTATTAAGTATGTGAAAACATGGCTCTATTTTATATTAATGAAAAGTGACTATTGATTCAGGCTTAGAGTACTTTGAGGAACTGTACCAAGTCAAATAAAATTTCTTTCCCTGATAAGGACTTCTGCTTATGCTTGCCTAGCTTGGAAGCTCTGTGATCCTGATGCTGGGAACACGGATCTGACCTGCCCTTTAGGTTTCTCTTCTTTTATATTTTTGATGTATTTTTCGGTATGGGTGACACGGATATGAGCCTTCGGAGTTCTTGTTCATGCTCGGAGGGGACCGCGATGGGTCGTAGCAAGATCGGGATTAAGAAGATTGAGAACTCGTCGAACCGGCAGTGAAGAAAGCCGGCGAGATCCGCATGCTCTATGACGGTGTGGTCGGCCTCGTCATCTTATCTGGTGCCGTCACATGAATTTTGATTGCGCACCTATACCACATCCTTCTCGTTCGTGTTTACAAGTGAGAGCGTCTGATGGCAGTGAACATACCAGCCTTGAACATAGGTCCAGTAGAAGGTGGTGTCATTTTCTTTGCATATATACCGATGGACCCTTTTCTGTTCAACGCTTTCTACAGCTGTTGCAGTTCTTGGTTGCTCTGGCAGTTTATGGAACTACCAACACGAAGAGGGGAATGATTCATTGAAGATTATTGCAAGGTGTAGTGAAGTTTCTTTCCTTGATTCCGGTTGCTTCTTTGTTTTAGGGTCATGTTTAACATGTAGAAGATTGTCAAGACGAATAAGGGCGTGATCATCGTGAACAAAGCTCATGGAGCATTCATGGTATTCATGATATTGATATTTTCAAGTGACATGAAGCCACTTTACTCTGTAATAAGAGAAATAATATTGAAATAGTATTCTATTATTATTCAATCCTGGACCTGTTGTCAGGTCCTAAAAGTTAATTTTGTTTTGGTTATGACTTGTGTTGTATCCAAATAAGCAAGCATATTTATGGTGAAGGTGAAGATTGTTGTCAAGATCCTGATCCCCTGTTACTTATGTAAGTCTTTCAAGATGAGGCGACCATTTCTTCTGTTAAGTCTTTCGAGAAGAGCTAACTGGACAGATTACAATGGTTCATGGTTGTCTCTCTTAGGAATATGACTGCTATTTTTTTTTGTACTAGAGTATTGAACTGAATGAAAAATTATTGTTCCAGCGTGCATAAGATTGAGGGGCTGGTAAAGTGGTAATAAAATTTCATATTGAGTGTAAATGTTTCATGCTCAAAGCATTTCACTAAAATGGCCAATATCTTAACCTACCATAGAAAAGTTGTGATATTTAAGAGTGCTTCAAACCACAGTGTAAATACATTGCCATGTGCTTGCCATATTTATTGGAACGAGTTAATGCTAGAATAATTTTATCAACATTATTATTCACAACTTGGAAGGTTGAAATCTTAGAATTTAGCTATCACGCTGAGGCATGAGGATATTTAGACATGAACCAAATAGATGTATCATAATAAGTAGAAATTTGTCTTTGACAGAAACTTTTCCTATGAATAAGACTGCTATGTGGACTTTGCCGGACGTCCATCGGAGTTTAACTAAGGTGGCCTAATAAGCGCATATTTTTGTTTTCATTGGGAGAGCAGAAAGAAGGGGTTAGTGTTTCTCATTCAGCCATCTTTTTTTATCGTGTGCAGTAACATCAATCTCATTCTCACCATGTAGCATGCTATCATGTATATCTACTTACAGATTCTCCTGCATCCTATAATATTTTAGGACTCTACGGTGGGCAAAGCGCCAGTCTAAAAAAATTTCTTATTAACTAGCAAGGGTCTATATATGCATCTGGTGCTTTAAATTTAATAGGCCAATACTATTTGTATACTTGGATCTAATTTGCTCGGCCGTGGCAACGCACGGACAAAAGTGGCCAATATGGTGGAAATTGCAAGATTGTGTGCTATAGAAAAAGATACATACATGTTGAAAAGGGTATAAAAGTATAGTTGTTGGTCCTCAAAGGGTTAGTAAGAAGATAAAAATGTGTTTCGAAAACTATAAGTCACCATATTTGTGTACGCACAACAAACTGAATTCACCTTTCAATATATTTTGTTTTCCCGTGGCAACGCACGGGCATTTGTCCTAGTTAAAATAGAATGAAACAGTATGGTTTCAGTCCGAGTCTTTGGTTAGAGGAACAAGATGGCATCATACAGCTCACAATAGTAATTCGGTTGTTTGGCTGGAGGAACACCATTACTCCCTCTCTGAATTAGATATCTAGCGGCCCGACGCAAACGCGTGTTTGATAGGTAGGGCCAATTTTAGGGCTTCATGGGACATCTGAGCATACTCCGTGTGTGTTAGTGCATCGCAAACAAGCCACAAGCCACATTTGCCGCTTCGTTTGATTGCTCGTGAAGACGAAGATGAGCTTGGATTTTCTTAGCTTCACTCGGTGGCAACTATGACTTGCTGACTAGCTAGCTACCTCCATGGAGTGCATAGCGTATGTCTTCACTCGCACCACGACTAGCTGATGTCACTCTCTTGGGTCATCCATGTTGGCCGTGTTTCTGGCTCACTGAAATATGATACATTTCACTTAAAATTCAGCTCCCTTTGTTCCGGTGTCAAAGAAAAACATGCTGCTTACTTTTAAATTTTCTTTGTTTTCATCAGGGTTGTCTAGGTGAAGAAAATGTCAATCATCATACATATCATGCAAATACTTGCAGGTTCAAAATGAAATCATTTCATGTGCTACACCAAGTAAATGGGAAAATATATTATCTGATATAACAAAGTTGAAAAGTTTATCCGCGTTAAAGGTTGTGAGTTCCAAGCTTCTTTGGTTCACCAGACTATAGCCATGCTTCTCTTGTGAAGTCTACTCGTTTTCCTCCAGAAAACTGCTGCCCACTTTTTAGGTTTACTTAGATATGCATTGAAATAATAATCTGAATACTGAAAAGCTAGAAAAAATAACAACTCATGAGACAAAGTACAATGAATTTCACCAAATAAATTTCAAATGCCACAGCTGAACTAATCAGTTCTCGAACCAGCAGCTCTCCAACCTGAAAAGTGTCTTCATCATGCCGACCATTGATAGGTAACTGGCTGAATATTGATTCTTTCCCAAGAGGATAGAACAGTCAACATTTGAAAGGACACGGATGTCGCCTAGAGGGGGGGGGGGGGGAATAGGCGATTTAAAACTTTTACGAGATGGGCTTAACAAATGCGGAATAAAACTAGCGTTTACTTTGTCAAGCCCAAAGCCTATAAACTATGGTTCACCTATGTGCACCAACAACTTATTCTAAGCAAAGGTTCCTCTATGTGCACCAACAACTTATGCTAAGCAATACAAGCAAGTATGTGATAGCAAGATATATATAACTTCAAGCACGATGGCTATCACAAGGTAAAGTGCATAAGTAAAGAGCTCGGGTATAGAGATAACCGAGGCACGCGGGAGACGATGATTTATCCCGGAGTTCACACTCTTGCGAGTGCTAATCTCCGGTGGAGAGGTGTGGTGGCTTAGTGCTCCCGAACGCCACAAGAGGCTCACCTTGATGTGTGGTTGCTCGATGCACACCAACGCCACAAAGGCCTCACCCCAAGATGCGGTACTCACACCACACACCGAACGCCACGAAGGCGCCTCACCTAAATCTCCGGTGACCCTCGCCACAAAGGCCTAGGTCACGGTTCCACTAAGGGATTTCCTTCGAGGCGGAAACCGGGCCTTACACAAAGGTTGGGGCACACATCCACAACTTAATCGGAGGCTCCCAACAAATCACCACAAAGATCTAGAATCTGTCTAGGGTTTCAAGAACCCAAGAGTAACAACCTTCTTGCTTTCACCACCACGAATCACCGTGGAGAACTCAAACCTATGCACCAAATGCAATGGCAAGAACACCACAAAGATGTTCAAGTCCTTCTCTCTCAAATTCCAACAAAGCTACAAAAGCTATTGGGGGAATAAGAGAGGAAGAACAAAGGAATTCACAAAGAACACCAAGATCAAGATCTAGAGAGTTCCACTCACAAAGAGATGGATTTGATTGGTAGAAATGTAGATCTAGATCTCCTCTCTCTTTTCCCTCAAATGGGGGCAAGAATCATGGAGGGATTGAGAGATGGAGCAAGCTTCTCTAGTTCAACAATGGAGGAGAGAGAGAGTGAGAGAAGCCCAAGCCAAGGAGGAAGAAGGGGGGTATTTATACTCCCCCCCCCCCCAAAAAAAAACGAGCCGTTGCAGGATATTGTGTAACACCGGAAGTTCCGGCTGGAACCGGAAGTACCGGCCATGTTGGCCGAAACTTCTGCTAGGAAGATTCCGCGCAGACGACCTGATCAGAAAGAGATAGGGGCGGAACTAGGGCGGAACTTCCGGCGACCGGAAGTTCCGGCCAAGTTCCGGAATTCCAGAAAAACCATACTGGACATACTGAGCCACAATTCGCCGACTTTCGGAACTTGTCCGGAAGTTGGGCGGAAGTTCCGCTGACCGGAACTTCCGGCCAGCTTCACCGGAACTTCCGACCAGAGAATAAAACCTGCAATAAGAAAGGCGCTGTGGGGCTGACGAAAGGAGCATCTGGGCGGAACTTCCGGCTGTAGAGGCCGGAACTTCCGCCAGGACCAAAAGACACACCGATAAAACCTCCAACCTCGAAAATGCAATAGATTGAGTTAGGAAACTCGGATTTAGGTGAAACCAATTTTGTTGGAAAGGGAACGACAAAAGCTACCCAACAAAAAGTGGAAATATGGAAATCAGTGGGGGTGATTTTCTACTATTTTTAGAGGTGCAATACCTCAACATGAGAAACCGAGAAAATCACCAAACTCGAAAACGCAACAAGTGATCTATGCAAAAACCGTTTTGATGAACTAGAGCTTGTCATGAGAATAAGCACAAGCTCTAAAACATCACATGGGTAAGATCCAAATAACAACCAAGAAAGATGATGCAAGGGTGCAAAGGTTTGAGCTCTCTTCGAGCGATACGATCGAGTTACTCACTCGAGAGCCCTCTTGATAGTACGGCAACTAAACTATAAACCGGTCTCCAACTACACTATGAGACCGGTGAGAAAGAAATCCTATCAAGAGCAAACCTTATACTTGCGCATTCCACTTGAGCTCGATGACGACGATCTTGACCTCAACAAGATGGAACACCTTTCTTGCTTGTGCTTGCTTGACGAAGTCTTGAGGATTGCTCCCCCATAATCCACCATGGGAGAGCTTCTTCTTTGGCGCATCTTCACATATCCATGATCACCATATGGATGGCAAGACTCAAGCAAAGGATCTCTTCGTGATGGCTCATCTTGAACTTGCACTTCATTTCTCCATGGCAAGCTTCAAGCTTATGAACTCTTCAAGTTGGCTCATCTTGAACTTGCACTTCATTCTTCATTCTTAATCATATTGATGTCTTGAAGTAACTTGAGGGCTCACTTCATCTTCATCTTCAAGACATACTTGACACTTGATATCCTTCATCAATTTCTTCTTATTGCAACCTTGAAGCCAACAAATGGTTCAAGAATTGCCTATGGACAACTCCTACAAATATAACTCAATGCAAACATTAGTCCATAGGGATTGTCATTAATTACCAAAACCACACATGGGGGCTCCATGCACTTTCAACATTAAGTGTAAAATATAATATTTTAACTTAAATAATGATAGGTTCATCGGCACATCACCTTGAAAATTCAAATCATTCAGTATCTCTTCTTATGTCTGATCTGGGCTTCCAATTTCCATGTTTCCAGGAACATCCAATAATAAACAAGTGTGATATACAACAGAGAGAGACATAGACAGAGAAGGGAAATGCAGTCCAAATTCAGCAATACCGACCTATCTGCCTCCTTAATGTGAGGTTTAATTCATAAGGTCATTAGACCCACACACCGGCCTTTATGCCGGGTCATTATATTCTTGAGGGAGTAGTTGTCTTTCATGAAGCAATTCACGAAATCAACCAAAAAAATGGACGGGGTTCTTTTTAAGATAGATTTTAAAAAGGTTTATGATAAAGTCAAATGGCCTTTCCTTCAACAGGTGTTGTGAATGAAAGTTTTCGATCCAAAGTGGTGTGATTTTATCAAACATTTTGTTCAAGGGGGTAGCATTGGAATTAGGGTCAATGATGATATTGGTCATCATTTCCAAACAAGGAAGGGGTTGAGACAAGGTGATCCTTTTTCTCCCATTCTTTTCAATATAGTGTCCGATGTGTTGGCTATCCTTATAGCTCGTACAAAAGAAGAGGGTCAAGCGAGATTTTCTGTTTCGGGAAAGCGAAAGATAAGGAGCGTGAATATAGGCAGATCTTTGGTTGTGAGGTTGGTGCCTTACCGATTAGATACCTTGGTATACCTGTTCATCATCGGAAGCTTAGAAACTCTAAGTGGAATCCCGTAGAAAGTCGTTTTGGTGCTAAGCTAGGTTGTTGGCGTAGCAAATTACTTTCTTATGGAGATCGATTAGTGTTAATCAACTCAGTTTTGACAAGTCTCCCAATGTTTATGCTTTCTTTTCTTGATATACCTGTAGGAATGAGAAAACGTTTGGATTTTTATCGCTCGAGCTTCTTTTGGCAAACGAAAGATACAAAGAAAAAATATAGGCTTACAAAATGGAATATGGTTTGTAGACCCATAGACCAAGGAGGGCTAGGTATTGAGGTCCTCGAATTGAAAAATAAGTGCATGTTAAGTAAATGGTTGTTTAAACTTCTCACTGAGGGAATGTGGCAACAACTTCTTTCCAATAAATATTTGAAAAATCAAACGTTGGCACAAGTTGAGGCTAAACCCACTGACTCCCCTTTTTGGAAATGTTTTATGCAGGTTAAGAATGATTTTTTCAGCATGGGTTTTTTCAAAGTGGGAACCGGAGATTCAGTTCGTTTATGGGAAGATATTTGGTTAGGTAACACTTCCTTAGCACACCAATATCCGTCGTTATATAATATAATGCAGCGAAAAAATGTTTTGGTTGCTACTGTGTTAGCGCAAACCCCTCTTAATATCACTTTCTGGAGGACTTTAAATGATTATAAGTGGAATCAATGGCTTCATCTCTGTCAATGCCTCATGGGAGTGCAGTTGTCAAACAACCTGGATAAGTTTGTGCGGAAACTTAACGATTCGGGTATTTTACGGTCAAATCAATGTATCTTGACTTAATGCACGAACATACCATTTTTCTAGGCAAATACTTGTGAAAGTTAAAAATTTCTCTCATAATCAAAATCTTCATGTGTTTCTTAACAACAAAGTGTTACTCACCAAAGATAACTTAGTCAAACGAAATTGGAAAGGGTGCCAAAAGTATTGCTTCTGCAATGAATCCGAGACTGTACAACACTTACTCTTAGTATGTCCTTTCGCTAAGATTATCTGGCGTATAATTTATTTAACATATGATTTTTAGGGCATACACAATTTTCAGGAAGAGCTTCCGGCTCATCCTGAAACGACACCTAAAAACAGTCTCACCGTGCAATGGATTGTCGGCGAAGTAGTCGGCGTAGAGCATGCAGTAGCCCTCCATTCGCTGCCTCGGCTTGCACTTCCGGCGACCTGGTGCCGACCCACCACGTCGACCAATGGCCTTCTTCGCGTACAGGCCGGACAAGCAAGCTAGGATCAACATATGCTCCTCGTCTTGGGCGGCGACAACCATCTCTTCTTCAAAAAGCTCGGCGAACATCTGCTCCTCCCCGTCGTCCGAGTCCATGTCTGCCCAGACAAATGGACGAACACCTGCCGAGCGTGTTCGACGCGAGGCGCAACGCGAGGAGTTGCTCGACGTTGGAATATAGGCAGACGGGAGGAGGGACGGTGGAATATAGGCTGGTGGGAGGAGGGACGGCGGAATACAGGCAACCTGCCGGCGGATTGGCGAGGGTGGTGCCGGCGGCGAGAGAGCTACGAGAGGGGATGGGGATTTACGACGAGAAAGTGGTGGGGTTCGCTTGTTCTCTCGCCGACAGAGCGGGCCCGTCTCCGCTTTTCTCTCGTCCGAACACCCCGAGCGCACCCCGGGAGGCCGGGGATGGCCTGGGCTCTTCGTATGGATTTAGGCTCTTTTCCAGAGTAAAACGAGGAACCGGGAGCGCGACTGAGCCGACTAACGCTGTCCGGATAAAAAAAAGCGTTCCGGGAGCCTTGTCGGGGAGACGGCTGGGTATGCTCTTAGAGTTAGGATCCCTATGATCTCATGAACTGAATTTTCAAAATTTCTAACATATTCTAGGTGTTTTTCATGTTGTTAATAGTTTTCGTTTTTTTACACCATGACGAATTAGGTACACATAATTATATTTGATTTTTTCAGACAATATATCACCGAGGCATGGGTACTATGCCTCCTCAACTGAGAGCATCAATATCAACTTCTCGTTATCGCAGTTGTCAACAATCAAGACACACTGTGAAGTACAAAGTGGATAGTTGAGCAATGTACATGATATATATGATGGTATCTTGTTGTCTATTTTTCATTTCGATCTGACATCGGCCACCCATCTTGCTGATGAGATGGGATGTAACCCTAAGAAAGTTATTTTTTCGTTGTTTGCAAAGAAAGGTAGACTTTTCATGCTTATGTTCAAACTACCACCAATATCCCCTGCAAAAAAAAAAAAAAAACTACCACCAATATGTAGGATATTTATAGAAAAATCTAACTAAATCAAACAAATAATAAAATATTAAGAAAGATAAGGTTTGGGCCAGCCCAGCCACAGCCTCTCCCTCGCCGCGCACCATCGTTCCGACCTCAGCCGGGCTGCGTCCTCCTTTCTTCGCCGGCGCCGCCGCTCCTCCCACCCCGCCGCCCCCATGCTCCTCTCAGTGCGCCGCCTCCCTGCGGCTCCTTCCCGCCCAGCCGCCCACCCGCACATCTCCCCTTCGCCATCCACCCTTCGACTCCGGCGACAGCATGGTCGAGTGGCAGTGTCGATGGCGAGGACGACGTCAACGGCACCTGTGGTATGCTTCTCCTGTTTTTAGTTTCGAACGAAGAAATAATGGATGGTTAAAATCCGGTCTGAGCGAATCCGTTTTCGGTGTTTCTAGCTGTGCAATCAGGCCGCCCACAACCCCAATCAATCCTGGCAACCCTTAAGTTTAAATTAGATGCATGCTGTTTTTATACCTAACCTTGTATAATTTACTGGCATGAATATTGAATAAGTAGCTGTGAGAGCTATAAAGCACAAGAGTTAATTTATCATTCATGAGCGCATGTTCTATGTTATAGAGAATGTAATTGTATGCATCAAGTCTATTTTTTGTTGCACAAGTAAACAATTTAACCTAAAAGATTTTGCAATGTTTCATCTCTCGTATGAGTTAAGGGCATGATCAACTGTACATATCTGAGTTGCATTGCATCCCATTGACTCTGTAAACTGCAAATTATAACTGTATAAGTATGCACTAGAACATGCCGGCTAGCGGCTTTGTGAACAATGCTAAGTGTGCACGAATTTAAGGTCCATCACAGTGACCATGATCGAGGGTGGTCTAGCGACTTTGTGAACAAGTCGAAGTGTGCACATATTTAAGCTCCATCACAACAACCGTGATGTAGGTTCTATCAGTTTAAATTACCACATTACAAGCTGAAATTATTTGTGATGCAATTTTGCTTTTATGAGTAGCTCAAAATGTCTACGTTATGATGACATTGTGTAGATAAATTCGCATATCTTCTCGGCGCCCCTTGCGTCAAAATTGAGGCTCCGTCGCCAACCAAATGTCAAGAGATATAAGTGCAATGTCATACGGAGTAACCTCTTTGATCGATTAACTAGGGTTGCCAGGGTGAGTGATACTTCCAATCATTATGTCATTATGGATTAGCAAAGTTCTGCATTTAACTAAGAGCTCTGTGACTTCCTGGTTATCTAGTCCTATGCAAATGCAGTTATTAGTTCATTTGAAGACCCTGAGAAGATCTTAGATCAGGCAGTTTTGGAGATGAATGATGATTTAATAAAGATGCGGCAAGCCACTGCACAGGTTTGTTGTAAATACACTTAATCAAAAAAATTCATCATTGGCAACAGACTCCTTTTAATTTTCTACAACTTTATGTTCTATTATCTCAAACATTCCCCAGTACACTCTTTACAGTGTTGAAGCTTATTTGGTTAACTGCCTCTCATTTACTAGATTTGTGTATGTTTGTTGGGTCTCTCTGTATACACTGTACGTAGATGGAAATATGAGCTGCCTATACATGTTCCATTACATTCTACCTGCTAACAGGGATTTTTGTTTCGAAGGTCTTGGCATCTCAGAAGCGGCTTGAGAACAAGTACAAAGCTGCTGAACAAGCTGATGCTGATTGGTAATGTTATGGGTAACTATAAGCTTATTTTGAGCCCCGCCATCTGTGTTTTTATGCTCTTCACATTTTTCTTACAAGTGTAGGTATCGAAGGGCTCAACTTGCTCTTCAAAAGGGTGATGAGGAGCTTGCCCGTGAAGCCCTTAAGAGGCGTAAATCATATGCTGTAGGTACCATATTGATCTATAGTTCTGGATGAAAATTCTACCTAGCCACACGATTTAACTATTTCTGATGGTGTGTAATGCAATATACTTTTGTGCCTTTTTATTAGTTTTATTGGCAGTAAGCCAGTAATGTATATGTTGTATATAAGTGTAACATGTTTTTCTAAGCGAAGATCTTTCATGCAACTTAAGTTAGTTTATTATGTAAAACTCCTTATTATGTGTGTATTTCTGTGCTTAGGACAACGCAAGCTCCTTAAAGTCCCAGCTTGATCAGCAGAAGAGTGTCGTTGAAAATCTTGTTTCAAATACCAAGGTGTGATTATTAATTTAAGTTTCAACTGCTGGCTTGCTCTTTTTGTCATGTTTAATTATTATACATGTCAATACAGATCTTTATCTTTCTGGGTTCCTGTTCAGCACAGGGTGAACACTACTACCTCATAACATTTACTAGTTGTTTGTTGTGCACCTTTGTTGAAATATAGATTATTTTATTATGTAGCTTCTCGAGAGCAAGATAGCAGAGGCCAGGCAGAAAAAGGATACTCTAAAGGCCCGTGCTCAATCAGCCAAGTATGCATCTTTCTTTTGTTCATTATATTTCACTGCGTGCTACTTCATTGTTTGCATGCTCTAAGTTTGATAATTGGCCTTCTCTTTCTTCAGGACTGCAACAAAAGTGAGTGAAATGCTGGGAAATGTAAATACAAGTAGTGCCCTGTCAGCTTTTGAGAAAATGGAGGAAAAAGGTACTCTTTTCATGTCTGATTTTTTCTCACCAGATTTATTTCTTTTGTTGCTTAACTCACCATGTTCCTGTTTTCTCGGTGTCTGTGACACACTGATTTTGGTTAGGCCAGAGGTCATGCTTTATATTGAACATATATAGCTTTAACTCTTAATAGGTTCATCAATGGCTAGGTAGACCACCCTGTTATGGTTTTAAGTCAAAGCGTCTCAGTATACAGATGCAAGCTGCCATACTTGAGCAGTCGACGCTAAAGTAGTCAATCAGTTACCTTTATGACAGAGTAGAGGCTTGAACCTCAAAACTTTGCCAATTAATTTCAGTGGAAAAATATTTATAATGCAACACGTGGCAATTAGAACTATGTGTTTTTTTATATGGACATATATCAATGAAAATCTCAGCCACTTGCAGAAAGGCTGATAACTTCAAACATATTTGATGTTTTTTGTTGAAGATTTTGATTGGTGCGTGTTGGGATTTCCCACTTGAGTTGCTGTGAGTAGGATCTTGGCAAATTATTCCTCCAGCTCATCTTTCTTATCGCCTGTATGCTGAAGGTTATGTGTCTTCTATTGGCTGAAATGACACATGTGTTAGCCTCTCTTACTGGTTATGGTCATCAACAACTAGTGATATCTTGTGGCAGATCATTTGAACATTCTTTTCTTACAAATAGTTGCATTTTTATGCTGCCAGTTATGACAATGGAATCCCAAGCTGAGGCACTTGGTCAGTTGGGAGCTGATGATCTAGAAGGGAAGGTAAAATCGGACACTGCATATATACTTTTAATGATATACCTTTTGTTAGGAAGATCTGATCGCTACTATTTATTTGTGGGCAGTTTGCAATGCTTGAGACTACATCGGTTGATGACGATCTTGCACAATTGAGAAAAGAACTTTCTGGGAGCTCTTTGGTACGTACCCTTTTTGGACTAAAACCATAATGGTTTTGAAGCTAAAAACCCATGTGCTTTAGATTTTTCTCTCTTCTGTTGGCATGTGCACTGTGGTGGCAAAATGTGATGGTACTTTGTAATACTCATCATTGGTGAAATAGAATAGAATATGCATAAGTGCATCATAAGTCGGCCAGCTAACTAAAAATAGGAAATGAGTCTAGCATTTTTTGTTCATTCCATACTACATGACTATAATTTCATGTCACCTACAGAAAGGTGAACTTCCTCCTGGTAGAGCTGCGGCAGGTAGCCCTTCCCGAGACAGGGATATCGAGAATGAGCTAAATGAGCTGCGGAGGAAGGCCAAAGATTATTAGATTGCACAGGATATGTCCGTCCACCGTGCTCGACAGAATGTCCTCACTTGAGAACCCCCAGAAGAGAACATAGCCTGCAGATTCCTCTCCAATGCGCATTTGATCCTCCAGTGCACTTTTTTTGGCGGGAAGGTAGGAAGGTACTGATACATGAAAAATTGACTGCATTTTTTTTACTGTGAATGATATTGTACAGTTAACCATTACATCAATGTAAATCACTGCTCTTTACAGAGCTTAGCCGGGAACCTAAATTTTCCGTCCTCATGTACCTTGCTCTTTGATTGGTGTGATAACATAACATGTTCCAAAGTTCCGAGACATCCTATTAATTTTTGATGCTGTAGCTCAAGACCTCAAGTGATGGTCTCAGTAGTCAGTAGTACCAATGAACGTGAAGGTCACTCTCTTGACTGTACAACTGTGCTTGTCTTTGAAATTTGAATTGCACTTCCTGATGCATGGTTTATTCAGTCGGTCTTGTTGCTGTCTCGACGCGAAGGCTTAGCCAGACTGATTGGTCATGCCAGGCACAGGATACAAGTACTGTTTTGCTGTTTGAAAACGGCGTATGAGAGCCCACAGCTGACTAAAATTGTCACCGGCGCCGGCGTGTGAATCAGCTTTCCAAATGTATACTTGCCCTGCCGCCGGCGACGAGGTTGTGTCCGTTGATGTACTCCTCCTGCACCCTTCCGCCGACCATCTCGTTTTCAGGACGGCTCGCGTGCGCCGTTGTTCCGATCCGCACAATTTGCTAGCGCTAACTGTCTCTGGCTGTCTCTGGAGTTTGGATCCGCAGAGGCGATCCCCAGCGAGGAGATCTCAGTGGGCTTGCTCTTCCTCTGGTATCCGATTGTTCAACATTTCTGATGTTGCTATCTTTCCACAACACGATATCACTACCCTTTGTAATTTATTTTTTCCTTATCAAAACAGGTATTTTGCAGAACAAGCCTCCAAAAAATCAGTAATAAGACACATGAAGCTAGAGAGGGGAGCACACCCATGTTTTTCTCTGACCGTTTGGTTTCAGAGGAAGCGCTTCGAATCTCTGCTGGTGGTTCCGTGGTGCTGGCGGAGAATGACATGAAAGCCTAGATTTGAGGTCTTGCAACGGTGACTCGAGTCTTGGTGCCGAGGAGGATTCGACTTGGTGATCTGTGACTTGGAGCAGCGGCATGCGAGTGGGGGCGACGGTACAGGAGAAGTTCAAAGTCTTACCTTTCATGGTGAAAATCCAAGGTCTGGTCTTAATTGGTTGTGTCTGACAATATCTTTGTTGAAGGAATTGTTTTGAGAGTGAGGATTTTCTTGAGGGTGAAAACCTAAGATCTATGATCGGGCGACGACAGCGCTTGTGCATTGCTACCTCTTAGAGGTGTCGCTTTTGGAGAAGCTGAATTTCTGGTGTTGTCTTGGTGGTGTTAGTGTTGCTATTTTAAAGGATTAGATCGATGTAGCGGGTCTTTTTTTTTTTTGGTAATTCTTCTTTCTTTTTTGGGCTATGTGCATAGGGTAGTGCATTGTTGCAGAGGCTGGGTATAATTAATATCTCTGTGATATTAATATATGCTCTTTGTCAAAAAATACAGTAAAATAACAATAGCCACCTAAATAGATTATCATCAGCCCTCCGGCAGACTACAACATGACGATTAAAGATAGAACATCTTGTAACCTGTTCCTAACAAAAAAAAAAAAAATCATCGACACCCAAGCAGCATCCAAGCTCTTTTCTCTGAGATGGTGAAAGTCAATGAGCAACCAATTATTTGTTAACAATAGTTGTATTGAAGTAGCACCAATCAAACACAGACCAGTGGTACTGATCAAATTACTTGTCTTTGTAGTAACAATCAGACACAAAACAATGATGAACACCAAACCACAGCCAGCTTCCCAAATTAAGTATCAGTAAAATTGCACTACCTACGGCGGCTCACAGCAATTTGTGGTCTTTTGTCATCTGATCCTGCAAACTAAATTTCTTGGTCGTACCTGCAGGGCTCCACAATCGGCCTAACGTTTCTGGGTTTCTACTCCAAAGAGGGACCTGGGTCTCATGTCGTTAGTTGAGCCAAATCAGGCCCAAAAATAGTAGTATTTCACTACAGGAATGGCTCGCTACGCCGACGGCCGGAAACCCTCGGCGTAGCCATATTGGACCTTCCGTGTAGGCTACGCCGAGGCAGCCCTCGGCATAGCTCATCGGGAAAGATCCACCTCGACAGAACCACGTGGATCGTCGGCGTAGACCCGGCCCTGAGTGTAGCTGTGATACAACGGCCACCGTCGGCGTCTAGGCCCTCGGCGTAGGCTACGCCGTCCCATCCCTTAACTTCAATTTTTTTGATTTTCTTTTTCAATTTTTTTAATCTCTCACATGGATCGTTTTAATTCTAACTACACTTAATATTATATTAAATTACCCCTCATAATCAGACTTTCCACCCGGGTCACCCATCCTCCACCTCTAGCTTAACATCTTCGTTCCTTCCGGTTGAGCTTCCATCTTCTTCACGAAACATTGCTGATAATACTACCACATCAATACTATTAACCCCTTAGACCGTGATATCACAACTCTTTATTATTTTGAATTTAAATAATCATTTAAATAAACATCAATGGTTAAGTAATAATAATCTCTACCGAGGATGCAAATTATTTTTAAAAAAAATATAAAATCCTGAATTTCTATCAAAAACTAAAATCCTCATGCTTTCATATTTTCATTTGGAATTTTGAGAATCAAAAAAATTGCTAACCGGGTAAACCTAGGCGAATTCGGATGTAACTTTTTCCCACGATCATTTTGATATACTATACATTTGTTTTCCAACTTCATATGCAACCAGAAAAACCGTTTTACCGATACATGATGCAATTTTGCAAAAAGATCGAAATTTATTATGCTTTTATTCTCTTGCAACTAGATGACATAACACATGGACATCTCGAATGATTTTATTTTTTGAAATTTTTATCATTTTCTGCCATTTAGTTGAAACTTATAAAGGCGGTCGGGGGGGGGGGGGGGGGGGGGGGGGAGCGTGCGTGGAGGGAAAAAAGTTCAACCTCTACACTGAGGGTGGCCGTCCGCATAGACAAAAAGGGGGAAGGCTATGCCGAGGGCAGCTGTCGCATAGCCTTGACGTCCTGACAGTGCCGTCACGGCCTAACTTTGGTGGGCCGCATGCATATACCTATGTCGACGGCCCGCGATGTGCCGAGGGCAGCCGTCAGCATAGCGTTTCCTACGCCGAGGGCATCGCTACGCCGATGGCTCTTTTGGCGGGCTGGCCTGGAGGCCCATACACCGACGACCCTAACTTTTGACCCTCGGCGTAGGACCAGGCCTTCTGCACCTCGGCCCATTCATGTAGTGTTTGAAGCACATCTTGTGCCAGTGTGTTTATCTTCTCTTCCTCTGCAGCCCATCCCAAAAGTCTGATCCTCGCTCTCCCCATTACCTTCTCGTCTCACGGATCTCAAAAAAAAAAAAACCTTCTCGTCTCACTCACACTTCGGGGAGGTGCATGGAAAGATGTGGGTAATATGCCTAGAGAAATGAGGCTCAC